>NC_090337.1:62491480-62826840 GCF_035084215.1 Heptranchias perlo | reverse complement strand
CCAGAGGACACAGATTTAAGGTGATTGGCAAAAGAGCCAGAGATGACATGAGGAAACATTTTTGTTGTTATGATCTGGAATGCAAAGGGTGGTGGAAGGCTGGTGGAAACAGATTCAATAATAACTTTCAAAAGGGAATCAGATAAATACTTGAAGGGAAAAAATTTGCAGGACTATGGGGAAAGAGCAGGGAAATGGGATTAATTGGATAGCTGTTTCAAGGAGCTGGCACAGGCACGATGGGCTGAGTGGCCTCCTTCTGTGCTACCTACTATGATATTATGATAAGAAGGATCTTGACTGTGACAGGATTGTGTGATGATGGTTTGTGTGAGGAGGGATTGTATGTGTCGAGGGTTTGTGTGTCGAGGGTTTGTGTGTCGAGGGTTTGTGTGTCGACGGTTTGTGTGTCGAGGGTTTGTGTGTCGAGGGTTTGTATGTCGACGGTTTGTGTGTCGAGGGTTTGTATGTCGACGGTTTGTGTGTCGAGGGTTTGTATGTCGAGGGTTTGTGTGTCGAGGGTTTGTATGTCGACGGTTTGTGTGTCGACGGTTTGTGTGTCGAGGGTTTGTATGTCGAGGGTTTGTGTGTCGACGGTTTGTGTGTCGAGGGTTTGTGTATCGACGGTTTGTGTGTCGGTTTGCGTGTCGGGGGTTTGCGTGTCGAGGGTTTGCGTGTCGAGGGTTTGCGTGTCGAGGGTTTGTGTGTCGAGGGTTTGTATGTCGACGGTTTGTGTGTCGACGGTTTGTGTGTCGACGGTTTGTGTGTCGACGGTTTGTGTGTCGAGGGTTTGTATGTCGACGGTTTGTGTGTCGAGGGTTTGTATGTCGACGGTTTGTGTGTCGACGGTTTGTGTGTCGACGGTTTGTGTGTCGACGGTTTGTGTGTCGAGGGTTTGTATGTCGACGGTTTGTGTGTCGAGGGTTTGTATGTCGACGGTTTGTGTGTCGAGGGTTTGTATGTCGACGGTTTGTGTGTCGAGGGTTTGTATGTCGACGGTTTGTGTGTCGACGGTTTGTGTGTCGAGGGTTTGTATGTCGAGGGTTTGTGTGTCGACGGTTTGTGTGTCGAGGGTTTGTGTATCGACGGTTTGTGTGTCGGTTTGCGTGTCGGGGGTTTGCGTGTCGAGGGTTTGCGTGTCGAGGGTTTGCGTGTCGAGGGTTTGTGTGTCGAGGGTTTGTATGTCGACGGTTTGTGTGTCGACGGTTTGTGTGTCGACGGTTTGTGTGTCGACGGTTTGCGTGTCGAGGGTTTGCGTGTCGAGGGTTTGTGTGTCGAGGGTTTGTATGTCGACGGTTTGTGTGTCGACGGTTTGTGTGTCGACGGTTTGTGTGTCGACGGTTTGTGTGTCGAGGGTTTGTATGTCGACGGTTTGTGTGTCGAGGGTTTGTATGTCGACGGTTTGTGTGTCGAGGGTTTGTATGTCGACGGTTTGTGTGTCGAGGGTTTGTATGTCGACGGTTTGTGTGTCGACGGTTTGTGTGTCGAGGGTTTGTATGTCGAGGGTTTGTGTGTCGACGGTTTGTGTGTCGAGGGTTTGTGTATCGACGGTTTGTGTGTCGGTTTGCGTGTCGGGGGTTTGCGTGTCGAGGGTTTGCGTGTCGAGGGTTTGCGTGTCGAGGGTTTGTGTGTCGAGGGTTTGTATGTCGACGGTTTGTGTGTCGACGGTTTGTGTGTCGAGGGTTTGTATGTCGACGGTTTGTGTGTCGAGGGTTTGTATGTCGACGGTTTGTGTGTCGAGGGTTTGTATGTCGACGGTTTGTGTGTCGAGGGTTTGTATGTCGACGGTTTGTGTGTCGACGGTTTGTGTGTCGAGGGTTTGTATGTCGAGGGTTTGTGTGTCGACGGTTTGTGTGTCGAGGGTTTGTGTATCGACGGTTTGTGTGTCGGTTTGCGTGTCGGGGGTTTGCGTGTCGAGGGTTTGCGTGTCGAGGGTTTGCGTGTCGAGGGTTTGTGCGTGTCGATGGTTTGTGCGTCGAGGGTTTGTGCGTGTTGATGGTTTGTGCGTCGAGGGTTTGTGCGTGTTGATGGTTTGTGTGTCGAGGGTTTGTGTGTCGACGGTTTGTGCGTGTTGATGGTTTGTGAGTCGAGGGTTTGCGCGTGTCGAGGGTTTGCGTGTCGAGGGTTTGCGTGTCGAGGGTTTGCGTGTCGAGGGTTTGCGCATGTTGATGGTTTGTGCGTGTTGATGGTTTGTGTGTCGAGGGTTTGCGTGTCGAGGGTTTGCATGTCGAGGGTTTGCGTGTCGAGGGTTTGTGCGTGTTGATGGTTTGTGAGTCGAGGGTTTGCGCGTGTTGATGGTTTGCGTGTCGAGGGTTTGCGTGTCGAGGGTTTGCGTGTCGAGGGTTTGCGTGTCGAGGGTTTGCGTGTCGAGGGTTTGCGTGTCGAGGGTTTGTGCGTGTTGATGGTTTGCGTGTCGACGGTTTGCGTGTCGACGGTTTGCGTGTCGACGGTTTGCGTGTCGAGGGTTTGCGTGTCGAGGGTTTGCGTGTCGAGGGTTTGTGCGTGTTGATGGTTTGTGAGTCGAGGGTTTGTGCGTGTTGATGGTTTGTGTGTCGAGGGTTTGTGTGTCGACGGTTTGCGTGTCGACGGTTTGCGTGTCGACGGTTTGTGTGTCGAGGGTTTGCGTGTCGAGGGTTTGTGTGTTGAGAGTTGTGTCGAAGGTTCACATCGCTGCAGGTATTGATGAACGAGTGTGCTGTCTTGTTTCAGTATCCTCACCAGATTGTTCACCATCTCCTGAGACACAGAGCAAATCCCAACATATTATGGAGCGGTCACTCGCCTCTTTCGATGGCAATCGCCAGTGGAAACGACCTGGTAGGTGTTCCCTTCAAATTCTTTGAAATTGCAAGACCTTATTTACCGTCTGTCACCACAGGATGGAGAGTCAATATTTCCTCATCTTGGTTGTCCCCACTATCACCCCAGTATTAAATGTCCTCCTTCTGCAGGGACCCCTGCTGGAAAGTGTGTGCACATCAAATGAGGACAAGATTGGGCTTGCTGTCAATTCTCCTCCCCCCTGCAAAAAGGTCAAACTCCCCGAAAGGTCAATCCCCCCATCCCAACAGGCCAATCCTTCTCCCAACAACGATTGACATGTTGGGGAATTCCCGTTGTCTCAGGCTCCCTTCCCGGTACCCAGAAACCACACAAATTATGACCCTTATGCTCCCCGCCCTCTGAATCAGGCTTTCCAGGACTGGGGAACTGAGGCCAGAAACCCAGCACATCACAAGCCCTAAACCACCCACAATCCGCTGGACCCTGTGTATCAAAGGAAGAGAGGGGCTGAAAGTTTAAAATTTAGAAACAGGGAAAAGTGATGAAGTGGGATTTATTGGGCCGGAATTCGCTGTAGCAGGTGAACGAACGGAGGCCTGCGTTAGTTGGACTTGCTCTTGCCCGTTTAATTGCCATGAGACCTTGCACTGGAAGTTGCTGGGAATGCGAGACGGAAGTGGCACGGCGGCCTCTACAGGGCGTCTGGGACCTGTGTGAACAGGTACATCACCTTAACCAATCAGATTGAAGGATTGTGAAATAAACAGCGCAAGGGCTGAGAAGGAAGTGTAAATTAGAGTGGCTGAATTCAATGTCAAATCAGGTAGAGAAAGAGAAATAAAGAGAGGGAAAGAAAGATTGGATTACGAAAGAGAAAAAAAAGACAGAAAGGAAAAGTTTTTTAAAAATTTAATTTCCACACTTGTAATCGTTAATTTTCAGTGCCAGAGAGCTTGTTTGGCAGTAATTAACATTTATCACGCTGTTAAAAGGGTATTTTGACTGGAATGGACAAGCCCTAACTCTTTTTGCGAGTTTAGTTTGTTGCTAACTGCGTAAACACAGCAACTTCACACCGTTCAGTGCATGTGAAAGGTGAGGCAGACAGTTAACGGGGGAGCGGTGCATCTCGGACAGCAACTTCCGCATTTTTGCGTTTAACTGCGCATCTGACCTTGCCTGAAGTTCTGTGCGATTTGTGCATAAATAACGGTGAGCACCGTTAGCCTCACCATTATTTTGACAGCAAATTCTGACCCATTATATCGGAGAGAGGATTTTGCAAATGTTTACAGCCTTGGGGAAAATCTTTTGAAAATCCAGTCGCATTTTGGCTTATGAGGTTACATTTGGCCTTGTTATTTTGCATTGGGTTCAAATTCCTGCAGTACTGACTATTTGCCATCAAGTGGTGCCAGTATACTATGTATCTCTGTATGGCGAGTTATTCCCCTCGAGTGGCAGAAACCAGTACTACAGCTGACAGGGTGTCGGGCAGGATGGGAAACTGCAGTTATTACTGAACACAGAGCAGGAGGAAAGAGAGTTCAGCACTAGGGGTATTGAGAAGTTGGAAATTTACAAACTCAATCCTCTTAATTAAAAAGAAAGTCAAAGCCTTGGAGAGGAGATTTACCGGAATTATACCAGGGATCAAGTTACATCGAAACTACAGCACAGAAACAGGCCATTCGGCCCAACTGGTCTATACTGACATTTATGCTCCACATGAGCCTCCTTCCTCCCTGCTTCATCTAGCCATATCAGGATACCCTTTCTATTCCTTTCTCCCTCATGTGTTTATCTAGCTTCCCCTTAAATGCATCTATGCTATTTGCCTCATCTACTCCTTGTGGTAGCGAGTTCCTCATTCTTACCACTCTCCGGATAAAGAAGTTTCTCCTGAATTCCCCATTGGATTTATTAGCGACTATTTTATATTTATGACCTCTAGTTTTGGCCTCCCCGACAAATGAAAACATTTTCTCTACGTCTACCCTATCAAACCCTAGCATTACCTTAAAGACCTCTATCAGGTCACCCCTCAGCCTTCTCTTTTCTAGAGAAAAGAGCCCCAGTCTGTTCAGCCTTTCCTGATAAGTATATCCTCTCCGTTCTGGTACCATCCTTGTGAATCTTTTTTGTACCGTCTCCAATGCCTCTAGATCCTTTCTGTAATATGGAGACCAGGGCGGTGATTCTAAACCCCAAGAACGGGTGGGTTGGGGACGGGTGGGAGTTGAAAATAGTTGTTTTTTTGAGTTGCAACCATAAAATTTTCGGTCTTTGCGTTCCCAGTGGGAAGCCTGTACTTTAACGAGCCGACATTAAACCCGGAAAAAAAGCCTCGACATTGACTCCGGACTCCATGAAATCTCATGGCATCAGGTCAAACATGGGCAAGGAAACTTCCTGCTGATTACACCCTACTGCCCTCCCTCGGCTGATGAATCAGTCCCTCCTCCATGTTGAGCACCACTTGGAGGAAGCAGTGAGGGTCGCAAGGGCACAGAATGTACTCTGGGTGGGGGACTTCAATGTCCATCACCATGAGTGGCTCGGTAGCACCACTACTGACCGAGCTGGCCGAGTCCTGAAGGACATAGCTGCCAGACTGGGCCTGCGGCAGGTGGTGAGCGAACCAACACGAGGGAAAAACTTACTTGACCTCGTCATCACCAATCTACCTGTCGCAGATGCATCTGTCCATGACAGTATTGGTAGGAGTGACCACCGCACAGTCCTCATGGAGATGAAGTCCCGTCTTCGCAGTGAGGACACCATCCAACGTGTTGTGTGGCACTACCACCGTGCTAAATGGGATAGATTCAGAACAGATCTAGCAGCTCAAAACTGGGCATCCATGAGGCGCTGTGGGCCATCAACAGCAGCAGAATTGTATTCCAGCACAATCTGTAACCTCATGGCCTGGCATATTCCTCTCTCTACCATTACCAACAAGCCAGGGGATCAACCCTGGTTCAATGAGGAGTGTAGAAGAGCATGCCAGGAGCAGCACCAGGCGTACCTAAAAACAAGGTGCCAACCTGGTGAAGCTACAACTCAGGACTACATGCATGCTAAACAGCGGAAGCAACATGCTATAGACAGAGCTAAGCGATTCCACAACCAACGGATCAGATCAAAGCTCTGCAGTCCTGCCACATCCAGTCGTGAATGGTGGTGGACAATTAAACAACTAACGGGAGGAGGAGGCTCTGTAAATATCCCCATCCTCAATGATGGCAGAGTCCAGCACGTGAGTGCAAAAGACAAGGCTGAAGCGTTTGCAACCATCTTCAGCCAGACGTGCTGAGTGGATGATCCATCTCGGCCTCCTCCCGATGTCCCCACCATCACAGAAGCCAGTCTTCAGCCAATTCGATTCACTCCACGTGATATCAAGAAACGGCTGAGTGCACTGGATACAGCAAAGGCTATGGGCCCCGACAACATCCCAGCTGTAGTTCTGAAAACTTGTGCTCCAGAACTAGCTGCGCCTCTAACCAAGCTGTCCCAGTACAGCTACAACACTGGCATCTACCCGACAATGTGGAAAATTGCCCAGGTATGTCCTGTCCACAACAAGCAGGACAAATCCAATCTGGCCAATTACCACAGCATTAGTCTACTCTCAATCATCAGCAAAGTGATGGAAGGTGTCGTCAACAGTGCTATCAAGCGGCACTTACTCACCAATAACCTGCTCACCGATGCTCAGTTTGTGTTCTGCCAGGACCACTCGGCTCCAGATGTCATTACAGCCTTGGTCCAATCATGGACAAAAGAGCTGAATTCCAGAGGTGAGGTGAGAGTGACTGTCCTTGACATCAAGGCAGCATTTGACCGAGTGTGGCACCAAGGAGCCCTAGTAAAATTGAAGTCAATGGGAATCAGGGGGAAAACTCTCCAGTGACTGGAGTCATACCTAGCACAAAGGAAGATGGTAGTGGTTGTTGGGGGCCAATCATTTCAGCCCCAGGACATTGCTGCAGGAGTTCCTCAGGGCAGTGTCCGAGGCCCAACCGTCTTCAGCTGCTTCATCAATGACCTTCCCTTCATCATAAGGCCAGAAATGGGAATGTTCGCTGATGATTGCAGTGTTCAGTTCCATTCGCAACCCCTCAAATAATGAAGCAGTCAGTGCCCGCATGCAGCAAGACCTGGACAACATCCAGGCTTGGGCTGATAAGTGGCAAGTAACATTCGCGCCAGACAAGTGCCAGACAATGACCATCTCCAACAAGAGAGAGTCTAACCACCTCCCCTTGACATTCAACGGCATTACCATCACCAAATCCCCCACCATCAACATCTTGGGGGTCACCATTGACCAGAAACTTAACTGGACCAGCCATATAAATACTGTGGCTACAAGAGCAGGTCAGAGGCTGGGTATTCTGCAGCGAGTGACTCACCTCCTGACTCCCCAAAGCCTTTCCACGATCTAAAGGCACAAGTCAGGAGTGTGATGGAATACTCTCCACTTGCCTGGATGAGTGCAGCTCCAACAACACTCAAGAAGCTCGACACCATCCAGGAAAAAGCAACCCGCTTGATTGGCACCCCATCCACACCCTAAACATTCACTCCCTTCACCACCGGCGCACTGTGGCTGCAGTGTGTACCATCCACAGGATGCACTGCAGCAACTCGCCAAGGCTTCTTCGACAGCACCTCCCAAACCCACGACCTCTACCACCTAGAAGGACAAGAGCAGCAGGCACATGGGAACAACACCACCTCGACTTGGAAATATATCTCTGTTCCTTCATTGTCGCTGGGTCAAAATCCTGGAACTCCCTTCCTAACAGCACTGTGGGAGAACCTTCACCACACGGACTGCAGCGGTTCAAGAAGGCAGCTCACCACCACCTTCTTAAGGGCAATTAGGGATGGGCAATAAATGCCGGCCTCGCCAGCGACGCCCACATCCCATGAACGAATAAAAAAAAAGCCGGGTTGCGGTCACGACCCAAAAAACAATTATTTTCAACTCCCACCGCCCCCAACCCAACCATTCTTGGGGTTTAAAATCACCCCCCAGAACTGTGCACAAGTGTGGTCTAACCAAGTTTCGATACAAGTTTTCAATTCCATCCCTCTCGAAATGAACCCCAGTGCTTGGTTTGCCTTTTTTAAGGCCTTGGTAACCTGTGTCGCTACTTTTAGTAATTTATGTATCTGTACCCCTAGATCCCTTTGCTCCTCTATCCCGTTCAGATTCTTACTATCCAACCAGTATGTGGCCTCTTTATTCTTCCTACTAAAATGCATCACCTCGCACTTATCTATATTGAAATTCATTTGCCATTTACATTTTAACGCATCCTTCCTTTGTATTAACTGCACCCCAATTTTGTGTGGTCTGCAAATTTTGAAATTGTACTTCCGATTCCCGAATCCAAATCGTTAATGTAAATTGTGAACAACAGTGGTCCCAGCACCGATCCTTGTGGAACACCACTTTCCACCTTTTGTCAGTCTGAGTAACTACCTTTAACCCCTACTCTCTGTTTTCTGTTTTGTAGCCAGCTTGCTATCCATTCTGCTACCTGTCCCCTGACTCCACATGCTCTGACCTTAGTCATGAGACTACAGTGCGGTACCTTATTGAAGGCCTTTTCAAAATCCAAATATATTACATCTACTGCATTACCTTTGTCTAATCTTAGAATCATAGAATGGTTACAGCAGGGTAGGAGGCCATTCGGCCCATCGAGTCCATGCCAGCTCTTCGCAAGAGCAATCCAGCTAGTCCCACTCCCCCGCCCTTTCCCCGTAGCCCTACAATTTTTTTCCCTTCAAGTACTTACCCAGTTCCCTTTTGAAAGCTATGATTGAATCTGCCTCCACCACCCCCTCGGGCAGTGCATTCCAGATCATAACCACTCGCTGCGTAAAAAAGTTTTCCCTCATGTCGCCTTTGGTTCTTTTGCCAATCACCTTAAATCTAAGTCCTCTGTTTCTTGACCCTTCCGCCAATGGGAACAGTTTCTCTCTATCTACTCTATCTAGACCCTTCATTTGTAAACAATTTTACAACACCAAGTTATAGTCCAACAAATTTATTTTAAATTCCACAAGCTTTCGGAGGCTTCCTCCTTCGTCAGGTGAACAGTGTGGAGGTTCACCATTCACCTGAGGAAGGAGGAAGCCTCCGAAAGCTTGTGGAATTTAAAATAAATTTGTTGGACTATAACTTGGTGTTGTAAAATTGTTTACAATTGTCAACCCCAGTCCATCACCGGCATCTCCACATCATAGACCCTTCATGATTTTGAACACCTCTATCAAATCTCATCTCAACTGTAAGGAGAACAGCCCCAGCTTCTCCAGTCTGTCCATGTAACTGAAGTCCTTCATCCCTGGAACCAATCTAGTAAATCTCTTCTGCACCCTCTCTAAAGTGTGGTATCCAGAATTGGATACAGTACTCCAGTTGTGGCCGAACCAGTGTTTTATAAAGGCTCATCATAACTTCCTTGCTTTTGTACTCTATGCCTCCATTTATAAAGCCCGGGATCCTGTATGCTGTTTTAATGGTTTTCTCAACCTGCCCTGCCACCTTCAACGATTTGTGCACATATACCCCCAGATCTCTCTGTTTCTGCACCCCTTTTAGAATTGTGCCCTCTAGTTTATATTGCCTCTCCTCATTCTTCCTACCAAAGATCTGTTACTTTTTCAAAGAATTCAATAAGGTTGGTCAAGCATGACTTTCCCTTCTGAAATCCGTGTTGACTATTCTTTATTAAATTTTCATTCTCTAGATGTCATTCTATTACATCTTTGAGTAAAGATTCCATTATCTTTCCTGATGAGGGACTTCAGTTATGTGGAGAGACTGGAGAAATTGGGATTGTTCTCCTTAGAGCAGCGAAGGTTAAGGGGAGATTTTAATAGAGGTGTTCAAAATTATGAAGGGTTTTGATAGAGTTAATTAGGAGAAACTGTTTCGACTGGCAGGAGGGTCGGTAAGCAGAGGACACAGATTTAAGATAATTGGCAAAAGAACCAGGGGGGAGATGAGGAGATTT
Source organism: Heptranchias perlo (assembly GCF_035084215.1). NCBI lineage: Eukaryota > Metazoa > Chordata > Chondrichthyes > Hexanchiformes > Hexanchidae > Heptranchias > Heptranchias perlo. Next base: position 62,817,016 of record NC_090337.1, on the reverse strand, counting down.
TTTTTACACTGCGATTTGTTGTGATCTGGAATGCGTTGCCTGAAAGGGTGGTGGAAACAGATTCAATAGTAACTTTCAAAAGGATATTGGACATTTACTTGAAATGGAAACAGTTGCAGGACTATGGGGAAAGAGCAAGGGAGTGGTACTAATTGGATGGCTCTTTTAAAGAGCCAGCACAGGCACGATGGGTCAAATGGCCTCCTTCTGTGCTGTAAGATTCTATGAAAAACAGTATTTCAACGCACTTGATATTTTCAGTGCCCATCCTCTCTAGCAGCATCTGAAAAATTTGAAACACGTTGAGCTGAGGGACAATACTAGTCTAACAATACACTTCCCCCATCTAGCATTAACTCTCCCCCAGTCCACCAATATTCCTTCCAACAATATCCCTCCCCTATTCCATGTTACACCTCCCCCCTGTCTGTCAGTACACATCCCCCCAAGCCTGGATTTGCCCTTTTCCCTAGTCTAACATTACACCTCCCTGGCTCTGACGTTATCCCTCCCCCAACTTGACATTAGAACTCCTCCCCCAGAATGGCATTGTCCCTTTCCCCAAATTGACATTACCCCTTCCCCAGACTAACACCTTTTCATATTTGTTCCAAGATGTGGGCAATCTTAGCAGCCCCGAGGGCATTAAGAGTCAACCACATTACATGCAACTGGAGTCATTGTAGGCTGGACCGGGTAGGGGCAGCAGGTTCCCATCCCTGAAGGACATCAGTGAACCAGTTGAGTTTTTACAACAATCCAGCAGCTTTTTACCAGATTTTATTGAAATCGATTTGATTACTTGCCATGGTGGGATTTGAACTCACAACCTCAGTCGCATAACCACGAGGCTGATGTACCCTACCTAGTGGGTTCTACCTCGAAGTCCAGGCCTGGGTCTTGAGCTGCCGGGGTCTTTAGAAGAGTTGGGAATTCCATCGTTATTTTCCCCCTCCCACCCCCACCACCCCAGCTATGGCAGGTTCCCACGACGTACACCAGTGCGCTGAGCAGAAGAGAGTCCCAGCAATTGGATCCCGGCACCTATATCAGGATCGGGAGACTACAGGAGTTCGCGGCCATTACGTTTGCTTGTTTTCACTCCTACGGGACCTTATTTAGCCCAAGATTCCTTTGTGATGATAGACAGTATTCCGTAACATTCCCCCCTGGTTAAAACCCCAGGGTATCTACAATTTGGCCAAAGAGTTGTGTTGATCTTTATTCCCTTTAGCTTACCAAGTACCTCTGCCATGCTGACCTTACCATCCTCTAGGATATTGGGTAGACTACAATATTTGGATAAGAAGTCAGTGTTACCTCCCTGGGTCAATACTTCCAGAAAATATTCATTTAGTCTTTAAACTATATCAAATATTTATAATGCAGTTATACTAGACTGTCAGCCTTGGCTCAATGCCAGCACTCTTGCCTCTGAGTCAGAAGGTTGTGGGTTCAAGTCCCACTCCAAAGACTTGATGTATGTAATCTAGGCTGATATTCCAATGCAGTACAGAGGGAGTGCTGTACTGTCTGAGGTACCATCTTTCAGAGGAGATGTTAAGCCAAGGCCCTGTTTGCTCTCTCAGGTGGATGTAAAAATCCCATGGTACTACTGGAAGAAGAGCAGGGGAGTTCTCCCTAGTGTCCTGGCCAATATTTATCCCTCATCCAACATAACTATAACAGATTATCTGGTCATTTATCTCATTGCTGTTTATGGGATCTTGCTGTGCGCAAATTGGCTGCCGCGATTCCCACATTACAACAGTGACTACACTTCAAAAGTACTTCATTGGCTGTCCTGAGGTCGTGAAAGGTGCTATATAAATGCAAGTCTTTCTTTTTCGATATATTCTCTCCAGGTTCACTTTTACCTGTTCGATTCTAACACTAACACTATCTGCTCTTTCACTGGGAGAATGTTTTGTTGTCATTCCGAAAATTTTTGCTGTCCCCGTTTCTAGGCCCTTTTTTTAATACCTTTAATATCCCTTTTAACCTGTTCAAGCAAATTCCTATCCCTGTTCCTCCATTTTGGGAACTACCTGTTTCACTTCAATCCGTTTCTCTTGAGTATGTATTTATCCTGCAGCTGCAACATGTTATAATTTTCAAACTGATCCATTTTTTCCTGACGCCGATATTTTCAATGATATTTCCCAGTTAATTTCTTTGACTTCATCCTTCATTCCTTTGAAGTTGGCCTTTCTAAAGCCCTGTATTTTTGCCCTGATTCCTGCTAGTGCTGATTGCTAGATAATCTTAAATGTGATCATCATGCATTCACTAATCCCCGGAGAATCCACTACTTCTATTTTGTGGATGGTATCCTGATCATTTGTAAGAAGCTGGTCTGGGTGTGAGTCACCCCTAGTGGGGTCTCTGACACACTGGCTCACAGAACAATCCCCTCCCACATTCACTATTTTGGATTCTGTTCCATCAGGGAAGCTCCAGTTTATACCGGGTTGATTGAAGCCAGTCATTATTACAACAAAACCTTCTTATCTCCTCCTATAGTATCGTGCCGTCCTTATCCTGCCCAGGGGGTCTGGGGTAATGAACAGGCTACACCATTACTTTTTGACCCCACTGAAAGTAACTCACATCTGGACCTGGTTCCTTCCATCCTTCCATGCATCCGACACTCTAGTAGTCACCTCTGTCCCTCTATCTATCTATAAACAGTGGAACCTCGGAGCACTATTGAACTTTCTCTATATCTCTATATTCCTCTATCTATCTTTTTATTTACCAGTCTATCTGTCCATTGAAATTCTTGACCTATTCGTCAGTTCACTAGCAGTCTATCAGTCCAAATATCGATCCAACTATCTATCTATTATCAATTAGTCTATCCAACAGTCTAATTATCTATCTATCAGTCTATCTATAAGTCCATCTATCTATCTATCTATCTATCGATCTACCTATCTATCTATCTATGTGTTATCAAACTGCTATCTATCGGTCTATCTGTGTATTACTCTAGTGAACAGTCCAACTATCTGCTTATTTATCTATCTATCTGCACAATAGTATGTTTGAAAAGAAAGGAAGAACTTCCATTTAAATTGAGTCCACAGCACAGAAACAGGCCATTCAGCCCAACTGGCCTGTGCCGAAAATTATGCTCCACACGAGTCTCCTCCCACCCCTCTTCATCTAACCCTATCAGCATATCCTACTATTCCTTTCTTCTTCATGTAGCTTCCCCTTAAATGCATCTATGCTATTTGCCTCAACTACTCCTTGTGGTAGCACGTTCCACATTCCTATGAGGAGAGATTGAGAGGAAAGGTCCTATATTCTCTGGAGTTTAGAAGAATGAGAGGTGATCTCATTGAAACGTATAAAATTCTGAGAGGGCTTTACAGGGTAGATGCGGAAAGGCTGTTTCCCCTGGCTGGAGAGTCTGGAACTAGGGGGCATAGTCTCAGGATAAGGGGGGCGCGATTTAGGACTGAGATGAGGAGGAACTTCTTCACTCAGAGGGTGGCGAATCTTTGGAATTCTCTATCCCAGAGGGCTGTGGATGCTCCGTCGTTGAGTACATTCAAAGCTGAGATCAATAGATTTTTGGATCTAAGATATGGGGACTAGGTGGGAAAGTGGGGTTGTAATCGAAGATCAGCCATGATCTTATTAAATGGCGGAACAGGCGTGAGGGGACTGACGGCCTACTCCTGCTCCTATTTTTTATATTCTTACCACTCTTTCGGCAAAGAAGCTTCTCCTGAATTCCCTATTGGATTTATTAGTGACTATCTTATATTTATGACCTCTAGTTTTGGACTCCCTCACAAGTGGAAACATTTTCTCTACATTTACCCGATCAAACTCTTTCATTATCTTAAAGACCTCTATCAGAACACCCCTCAGACTTCTATTTTCTAGAGAAAAGAGCCCCAGCCTGTTTAGTCTTTCCTGATAGTTAGAACCTCTCAGTTCTGGTATCATCCTTGTAAATCATTTTTGCACCTCTCCAATGCCTCTATATCCTTTCCATAATATGGAGACCAGAACTGTTCACAATGCTCCAAATGTGGTCTAACCAAGGTTCGATAAAACTTTAACATAACTTCGCTGCTTTTCAATTCTATCCCTCTAGAAATGATTTGCCTTTTTTATGGCTTTATTAACCTGCTTCACTACTTTTAGTGATTTGTGTATCTGTACCCCTAGGTCCCTCTGCTCCTCCACCCCATTTAGACTCTTATTATCCAAGCAGTGTGTGGCCTCCTTATGCTTCCTACCAAAATGCACCACTTCACATTAATCTATATTGAAGTTAATTTGCCAATTACACGCCCATTCTGCAAGTTTATTACTGTCTTCTTGTATTTTAATGCATTCTTCCTTTGTGTTAACTACACCCCCCAATTTGGTCGTCCGCAAATTTTGAAATTGTACTTCCGATTCCCGAGTCCCGAATCCAAATCGTGAATTCAAGTCCTCGGGACATCCTAAAGCATTTCACAGCCAATTAAATATTCTTTAAGTGTAGTTACTGTTGCAATGTAGGGAAACGCGACAGCTAATATGTGCACAGCAAGGTCCCACAAACACCAATGAGGTAAATGGCTAAGCAATCTGTTTTTAGTGATGTTGGTTGAGGGATAAATGTTTGAGTTAGATAACTGCAAGTTCATTAACTCCAACCCAGGCCTTTACACTGTGTGACATTTCCGGTCTGAGATATCAGGTCAGCTTCCTTAATTCCCAAGGGATCCTGATTATTCGGCCTCTCTCCTCCTCTCGTGTCTTTTCCAATCTCTCTAGGACGCCCTCTACCCCTGCGCATTGAATGCATCTGTTACCTCAGAATCGCCACAGTCCCTATACAGCTCCGAGCCCTGTTAACCAGAGGGAGCGGCAGGCATTTGGTAACCTTTGAACTCTCTGTCCTGTAACTGTACACAGGCAGTGGACGAACTCTTGGCCAATGGGGCTGACCCGAACTTGGTGCTCACTCGTGGGGTGGGAAGTGCACTGTGTGCAGCTCTGAACACTGACTACGAGCACAAGAGAACCCTGCCCGGCAGAGTCATGTTGGTAAGTAGTAGGCAAATCGGATCTTCCTTGTCGGGTGGGTGGGATTGCTCTTTGCCGTGCTGTAAAACCTACAAGCCCCTCCGTAGATTGATAGGACTTCAATCCCCAGCAGAGACTATCCAATTGCAAGGTTCACGGTCAGATCCAGTGACCTACTCAGTGGCCTCTGTCAGGAATGCTGCACCAAAGAATGATGGGACCAGGGCCTGGGCCTTTGAGTCCCACACAGTAAGCCCCTGTGACATAACCGTGGGCAGTCGCCAAATGGAGGCTAGGCACTACCCCGCAGGAAGAGGGGAAACAAAAAGACAGATAGTTCTATTCTTTGGTGCCATTCGCCCTCTCTATAGCAGCTGACGTAAACTTGCCTTCTTATTACAGTTCCCTCTTTTGCTGCAGAGCAAAGGAAAGGAGAGGGAACTGCCCCGAACCCTGACCCGATGGGCGCCTCATATCCCTTGCTGGGATGTGAATGGAGGCCCAGAGGAATTCAGAGCAGCAGCCACGGGTGAATGGGGAGCTGGGTTGTCAACAGCCCCGGGCCATATTATGAGCCATGCTGCTGGCAGGGGTTGGCGCTGAGGTATCCTGTCTCCGCTGGTTTAATCCGGTCTGTGCTGTGTTATCAAAGAGGAATGTCCCGTGTTTCCCATAATCATCAGCATAACCTGCACACAGCCGGTATATCTCTGTTGACCAGTTTTGCCATTAAGTTCTGATGCTCGGAGGCTGCTTGGACTGTGCGTGTTGCCCCCGTTTAAGGGTGTTAATACAGGTGAACTTATATAGTCATGTAGAGGTCTGTTGTGTAACACTGATATAAAGTCATGTAGAGATTTTGTAGTGTAACACTGTGATATAGTTGTGTATGGTTCTGTAGTATAACACTGATATAGTCATGTAAAGGTCTGTAGTGTAACACCGTGATATAGTGGTATAGAGATCTGTAGTGTAACACCGTGATATAGTCGTGTAGAGGTCTGTAGTGTAACACCGTGATATAGTCGTGTAGAGGTCTGTAGTGTAACACTGTGATATAGTCGTGTAGAGGTCTGTAGTGTAACACTGTGATATAGTCGTGTAGAGGTCTGTAGTGTAACACTGTGATATAGTCGTGTAGAGGTCTGTAGTGTAACACCGTGATATAGTCGTGTAGAGATCTGTAGTGTAACACTGATATAGTCGTGTAGAGGTCTGTAGTGTAACACCGTGATATAGTCGTGTAGAGATCTGTAGTGTAACACTGTGATATAGTCGTGTAGAGGTCTGTAGTGTAACACCGTGATATAGTCGTGTAGAGATCTGTAGTGTAACACCGTGATATAGTCGTGTAGAGGTCTGTAGTGTAACACTGTGATATAGTCGTGTAGAGGTCTGTAGTGTAACACCGTGATATAGTCGTGTAGAGATCTGTAGTGTAACACTGTGATATAGTCGTGTAGAGGTCTGTAGTGTAACACCGTGATATAGTCGTGTAGAGATCTGTAGTGTAACACTGTGATATAGTCGTGTAGAGGTCTGTAGTGTAACACCGTGATATAGTCGTGTAGAGATCTGTAGTGTAACACCGTGATATAGTCGTGTAGAGGTCTGTAGTGTAACACTGTGATATAGTCGCGTAGAGGTCTGTAGTGCAGAGGTCTGTAGTGTAACACCGTGATATAGTCGTGTAGAGGTCTGTAGTGTAACACTGTGATATAGTCGTGCAGAGGTCTGTAGTGTAACACCGTGATATAGTCGTGTAGAGGTCTGTAGTGTAACACCGTGATATAGTCGTGTAGAGGTCTGTAGTGTAACACTGTGATATAGTCGTGCAGAGGTCTGTAGTGTAACACTGTGATATAGTCGTGCAGAGGTCTGTAGTGTAACACCGTGATATAGTCGTGTAGAGGTCTGTAGTGTAACACCGTGATATAGTCGTGCAGAGGTCTGTAGTGTAACACTGTGATATAGTCGTGTAGAGGTCTGTAGTGTAACACCGTGATATAGTCGTGCAGAGGTCTGTAGTGTAACACTGTGATATAGTCGTGTAGAGGTCTGTAGTGTAACACCGTGATATAGTCGTGCAGAGGTCTGTAGTGTAACACCGTGATATAGTCGTGTAGAGGTCTGTAGTGTAACACTGTGATATAGTCGTGTAGAGGTCTGTAGAGTAACACTGTGATATAGTCGTGTAGAGGTCTGTAGTGCAGAGGTCTGTAGTGTAACACCGTGATATAGTCGTGTAGAGGTCTGTAGTGCAGAGGTCTGTAGAGTAACACTGTGATATAGTTGTGTAGAGGTCTGTAGTGTAACACTGTGATATAGTCGTGTAGAGGTCTGTAGTGTAACACTGTGATATAGTCGTGTAGAGGTCTGTAGTGTAACACTGTGATATAGTCGTGTAGAGGTCTGTAGTGTAACACTGTGATATAGTCGTGTAGAGGTCTGTAGTGTAACACTGTGATATAGTCGTGTAGAGGTCTGTAGTGTAACACTGATATAGTCGTGTGGAGATTCTGTAGTGTAACGTTGTGATGTAGTTGTGTAGATGTCTGTGGTGTAACACTATGTAAGGTTCTGTGGTTTAACACTGTGATATATTCGTGTAAAGTTCTGCAGTGTAACACTGTGATATAGTCATGTAGGATTCTGCAGTGTAACACTGTGATATAGTCATGTAGGATTCTGCAGTGTAACACTGTGATATAGTCATGTAGGATTCTGCAGTGTAACACTGTGATATAGCTGACCCTGGCTGCACCCTGACGTAATATTATTTAATATTTTAAAACATCGCAACTGCTCTTGTGACCCAGTGAGAAAGGCCACCACTCAGTATGGCGGTGAGCAGTACAGAGCAGAATGTCGCAGGCTCACTTTCATCCTGTGGTCAATTTGCCGATCTTGGCTGAGGTGGTTAACTCAAAGGCAGAGTTCCTGCTCCTGGTCACTATCCAGTGAAACCCTCCGCAATGTGTGGAGGCTGGGCGAGGACACAGTCGAGCTCAGCTACCCTGCCCTCCGCAGGTAAATAGCTTTCCGAAACTGCCAAGGCTTTCACACTGAGAATGGTCCCTTGGGCTCTGCCCTGTAAAGCTGCTGGAACCAGTGGGCCCATAACCGGTTAGGTGTCAGCTCAGGTTATATACAAAGTAAAGCTCCCTCTTCTTCAGGATAGGAGGATGAAGAGGGCGACAGAAAATGTGTTCCTCATTTTTCCATTTGATATGCAGTTCTATTCTTCCTAGGTCAACAAATTACTCCAAGCCAATGCCAATATTTTGATGCCCATCACGATTACCTATGAGGACAACCAAGCTATAGGAACAGCTCTGGACTATGGCTACTACAAATATTATCAGGTAGCAGTCGTCAGTCTCTCTCTCTCTCTCTCTCTCTCTTCTCAGAACCCATTTCCTTGACCAAGCTTTCAGTCCCCTCTCCCCCTCCTTAATCTCCACCCACATTTTGGGATGTGGCTCAGTGGGTAGCACTCTTGCCTCTGAGTCAGAAAGTCATGGGCTCAAGCCCCCCCAGAGTCTTGAACACTGACTGACACTCCCAGTGCAGTACTGAGGGAGTGCTGCACTGTCGGAGATGCTGTCTTTGAGATGAGACGTTAAACTGAGGCTCTGTCTGCCCTCTCAGGTGGATGTAAAAGATCCCATGGTGCTATTTTGAAGAATAGCAGGAGACTTATTCCCGGTGTCCTGGCCAATATTTGTCCCTCAACCAACATCACTAAAAAACATTATTTGGTCATTATCACATTGCTGTTTGTGGGACCTTGATGTGCACAAATTGTCTGTCGCATTTTCTATATTACAACATTGGCTACACATCAAAAAGTACGTCATTGCCTGTAAAGCGCTTTGGGACGTCCTGAGGTCGTGAAAGGTGCTGTAGAAATGCAAGTCTTTCTTGTTAAAGGCGTTGTCCAAAGGACAATTTTTCCTTTTCAATTATGTATCCAACTATGGAAGAAGGGAAGCTGCCAGTTAGTTTCATATCTTCTTAAGTTTTGGGTTATCAATTCAGGAATAGAATTACATTACATAGAATTTACAGCACAGAAACAGGCCATTCGGCCCAACTGGTCTATGCCTGTGTTTATGCTCCACACGAGCCTCCTCCCTCTCTACTTCATCTAACCCTATCAGCGTATCCTATTATTCCTTTCTCCCTCATGTGTTTATCCAGCTTCCCCTTTAATGCACCTACGCTATTCGCCTCAACTACTCCTTGTGGTAGCGAGTTCCACATTCTAACCACTCCTCTGGGTAAAGAAGTTTTTCCTACATTCCTTATTGGATTTATTAGTGACGATCTTATATTTATGGTCCCTAGTTTTGGTCTCCTCCACAAGTGAAAACATCTTCTCTGTAAGTCGGATAGCCAGGTGGTGAAAGATAGAATACTAAAAGCCTAGTCTTCAGTTGCTTCCAAGCCTTTATTCTCAGAGCTCCACATTCCATATCGAGCACCCCCATAGATAAGCTCCCTCTTATAAATGGATACAAGAGAGTTCCCAACCTGAATACAATGAACACTAATTGATATAAATCACATGGATACAATTAATATTCTCTACAGCTCTCTATCAAACCCTTTCATAATTTTAAAGACTTCTATTAGATCACCCCTCAGTGCTCTCTTCTTTAGAGAAAAGAGCCCCAGCCTGTTCAGTCTTTCGACTGAACATCTGCCCTCTCTTATTGGTTAACATCTCCAATAATTTAAAGATGTCAAACACCTAACCCAGTATCAGCAAAAGAGATGGTGAAGTGAGTGCGAGAGAATCTGTAATAAGGCCTTTCCTTACAGATACTCGCTCCTTCCTTTCAGTACTCTGAGTGATATGTTCTTAACCATTCCTCGGACTGGTTATTTTAGTGGACATGTTAACCGATTTAAAATAAACAGGTTAGCGCCTGTGTTAAATAGCAGACACGGGTGTGTCAATCCAATATCAACCATGGTATTTCTAGGCTTGTGGCTGGAGAGTGATTGTAGTCCTCTGTTTCATTTTTTTCACTCTTTCTCACTTCTTTGCTATATTTTAGCTTTGTTAAACACTTATTGCAAGAAATCCTAGGAGCACAGAATTTCCATATTCTTGTAAGTGTAAGCAGTGAATCAATCAGACATGAGCTGTTTTGTGGCCAGCGACACATTGCACTTAGTTGTCAGTAATGCAGCTATCTCAAGCAGATCACACAGGAACACAGGAAAGTGCAGGATGGCAGTACACCTGGCTGGGACTAAAAACTAATGTCCTTAATTGGCCTCAAATAAAGAAAGAAAGAGCTTGCATTTACATAGTGCCTTTCACAACCTCAGGACATCTCAAAGCGCTTTACAGCCAATTAAATACTTTTGAAGCGTAGTTGCTGTTGTAATGTAGGGAAACATGGCAGCCAAATTGTGCATAGCAAGATCCCACAAACAGAAATGAGAAAATGACCAGATAATCTGTTTTGGTGGAGTTGGTTAAGGGATAAATATTGGGCAGGACACTGGGGAGAACTCGCCTGCTCTTCTTCGAATAGTGCCGGGGGATCTTTTACATCCACCTGAGAGGGCAGACGGGGCCTCGGTTTAACGTCTCATTTGAAAGAAGGCACTTCTGACAGTGCAGCACTCCCTCAGTACTGCACTAGGAGAGTTAGTCTAGATTATGTGCTTAAGTTCCTGGAGTGGGACTTGAACCCACCACAGTCCACATTCTGAGTACTACCAACTGAGCCAAGACTGACACCAAACTTATTCCTCCACACTGCCTGCCTTCACTGCCCTCCTGGGCACTCTGTTTCACAACTTCACTGCCCTCTGTGTAAACTGCTTAAATCAAAACAGTCTGTGCACCTTCCCTCTTCTTAGCTTGAGCCCATGTCCTCTGCTTCTAGCACTTGTGGCAATCTCATATTATTGGGGATTAATTTATCTATTATCTTATGAATCTTGAAAACCTTGATTAACCCCAGTACATTAAGGACGCTTTCTGCGTTATAGGGAGGCTGCGGGTTTGATCTGCACAATAGTCTGTGATGAGCTAACTAACTTCAGCCAGGTTAACAGCACAGGCATTACAATTGGCCTCAGTGCTTCTGGTTGGGCGGGTGAGTGCTGGAAAATCAGCGAGAGTTCCCATTCTTGGTCAATATGCATGGATTCCTGCTGGAAAATGTGGGCAGGTGGATGATGGGTGGAGCTGGGCCATGGTGCACCCCACGGGCCCACGAATGGGCCCGCCAACTCTCACTGCCCAGCTCGCACGAGGCACGGCCAGTTGGGGTGAGATAGCGCAAAGTGAGTGGTCGGCAGTTGCAGAGGGGGTGGGGGGGGGAGGAAAAAAATTTGGAAGCAAAGTTAAATGTCCTGCCCCCGGGCAGCTTGACGGCAAAAGGCGGGGGAACGGTCAGTGTGTCTGCGTGACATTAAACATCTGGGTCTCGTTGTGTGCACAGGATGAAAAAATAGCGCAAACGCCTTACCACGCCCTGACGCCCAAGGAGCGAGACATCTATAACGCCCGGCGTTATCTGCTCAGCTATCTGAGTGATCCATTCCGAAGGGCCGCCATCACAAGGGAAAGGAAGCGGTTTGAAACCATCATACAGCAGAGCTTACGAAGTAAGGAGACACATGACAACAGTTTTGCTTCTTACATTGTATGGGAGTTCTGGCTTTATCCTGCCCACCTGGGGAGCCACCTCAGCCCAGGCTAGTGCCGATGACTGCCCAGGCTGGGGCTCCTCAGAGAAACCACGAGGGTACCCTCGGGGTCCGGAGAGCTTGTTACGCCGAGTGAGGCTCTGACTCCAGGGGGTCGTGACCGGGGCCAGTGCTGCTCGCTGGAGAGGTGGGAGGTCTTAAAGACCCTGGACAGATGTGGACTCCACACTGCATTAGGGGTTAGCTAATGCCTAGCTAAGTCTAGGACAGCAGGCAGAGCGGAAGCCCCAGTTTTAACCTAACCCCACCTGGCGGGAAAAGGGTGGGATAAGGTTGGGCGTCCGTTTTAGACCCTGTCCAATTTTAATCTCCATTGACTTCCAGTTGACCACCAGACGGGTTAAATCAAAATCGTGGGCTGGTATTTGTCCGCATTGAGTTCCTAAAGGCTGCTCTAGGCAGAAAGGGTAATGGTCTAAGATATCTGTGCCAGCTCACCCTTCTGAGGTTGGGGATTCAAATTGCATTCTCGAGACATTCGTTTCTCAGTGTTTCAGGGTGAAGCTGTGGTTTTGATCCCAAGAAGAATGTTCTCCCCTAATGAGCCCAAGGGCTCACTGATAGCAGCTCTGAAGGCGGTTACGTTGGGTTGTCACAGCATGTACAGTAGACACGTAGGAGGTCCAAGGTACATTAAAAAAAAGAACATTTCCCTCTCATAAGGAATGCGTAAGGGAGGTTATGGCTTTACACGAGATCAAGGAACACCATTCCATTGAGGAGACCCACTTCATCGATTTTCATAAGGATTTCAACCTGACGCCTCATGCAGGAAGCTGGAAGCTACGGGAGTTCAAGGATGAGTCTTGGATTTTATCTTGATGCATGCTGCAGCTCCAAGATCCAGAGGGACTCCCTGAATCTATCCCTCTCAAAATGTGGCCGGGGGAGGGGAGGAATGGTGGGTGGTGAGGCAACGTTGCTCAATATCGTTGGAGCTATCTCTTCATCAGTGCTATGTTGATGACATCTTAAGGGGAGAGTTTTGTGTTGTCTGTTCCAGGGACTTGTGAAAGAACTGGGGATTTTCCCGATTCAGCATCATAAACAACGGGCTAACCAGTGGGACATGCTGGGAGTAGGTAACCCCGAGTGCTCTGCACAGCTCTTAGGGGGATATCAAAGGTGTCAATTGGAAGATAGAAGGAGTTTCTGTCCAGTGGTTGATTGATATGGAATCATAGAATGATATAGCACAGAAGGAGGCCATTCGGCCCATCGTGCCTATGCCAGCTCTTTGAAAGAGCTATCCAATTAGTCCCACTCCCCTGCTCTTTCCCCATAGCCCTGCAAATTTTTCCTTTTCAAGTGTATATCCAATTTCTTCTTGAAAGTTATTATTGAATCTGCTTCCACCTCCCTTTTGGGCAGTGCATTCCAGATCACAACAACTCGCTGCGTAAAAACATATCTCCTCGTCTCCCCTCTGGTTCTTTTGTCAATTATTTTAAATCTGTATCCTCTGCTTACTGACCCTCCTGCCAGTGGGAACGGTTTCTCCCTATCTACTGTATCAAAGCCCGTCATAATTTTGAACACCTCTATTAAATCTCCCTCTAACCTTCTCTCCTTTCAGGAGAATAACCTCAGCTTCTCCAGTCTCTTCGCATAACTGAAGTCCCTCATCCCTGGTACAATTCTAATAAATCTCCTCTGCACCCTCTCCAAGGCCTTGACATCCTTCCTAAAGTGTGGTGCCCAGAATTGGACACAATATTCCAGTTGAGGCCTAACTGGTGATTGATAAAAGTTATCAACACTTTAGTGTGTTTGTGGATGCTGGTTACAGCTGGGACACAGTTCTTTGAGATGGTGCTGAGGAGGAGCAAAAGGCTGCTTTCGACGACAGCAAAGTCACAATGTAGGTAAACCTGTGGCCAAAACGGTTCCGCAGCTCGTTCGGACCTCCTGGACACGCAGTGAAAGAGTTTCCTCCTGCCTGTGCGCGAGGTTCAGACTAAAGCTGTGAGGTGGATCGTAGCAGAAAGGGTGACAGATGCAGGAAGGAAGGCTATGGCCTTCAATAGCCTGTCTTCCGGCAGCTTCATAGCAGCCACACAGGGGCGGGGGGCGGGCAGGAAGGGGACGATTAGGCACTTTGATTTTCTGGTACAAATCAGACCAGCTCTAAAGGATATTCTGCACTGTCTCAGCATCGGTTACTTCTTTTTCCTAGATTTCTCTCTCTATCTCTCTCTCTTTACCTCTGTGTCTCTCCATATATTTATTTATCTGTCTATCCCTCTCTCTCTGCCTACTTCGTTTAAGCACAAAAGTCTACCGAGTGTGATTTGCCACTGAACTGACAACCCAAAACTTAAGAAGATATGAAACTAACTGGCAGCTTCCCTTCCACCATAAACAGTTGGATACGTACTTGCAAAGGAAAAATTTGTAGGACTATGGGAAAAGAGCAGGGGAAGTGGGACTAATTGGATAGCTCTTTCAAAGAGCCGGCACAGGCACGATGGGCCGAATGGCGGCCTCCTGTACTGTAAGATTTTATGAATTCTGCGATGGCACTTATTGGTATCGAAGAGTTCCTGTTTAATTACCTTTGTATAAAAGAGACTTTTTATACAGCTGCCCGAACCTCTCGCAAATGGTGGGAGAGACAGTGATCTTGAGCTCTGAAAGCCTTGTAGATTGGAGGAGAAAAGGAAGATTGAGAGACCCGCATTTAAAAGAAGCAGGCAGTTTTCCAGCAGTTTTGCTCTAAATGTCCGCTAGGGTCTCTCTGTGTTACACATACCTGCTACCTTATGGGGTAGGCACAAGGGATTTGATGCATTTCTGACTACAAGAGGCTTCTCTTGCAATGTGAGTTTTTTTTCTCGTTAGTCCATTAGTCAGGCGATTGTTTTTCTATTAGGGTCTTCTCATTCATCAGTGTCTCGATCTTCGAACGGCTGTAGTTTCTGATTGCCTGCTCACAATTACAAGCAGACAAGCCCAGGCCCCTGACATCCTCCGCTATTCTCTTACTCAGCGGGGATGCGTCTCTCCTAATTGATCTGGAGCATTTCAAATTCCCAATTTAGTTTTTGTCCAGATGCTTCTGCTTTTTTTCTTTTACTAGAATCCATAAATTTAGCTGTAGAAATATTAGAATTCGTTCACCATGCAGCAGGGACATAAGTGTGTGGGACTGTAACACATTATATTTTGAACCGGTCGATCACTTACCGCGGGCAAAACAGGGGTTGGGGGGGTGTGGTTGTGGGGGAAATTGTCCCTCTCTTCCTGTAAGTATTTCTGCATAAAAAGCCACACAAGGCGGTTCGCAAGTGTTCTTGTTTGGCCATCGTACGCAGCCTTGCTACCTCCAAGGTCTCAATCACTCAACTATTGAACCACCGGAGTTTCGCACAGAAGGAGGCCGTTCGGCCCATCTCTTTGCTAGAATGATCCAAAACGAACCCCACTGCCCTGTTTCTTCCTCTACCTCGAATGTATCCAAATTTTCTTTAAAAGGTGCAAGTCTCTGCCTCAACCACTGCCTGTGGCAAAGCATTCCATGTGTCAACAACTGGCGACAGAAAGAAATTTCTCCCAGTTCTCTACTCACTCCCTCGGTGATAATTTTAAAATTGATGACCCCTCGTCACTGACTCCCCAAACAGAGGAAATAGTCTTTTCCTATTCACTCTATCAAAACACTTCATCATTTTAAAAAACACTAGTAAATCTTCTCTTTGACTTAAAATTATTCCCAGTATCTGAAGTCTCTCCTCACCATTATGGCTTTGCAGCCTTGGCACCATCCTGGTCAATCTACACTGTGCACTCTCTCTGGAGTTAA
Source organism: Heptranchias perlo (assembly GCF_035084215.1). Lineage (NCBI taxonomy): Eukaryota > Metazoa > Chordata > Chondrichthyes > Hexanchiformes > Hexanchidae > Heptranchias > Heptranchias perlo. Next base: position 62,801,439 of record NC_090337.1, on the reverse strand, counting down.
TGTCCTTTCCATAACAGGGCACCCAAAGCTGGACACAGTACTCTAACTTCGGCCTAACAATTGCTTTGTACAAATTTATCATTACTTCATTACTCTTGTACTATTTATAAAACCCAAAATGTTGTTGGCCATTTTGTATTGCTTTAACCATCTGCACGTTCAGGGAGTTATGTATTTGATCCCCTTGATTCATCATCGCTCTTCTTTCTATTGAGCGAATACTCCCATTCCTTGTTTTTCATTCCAAAATGCATTACCTCTCGCTTCTCCACGTTAAATTGCATCTTCCACCTATCTGACCATTCCACTAACCCATCAATGCCCACCAGTCTTTTCCAGTCCTTTTCACTGTTTGCCGAGCCTCCGACTTTTACGTCATCAGCACATTTCAAGATTGCGTTCCCTATACCCAAGTCCAAATCATCTATATGTACAGAGAACAAAAGTGGACCCAGCACTGACCCCTGGGGTTTACCACTTCTAACCCTTCTCCAGTCCAAGCAACACCCATTTACCCTAACTCTCTGCGGTAGATCTTGTCTTTGTGTGATAGTGTAAGTCGGGTGATAGCGAATCAGCGGCCCATTTTACATCTCTCCCCATTTTTATTTCAGTTGAAGTCAATATAAATGGTGAGAGATGTAAAACGGGCTGCTGATTCGCTATCACCCATTTTACACAAAGTCAAGATCACCCTTTTATTTCCTGTCCGTCAACCAACTTTCTGTTCATGCTGCTATATTTCCTCTTATGTTAAAAGCCTGAATTTTTCTGACGAGCTTCTTGTGAGTCATCTTATCAAACGCCTTCTGAAAATCCATTTACACTACATCTACTGCATTCCCTTTATCCAATCAGTCACCGCTTAAAAAAACTTCTCAAACATCACTTGTCTCTAACAAATCCCTGTCGCTGTCCTTGATTGATCCATGCATTTTTAAATGCTCACTAAGTTTATCTTGAATCATGGATTCTAACAGTTTGACTAAATGGTCTGTAGTTACTTGGTTTGTCCTACTCTCCCTTCTTGAACAAAGGTGTTACATTGGCAATGCTCAAGTCCCATGGTAGAGTTTGCATTTTTAGGGAGGACTGAAAAATTGTGATCCAAGTCTCCAGTACCTCCTCACCAACTCCTTTGAACAGCCTGGCGTGCCGGGCCCAGTGAAAGAAGAAGAAAGAACCTGCATTTAAATAGCGCCTTTCACAACCCAAAGTGCTTTACAGCCAATGAAGTACTTTTTTTGAAGTGTAGTCACTGTTGTAGGAAACAGGGCAGACAACTTGCACACAGGAAAAAAAAGAAAGTCTTGCATTTATATAGCGCCTTCCACGGCCACAGGATGTTCCAAAACGCTTTACAGCTAATGACGTACTTTTGAAGTGTAGTCACGACTGTAATATAGGAAACGCGGCAGCCAATTTGTGCACAGCAAGCTCCCACAAACAGCAATGAGATGATGACCAGATAATCTGTTCTTAGTGATGTTGGTTGAAGAATAAATATTGGCCAGGACACGAGGATAACTCCCCTACTCTTCTTCAAAATGGTGCCATGAGATATTTCACATCCACCTGTGAGGTTTAATGTCTTCCTCAGTATGGCACTGGGAGTGTCAGCATAGATTATATGCTCAGATAGCAACAAGAGTGTAAAGGAGTCAAAGGGACCAATATGTCACCGTTGCCAAGATGGTGTCCAGCACAAACACTTGGTATGACTTACATCAACATGTGCAGTTGTAAATACTAAAAGGAGCTTCCCAGCTCCCCGCACCCCTCTCCGAAGACAGTTTCCCTTTAAGATCACCTTTAACAGATGAGGAGAGTGGTCCTTTTGTCCATTTGTCTAGGATTTTAAATCAGTACTTATCAGGAGAGGAATCTGGTGAAAGTAACATAAGTCTGAAGATAAAAGAAATAGGAGATGAGAGTAAAGGTCAGACCAAGGTAAGGAATAAGGGTAACATAACCGGTCAGGGAACAGATACAGTTACAAAACATCAGTACAAAATGACTGTTAAAAATAAAGTGAGGGGAAGAATTATTAAAAACAAATTAAATTGCCTGTACAGCAATGTGCACAGCATCCGAAACAAAAGGGGGGAACTGTAGGCAATAATTCATAGCGAGGAGCCAGATATAGGGGTAACTGAAACATGGCTGCATAAAGAACAGGCAGTTAAATATTGCAGTATATAACGTATTTAGAAAGGATTGGGATGGAAGACGGGGGGTGGGGTAGCTTTACTAATTAGAGACAAGATAAGGGCAATAGGAAAAAGGGGACATAAGGAACATTAAGATAGAAACAGAATCCATAATGATTGAGACAAAGGATAACAAGGGATCGATCATATTAATAGGGATATTCTACAGACCACCTAATAGTGGAGGGGAAGTGGAGGATGAAATATGTAGACAAATCTATGAAATGAGTAAAAAACATTGAATAATAATCGTGGGAGATTTCAACTCCCCCCAAATAAACTGGTAAGAAGAGGTAGGGACAAGAGAAAAGGGAATGGGGTTTTTACAGTGTGTACAGGACTCCTCTCTTACCCAGTGTGTGAGAAGCCCAACAAGAGAGGAATCACTGCTGGATCTATTAATGGGAAATGAAGCAGAGCAGATAAAAGAAGTGTAGGGGAACATCTGGGCAATAAGCGATCATAACATAATAAGGTTTAAAATAATGATTGAGAAAGACATAAGTAAGACAAAGACCAAAGTAATTGATTGGAAAAAATCTAATTTTGAGGGGATGAGAATGGAACTAGGGAAGGTAAACTGGAAAAATATTTCGACATTGAGATAGAACAGGAGTGGGAAATATTTAAAACGGTGATCAATAGAGTTCAGGAGAAATGTATTCCTCTAAAAAAACAAGAACAAACTAGCCAATAATGAAGTGCCATGAATGAATAAAGAGATAAGGGTAAAATTGAAACTAAAGAAAAAGGCAAACACTAATTACATAGATAATAGAGGAGAGGATGACAAATGGGAATACAAAGAGGTTAGGCAAGAAGTCAAAAAAAACAATTAGGAAAGCGAAGAGGAACTACAAGATTAAATTATCAAGGAATATAAAAAGAAATAGTAAAGTATTCTACAGACACCAGGGCCACTAAGGGATGCACAAGATAAACTCACAGGTAATGACAGGGAAATGGTAGAAATATTGAATAGTTACTTTGCCTCATTATTTACCAGGGAGACTAACAAGGTGGGTATGACATTAGAAGAGGAAATCAAAAATGATACAAAAACATTTAAGATAGAAAGGGGGAGATAATTGATAAACTAATCAAACTCAGATAGAATGCAACCCCTGCACCAGATGGATTGCATCCGAGAATATTAAAAGAAGTTAGAGACGAGATAGCAGAGGCACTATTATATGTATATAAAAAATCATTAGAAAAGGGAACAGTGCTAGAGGACCAGTGGACAGTTAATGTTATTCCTATATTTAAAAAAGGAGCGACAACAAATCCAGGGAACTACAGACCAGTTAGCTTAATATCGATGGTAGGAAAGATAATGGAATCTTTACTCAAAGATGTAATAGAAAAACATCTAGAAACCGAAAATATAATAAAGAATAGTCAGCACGGATTTCAGAAGGGACGGTCATGCTTGACCAACCTTATTGAATTCTTTGAAGAAGTAACAGAAAGAGTAGACAAGGGTAATGTAGTAGATATAATATATTTGGATTTTCACTAAGCCTTCAATAAGGTACCGCATTGTAGACTCATGATTAAGGTCAGAGAATATAGAGTCAGGGAACAGTTGGAGAATGGATAGCAAGTTGGCTACAAAGTAGAAAACAGAGAGTAGGGGTTAAGGGTAGCTACTCAGACTGGCAAAAGGTACAAAGTGGTGTTCCACAAGGATCAGTGCTGGGACCAGTGTTGTTCACGATTTACATTAACGATTTGGACTCAGGAATTGGAAGTACAATTACATAATTTGCGGATGACACCAAATTGGGGGGTTTAGTTAATTCAAAGGAAGGATCCGCCACAATGCAAGGAGACATTAAGAAACTTGCAGAATGGACGTGTAATTGGTAAATGAATTTCAATATAGATAAGTGTGAGGTGGTGTATTTTGGTAGAAGAATAAGGAGGCCACATACTGCTTGGATAATAATAGTCTAAATGGGGTAGAGGAGCAAAGGGACCTAGGGGTGCAGATACACAAATCACTAAAAATAGCGACGCAGGTCAATAAGGCCATAAAAAAGGCTAACCAAGCACTAGTGTTCATTTCTAGAGGGAAAGAATTGAAAAGCAGAGTAGTTATGTTAAACTTGTACAGAACCTTGGTTAGACTTGGAATACTGTGCACAGAGGAAATACTTATCAGGAAAGGCTGAACAGGCTGGAGCTCTTTTCTCTAGAAAAGAGAAGGCTGAGAGGTGACCTGATAGGGGTCTTTAAGATAATGGTAGGGTTTGATAGGGTAGATGTAGAGGAAATGTTTCCACTTGTGGGGGAGTCCAAAACTAGAGGTCACAAATATATAAGATAGTCACTAATAAATCCAATAGGGAATTTAGGAGAAACTTCTTTACCCAAAGAGTGGTAAGAATGTGGAACTCGCTACCACAAGGAGTAGTTGAGGCAAATGGCATAGATGCATTTAAGGGGAAGCTGGATAAACACATGAGGGAGAAAGGAATAGAAGGATATGTTGAAAGGGTTAGATGAAGTAGGAAGGGAGGAGGTTTGTGTGGAGCGTAAACACCGGTATAGACCAGTTGGGCCGAATGGCCTGTTTCTGTGCTGTAGATTCAATGTAGTTTGCAAGGAGAATGACCATCCATTTCAAAACATGCTTCTTCATCTAAATTTGGAAGTCTTTCATCAGGCGTGGTCCCCACTCTCCCTCCCACCAGAGATGTATCAGGGTTGTTTCAACCGGGCAGGTGCTTGACTTGAATACAGATTTGGGGGCATGTCAGGTTTGCATGCCAATTTCCACTGGTGTGCAGCACGCCTGAGATGAACGGCTGTTGTTAATTGCTCGGGGTTGCTATGGAGTCGCAACGATCAGGAGGGCACGGCATTTCTTTAGCGTTCTTCTTATTTTTTTTTGTCTTGCATTTCTCCCCCCTGTTGGCACTTAGGTTCTCACGAGCCTTTTGTTGTAAATTATTTATTTTTCTCTACCCAGTATCACCCACTGGCACCAGCGGGTTTCCCAGTGGGAATTCTCCTGCAGGTAGGGCCTATGGAGGGATACCAGGCAGGTCAGGCTGTATGAGAGATAATCTGTACCCACCTGCAGCCGTGGCTCAGTTGGTAACTCACTTACCTCTAAGTCCAAAGGTTATGGGTTCAAAACCCCACTGCATCTATGCCTAACATTTCAATCCAGTACTGAAAGAGTACTGCACTGTCAGAGATATGAGACATTAAATGGGGCCCTGTCTGCCCACTCAGGTAGACGTAAAATGGACCCATGGTATTTTTCGAAGAAGAGCAGGGGAGTTTTCTCCAGTGTCCTATTCATCCCTCAACCAACATCACTAAAAAACAGATTATCTGGTCGTTTATCTTATTGCTGTTCATTACGTTTCCTACATAACAACAATAACTACACTTCAAAAGTGCTTCATTAGCTGTTAAATGCAATGGGACATCTTGAGTCCATGAAAGGCGCTATATAAATGCAAATTCTTTCTTTCTTCAGCAGATATAATGCCAATGCGCACGCCTCTTGCGCATGCTGGAAGATGTGCCAGCAGACCACCCCCCCCCCCACAATAGCACCACTGAGAGATGAGAGAGACTAGCTAACTGTAGCATTGGTTACTTCCTCAGAAACCCCCCAATTAGGATTTCCTGAAAGAGGCATGTCAGGGTGACAGACAGACAGTGCTGCCAGATTGGCATGATGCCACCTGTCATTTCTTCCGGTTTGACATGCCCACCCGGCTATGAACACGGGCACCTGTTGTACCGGGTCTAGTTAAACAGGGAGGCAGACTCCGAGTTGCTGCATGGATGCCTGCAGCCAATGTGCAGTGGCAGCCACGTTCTAGTCTGTGCGGAAACTTTAATGAGGCCTCGTTTCGGCCAAGCTGCAATGGTGAGAGGGCGTGGGTCAGAGGGTAGCCCTCCTCGCAAGCACTTTATGCAGTACCACCTCAACTTCCAAATCCATCAAAGGGGGGGGGGGGGAGGGTCGGGTGCCGGTCTGCTCGTCACTTGTCTGGAGGCCAATGCCTGCACCTTTCCCTTTAGTTTTGCCTGTTGCTTCTTGCTTGCCTGTCCCTCCAGCCTCGGGAAATGCCGCTAATGGTTTGAGAAGCCTTCTGAGCCTCTCCAATGACTCGCTGAATTTTTGTCTCCCCCAAAGTGACATTCGCCTTTAACTGTGCCCGTCCCTTTAAAATTTGTCTTGTGCAGTTTTCCTCTCCCACCACTAGTCTGCACTTTAGATCCATTCATTCGTAGTTATTCCAATGAGCCAACGTAGGAATATTGGGTTAAACAACACCCTTGCAATTTAGTCCACCTAGAATCCCGCCAATAGCCATTCAGGCGCAAAATTACAGCAAAATAGATAAATTGTCCCTTACTCTTCAGCCTCGATTGTGTCTTTATTGAGAAACCGAGACGAAGTGTCAAAGCCCGTGGCATAGAACGCTGATGAGGTTGAAAAAGAGTAGGAGAGTAGGTTAGGTAAATTAGGAAGTGGTGGTTAGGCTGGAGTTTTAAAACCCTGTAGATTGTAGGAGAAAGGGGAGACTGAGGGAGGTGAGGTGTGCCTCAGTTTTGAGACGCTGGGAAAGAATGAGTTAGAGAGAAAGAGACTGTGCAACGGTTCCTGAGGAGGAAGTGTGTGTAGTCGGGTGGCATATGTACATCTTAAAAGGAATATGAGGAAAGTTCAAAGGAACACTGACCATGAAAATACGATAAACTAGAGAGAGGAAGGGTTCGAAGACAGAGAGAGACATTGGAGACTAGAGGTGAAAGAGGGAGCACCTATCAGATGGCTAGGTGTGTCCAATCCAGGAGTGTGTGAGATATGGGATCAACACCCTTTGATGGGCTGGGACTTTAGTAGAGAGCTGTTCATAGAATCATACAATGGTTACAGCACGGAAGGAGGCCATTCGGCCTATCGAGTCCGTGCCGGCTCTCTGCAAGAGCAATCCAGCTAGTCCCACTCCCCCGCCCTATCCCCGTAGCCCTGCAAATTTTTTCCTTTCAAGTACTTCTCCAGTTCCCTTTTGAAAGCCATGATTGAATCTGCCTCAACCACCCCCTCAGGCAGTGCATTCCAGATCACAACCACTCGCTGTGTAAAAAAGTTTTTCCTCATGCCACCTTTTGTTCTTTTGCCAATCACCTTAAATCTATGTCCTCTGGTTCTTGACCCTTCCACCAATGGGAACAATTTCTCTCTATCTACTCTGTCTAAACCCTTCAAGATTTTGAATACCTGTATCAAATCTCCTCTCAACCTTCCCTGCTCTAAGGAGAGCAACCCCAGCTTCTCCAGTCTATCCATGTAACTGAAGTCCCTTATCCCTGGAATCATTCTAGTAAATCTCTTCTGCACCCTCTCTAAGGCCGTAACATCTTTCCTAAAGTGCGGTGCCCAGAACCGGACACAATACTCCAGTTGTGGTCGAACCAGTGTTTTATAAAGGTTCATCATAACCTTCTTGCTCTATGCCTCTATTTATAAAGCCCAGGATCCCTTGTGCTTTCTTAACCGCTTTCTCAACCTGCCCTGCACCTTCAACGATTTGTGCACATGTACCCCCGGATCTCTCCGTTCCTGCACCCCTTTTAGAATTATACCCTTTAGTTTATATTGCCTCTCCTTGTTCTTCCTACCAAAATGTATTACCTTGCACTTTTCTGTGTTAAATTTCATCTGCCACGTGCCCGCCCATTCCACCAGCCTGTCTATATCCTCTTGAAGTCTATCACTATCCTCCCCACTGTTCATTACTCTTCCAAGTTTTGTGTCATCTGCACATTTGGAAATTGTGCCCTGTACACCCAAGTCCAAGTCATTAATATATACCAAGAAAATTGTAAACAATTTTACAACACCAAGTTATAGTCCAACAAATTTATTTTAAATTCCACAAGCTTTCGGAGGCTTCCTCCTTCCTCAGGTGAATGGTGTGGAAATGAAATTTTCGAATCCTTCGCATTTGAAAATCACAGAACAATGCCTGGTGATATACCAAGAAAAGCAGTGGTCCCAGCACTGACCCCGGGGGACACCACTGTATACCTTCCTCCAGTCCGAAAAACAGTCGTTCACCACTACTCCTTGTTTCCTATTACTTAGCAAATTTCATATCCATACTGCCACTGCCCCCTTTATTCCATGGGCTTCAACTTTGATGACAAGCCTATTATGCAGCATTTTATCAAACGCCTTTTGAAAGTCCATATACAACACATCAACCGCATTGCCCTCATCAAACCTCTCTGTTACCGCATCGAAAAACTCAATCAATTTAGTTAAACACGATTTGCCTTTAACATATCCATGCTGGCTTTCCCTATTCAATCCACATTTGTCCAAGTGACTGTTAATTCTGTCCCGGATTATTCACGACCGAGATTAAACTGACTGGCCTGTAGTTGCTGGGTTTATCTTTACTTCCTTTTTTGAACAAGGTTGTAACATTTGCAATTGTCCAGTCCTCTGGCACCACCCCTGTATCTAAGGATGATTGGAAGATTACGGCCAGTCCCTCCGCAATTTCCATCCCTACTTCCCTTAGCAACCTAGGATGCATCCCATCCAGACCTGGTGATTTATCTACTTTGAGTACAGCTAGCCTTTCTAGTACCTCCTCTTTATCAATTTTTAGCTCATCCAGTATCTCAACTACCTCCTCTTTTACTGTTAAAGGAAAATAGAACACCAGAGCCCAATACTGATGGTTAGTGCTTGGAGAACAGCAAAGTAGATCACTTCAGTTTTAGAGTGTACCAACATTAGGTTTTAGAGATTGTACAATTACCTTTGTAACCCTTGCTGGCAAATATTTGTGCTATTGCAGGCCGGGATCCCAGTGACCAGACCCAACTCACTGAATCAGAGGCACTTGCTCTTGCTGACATCAGTCTGACAGCAAAGGCCATCTTTGAGCGGAATGCGCTAATATCAGCATCCTCTGATAAGAAGAGCAAAGCCCAAGATACAGCTCCCAGGTAAGACATATGGGATGGAAATGGTGAAAGGCTATAATGCTGAACTTTACCAATGGCCCAGGATTTCCAAGATCATTTCCACCAGGTGCAGGTAGACCTCGAGCTCCAGTCCTCCTAAGAAGGTCCAGGTCAGACCAGCAGTTGAAGGAAAGTTCTCGGGAGCACAACATCGGGCAAACAGAGAGCGTTGTGCCAGGCAATCGGTGCCAGAAGCACAGGGCCAGCAGGGAGCACCACACTGAGTGAGTGGGGAGCACCGCACTGAGCGAGCAGTGGGGAACCGCACTGAGCGAGCAGTGGGGAACCGCACTGAGCGAGCAGGGAGCACCGCACTGAGCGAGCGGGGAGCACCGCACTGAGCGAGCGGGGAGCACCGCACTGAGCGAGCGGGGAGCACCGCACTGAGCGAGCGGGGAGCACCGCACTGAGCGAGCAGTGGGGAACCGCACTGAGCGAGTGGGGAGCACCGCACTGAGCGAGCAGGGAGCACCGCACTGAGCGAGCAGTGGGGAACCGCACTGAGCGAGCAGTGGGGAACCGCACTGAGCGAGCAGGGAGCATCTCACTGAGCGAGCAGGGAGCACCACACTGGCCGAACTGGGAGCATCACACTAAGCAGGCAGGGAGCACCACACTGGGCAATGGGCAGCACTGCACTGAGTGAGCAGGGAGCACCACACTGAGCGAGCGGGGAGCAAAGCACTGAGCAAGGGGGAGCACCGCACTGAGCAAGGGGGAGCACCACACTGAGGGAGCAGGGAGCACCGCACTGAGCGAGAGGGAGCACCACACCGAGCGAGGGGGAGCACCGCACCGAGCGAGCGGGGAGCACCGCACCGAGCGAGCGGGGAGCACCGCACCGAGCGAGCGGGGAGCACCGCACCGAGCGAGCAGAGGGGAACCGTACTGAGCGAGCAGTGGGGAACCGTACTGAGCGAGCAGTGGGGAACCGCATTGAGCGAGCAGGGAGCACCACACTCAGCGAGAGGGAGCACCACACCGAGCGAGGGGGAGCACCGCACTGAGCGAGCAGGGAGCACCGCACTGAGCGAGAGGGAGCACCACACTCAGCGAGAGGGAGCACCACACCGAGCGAGGGGGAGCACCGCACTGAGCGAGCAGGGAGCACCACACTGAGCGAGAGGGAGCACCGCACTCAGCGAGCAGAGAGCACCGCACTGAGCGAGGGGGAGCACCGCACTGAGCGAGCAGGGAGCACCGCACTGAGCGAGGGGGAGCACCGCACTGAGCGAGCAGGGAGCACCGCACTCAGCGAGCAGGGAGTATCTCACTGAGCGAGCAGGGAGCACCACACTGGCCGAACTGGGAGCATCACACTGGGCAATGGGCAGCACTGCACTGAGTGAGCAGGGAGCACCACACTGAGCGAGCGGGGAGCAAAGCACTGAGCAAGGGGGAGCACCACACTGAGGGAGCACTGCACTGAGCGAGGGGGAGAACCACAGAGAGCGAGGGGGAGAACCCCACTGAGTGAGCAGGGAGCACCACACTGAGCGAGGGGGAAAGCCACAGAGAGTGAGGTGGAAGCACCACACTGAGCGAGGGGGAGAGCCACACTGAGCGAGGGGGAGAGCCACAGAGAGTGAGGGGGAGAGCCACACTGAGCGAGAAGGGAGCACCACACTGAGCACCACATTGAGCGAGGGGGAGCAACATACTGAGTTGTCAGGGAGCACCTCATTAAGTGAGCTGGGAGCACCACACTGAGCGAGGGGGAGCACCGCACCGAGCGACCAGTGGGGAACCGCACTGAGCAAGCAGGGAGAACCACCCTGAGCGAGCAGGGAGAACCACCCTGAGCGAGCAGGGAGAACCACCCTGAGCGAGCAGGGAGAACCACCCTGAGCGAGCAGGGAGTATCTCACTGAGCGAGCAGGGAGCACCACACTGGCCGAACTGGGAGCATCACACTAAGCAGGCAGGGAGCACCACACTGGGCAATGGGCAGCACTGCACTGAGTGAGCAGGGAGTATCTCACTGAGCGAGCAGGGAGCACCACACTGGCCGAACTGGGAGCATCACACTAAGCAGGCAGGGAGCACCACACTGGGCAATGGGCAGCACTGCACTGAGTGAGCAGGGAGCACCGCACTGAGCGAGGGGGAGCACAGCACTGAGCAAGGGGGAGAACCACAGAGATCGAGGGGGAGCACCACATTGAGCGAGCAGGGAGCACCACACTGAGCGAGGGGGAGAGCCACACAGAGAGTGGGGGGGAGTGCCACATTGAGCGAGAAGGGAGCACCGCACTGAGCGAGGGGGAGCACCGCACTTATCGAGGGGGAGCACCACACTGAGCAAGCAGGGAACACCATACTGAGCGAGGGTGAGAACCACTCTGAACGAGAGGGAGAGCCACAGAGAGCAAGCAGGGAGCACCACATTGAGCGAGCAGAGAGCACCGCACTGAGCGAAGGGGAGCACCTCACTTATCGAGGGGGAGCACCGCACTGAACGAGCAGGGAGCACCACAGAGAGCGAGGGGGAGAACCACACTGAGTGAGCAGGGAGCACCACTGAGCACCACACTGAGCGAGGGGGAGCAACATACTGAGTTGTCAGGGAGCACCTCATTAAGTGAGCTGGGAGCACCACACTGAGCGAGGGGGAGCACCGCACCGAGCGACCAGTGGGGAACCGCACTGAGCGAGCAGGGAGCACCACCCTGGCCGAACTGGGAGCATCACACTAAGCAGGCAGGGAGCACCACACTGGGCAGTGGGCAGCACTGCACTGAGTGAGCAGGGAGCACCGCACTGAGCGAGCGGGGAGCACCGCACTGAGTGAGCAGGGAGCACCACAGAGAGCGAGGGGGAGAACCACAGAAAGCGAGGGGGAGAGCCACAGAGAGCGAGGGGGAGTGCCACATTGAGCGAGAAGGGAGCACCGCACTGAGCAAGGGGGAGAACCACAGAGAGCAAGGGGGAGAACCACCCTGAGCGAGGGGGAGAGCCACAGAGAGCGAGGGGGAGAACCACAGAGAGCAAGGGGGAGAACCACCCTGAGCGAGGGGGAGAGCCACAGAGAGCGAGGGGGAGTGCCACATTGAGCGAGAAGGGAGCACTGCACTGAGCACCACATTGAGCGAGGGGGAGCACCACACTGTGCGAGCATGGGAGCACCGCACTTATCGAGGGGGAGCACCACACTGAACAAGCAGGGAGCACCGCACTGAGCGAGGGTGAGAACCACTCTGAACGAGAGGGAGAGCCACAGAGAGCAAGCAGGGAGCACCACATTGAGCGAGCAGAGAGCACCGCACTGAGTGAGGGGGAGCACTGCACTGAGCGAGGGGAAGCACCGCACTGAGCGAGGGGGAGCACCGCACTGAGCGAGGGGGAAAGCCACAGAGAGCGAGGGGGAGAACCACCCTGAGCGAGCAGGGAGCACCACACTGAGCGAGGGGGAAAGCCACAGAGAGTGAGGTGGAAGCACCACACTGAGTGAGGGGGAGAGCCACACTGAGCGAGAAGGGAGCACCACACTGAGCACCACATTGAGCGAGGGGGAGCAACATACTGAGTTGTCAGGGAGCACCTCATTAAGTGAGCTGGGAGCACCACACTGAGCGAGGGGGAGCACCGCACCGAGCGACCAGTGGGGAACCGCACTGAGCGAGCAGGGAGAACCACCCTGAGCGAGCAGGGAGTATCTCACTGAGCGAGCAGGGAGCACCACACTGGCCGAACTGGGAGCATCACACTAAGCAGGCAGGGAGCACCACACTGGGCAGTGGGCAGCACTGCACTGAGTGAGCAGGGAGCACCACACTGAGTGAGCAGGGAGCACCGCACTGAGTGAGCAGGGAGCACCGCACTGAGTGAGCAGGGAGCACCACAGAGAGCGAGGGGGAGAGCCACAGAGAGCGAGGGGGAGAACCACCCTGAGCGAGCAGGGAGCACCACTCTGAGCGAGGGGGAGCACCACATTGAGCGAGGGGGAGCACCACATTGAGCGAGGGGGAGCACCACATTGAGCGAGGGGGAGCACCACATTGAGCGAGCAGGGAGCACCACATTGAGCGAGGGGGAGCACCACATTGAGCGAGCAGGGAGCACCACATTGAGCGAGGGGGAGAGCCACATTGAGCGAGGGGGAGTGCCACACTGAGCACCACATTGAGCGAGGGGGAGTGCCACATTGAGCGAGGGGGAGTGCCACACTGAGCACCACATTGAGCGAGGGGGAGTGCCACATTGAGCGAGGGGGAGTGCCACATTGAGCGAGGGGGAGCACCACATTGAGCGAGCAGGGAGCACCACATTGAGCGAGCAGGGAGCACCACATTGAGCGAGGGGGAGAGCCACATTGAGCGAGGGGGAGTGCCACATTGAGCGAGGGGGAGTGCCACATTGAGCGAGAAGGGAGCACCGCACTGAGCACCACATTGAGCGAGGGGGAGCACCACACTGTGCAAGCAGGAAGTACCACACTGAGCGAACCGGGAGCGACACACCGAGCGATCAGGGAGCATCTCATTAAGCGAGCTGGGAGCAGGACACTGACCGAGCAGGAAGTACCACACTGAGCGAGCAGGGAGCACCACACTGGCCGAACTGGGAGCATCACACTAAGCAGGCAGGGAGCACCACACTGGGCAGTGGGCAGCACTGCACTGAGTGAGCAGGGAGCACCACACTGAGTGAGCAGGGAGCACCGCACTGAGCGAGGGGTTGCACCTCATTAAGCGAGCTGGGAGCAGGACACTGAGCGATCAGGGAGCACCGCACTGAGCGAGCAGTGAGCAGGGAGCACCACACTCAGCGAGAGGGAGTACCACATTAAGCGAGCTGGGAGCACCGCGCTCAGCGAGCAGTGGGGAACCGCACTGAGCGAGCATGGAGTATCTCACTTAGGCGAACAGGAAGGCCGAACTGGGAGCATCACACCAAGCAGGCAGGGAGCACCACACTGGGCAGTGGGCAGCACTGCACTGAGTGAGCAGGGAGCACCACACTGAGCGAGGGGGAGCAAAGCACTGAACGAGGGGGAGAACCACAGAGAGCGAGGGGGAGAACCACCCTGAGCGAGCAGGGAGCACCACACTAAGCGAGGGGGAGAGCCACAAAGAGTGAGGGGGAGAGCCACATTGAGCGAGGGGGAGAGCCACAAAGAGTGAGGGGGAGAGCCACATTGAGCGAGAAGGGAGCACTGCAATGAGCGAGAAGGGAGCACCGCACTGAGCACCACATTGAGCGAGGGGGAGCAACATACTGAGTGGTCAGCGAGCACCTCATTAAGCGAGCTGGGAGCACCACACTGAGCACCACATTGAGCGAGGGGGAGAGCCACACTCTGCGAGCAGGGAGCACCGCACTGAGCGAGAAGGGAGCACCCCACTGAGCGAAGGGGAGAGCCACACTGAGCGAAAAGGGAGCAACATACTGAGTGGTCAGGGAGCACCACACTGAGCGAGGGAGAGCACCGCACTGAGCGAGGGGGAGCACCGCACTGAGCGAGGGGGAGCACCGCACTGAGCGAGGGGGAGCACCGCACTGAGCGAGGGGGAGCACCACACTGAGCGAGGGGGAGCACCACACCGAGCGATCAGGGAGCACCTCATTAAGCAAGCTGGGAGCAGGACACTGAGCGATCAGGGAGCACCGCACTGAGCGAGGGGGAGAACCACAGAGAGCAAGCAGGGAGCACCACATTGACCGAGCAGAGAGCACCACACTGAGCGAGGGGGAGCACCACACTGAGCGAGGGGGAGCACCGCACTGAGCGAGGGGGAGCACCGCACTGAGCGAGGGGGAGCACCACACTGAGTGAGGGGGAGCACCACACTGAGCGAGGGGGAGCACCTCATTAAGCGAGCTGGGAGCACCACACTGAGCGAGGGGGAGCACCACACTGAGCGAGAGGGGAGCACCACACTGTGCAGCGGGGAGCACCACACTAAGTGAGCGGGGAGCACCGCACTGTGCACGTGGAGAGCACCGCACTGTGCACGTGGAGAGCACCGCACTGAGCAAGCTGGGAGCACCATACTGTGCAGCGGGAAGCACCACACTCAGCGAGCAGGGAACTCCACACTGAGTGAGCAAAGAGCATCAAATTGGTTTGTGGTAGAGAATCCTACATTCAAATCTCTCTCCGTCTAAAAAGATTTATTTGCCAACCTCCTCTAATTCTTTTTGCGATCATTTTAAACCTGTTAACTCGGTATACGTCTTGCTGACTGATAGAATCGATCCATCACTTTGAACAGTGGGCGAAGCTCTAAAGGGCAATGTGCTCACGTGGAGCAGACTCCAAGAGCCACCCTTCTCCAGGAGGGGAGGGCATAAAATGACTGGGTTAAAAGGGGAAGTACCTTTCATTAAAAACCTGTGCAACGCAGAGACCAAAAGGTGTCCTGCTGAGCCCTGGCAGAACAGCCTGTCAAGAAGCTTTGCAGAAAGTGATACACTTTTGGGAGAGAGTGTAATTGGATGCAGTAATGATGGCCGTGCTAACACATGTACCTTGTTGCTCCATTAAGCATGAAAAACACACAAGGGTAGCTTTACAAATTGGTTATGCCTGATTAACGGGCATCAAGATGCATTGGTTTTGATCTTCCAGAATTCCCTAGATTCTAGAACAATCCCTGTGGATTGGAAGGTAACAAATGTAACCCTGTTATGCAAGAAAGGAGGGAGAGAGAAAACAGGGAACTATGGGCCAGTTAGCCTGACATCAGCAGTTGGGAAAATGCATGGGATTGGGGGTAATATATTAGCATGAATTGAGGATTGGTTAACGGACAGAAAACAGAGAGTAGGAATAAATGGGTCATTTTCGAGTTGGCGGGCTGTAACTAATGGGGTGCCACAAGGATCGGTGCTTGGGCCTCAGCTATTTACAATCTATATTAATGACCTAGATGAAGGGACCGAGTGTAATGTATCCAAGTTTGCTGACGATACAAAGCTAGATGGGAAAGTAAGCTGTGAGGAGGACACAAAGAGCCTGCAAAGGAATATGGATCGGTTAAATGAGTGGGCAAGAAGGTGGCAGATAGAGTATAATATGGGGAAATCTGAGGTTATTCGCTTTGGTAAGAAAAATAGAAAAACGGAATATTTTTTAAACGGTGAGAAACTATTGAATGTTGGTGTTCAGAGGGATTTGGGATTTGGGTGACTTTGTACACAAAACATAGAAAGTTAACATGCAGGTACAGCAAGCAATTAGGAAGGCAAATGGTATGTTGGCCTTTATTGCAAGGGGATTGGAGTACAAGATTAAGGAAGTCTTGCTGCAACTGTACAGGGCTTTGGTGAGACCACACCTGGAGTACTCTGTGCAGTTTTGGTCTCCTTACCTAAGGAAGGATATACTCGCTTTAGAGGCGGTGCAACAATGGTTCACTATATTGATTCCTGGGATGAGAGGGTTGTCCTATGAGGAGGGATTGAGTAGAATGGGCCTATATTCTCTGGAGTTTAGAAGAATGAGAGGTGATCGCATTGAAATATATAAGATTCTAAGAGGACTTGACAGGGTAGATGCTGAGAGGGTTTTTCCCCTGGTTGGTGAGTCTAGAACTAGGTGGCATAGTCTCAGGATAAGGGGTCGGACATTTAGGACTGAGATGAGGAGGAATTTCTTCACTCAGAGGGTCTTGAATATTTGGAATTCTCTACCCCAGAGGGCTGTGAACTCTTATTGAATGGCGGAGCAGGCTCGAGGGGCCGTATGGCCGACTCCTGCTCCTATTTCTTATGTTTCTTATGTTAAGTGGACTAACCGATCGGAAAAACAGGCAAAGGCCCATCACGTCAGATTTCTGAACCATTTCGCACCCCGTTAAGTTTTCTGGTGGAATTTCTGTACCAGTTTGCAGCTGGCTGGATTAAAATGCGACCCGGTTGATTTCATTCGTACATTTCACGAACTTCCCGCTGTTTGTGCCGCTTTCACTCCAGAAGAACGATTGACGAGCAGCACCTGGGAGCCACTGTAAACCCTGGGGAGGGAGATGAGCTGGGCACGGGATAAGTGGGTGAATGGGGCGGGTGCCCGCTGGTGTCTGCCAGTCAGGCACGGGAGAGCCCAGACTGCTCACTGCACAATATCAGCCAAAAAAATTAAACGCAATTGAGTGACTGCAAGAATCAGCAGAACCGTTGTGGGGGAGCATGGGCTCACAAAGAGATCCAAAAAAGTGATACATTATTTAACCTCAACTGGCAGAAGCAGTTACATTCCCTCCCTTTGAAATAGGTTGTTCTAATCTTCAGTCACGTGAACAATCTCCATTGCCAATAGGAAGAAAAAAAATCAATATCCTTTTCTCTTTCCTACTTGCGTGGAGTAATTACCATCCATTACATCAACCTCTGGCTCCAATAGTCAGACATTTTGACTAAATGCTCTTCAAATAAGGTGGCCTGTTTTCCTTGCACTGGTTTGCAATAACAATAATCAGAGTCACGTTGCAAAGTATATGGGACTCCTTTCTCTCTCCCTCGCCTCACTTATGTCTCTCGCAGCCTCCTAACCTCAGTAACTCACAGAACCTTCCAATGTTTTTTTTAAACAAACCTGTCCTCTCTATCTTTGAAATCGCTGTTCTTGGTGACTTCGATGATTGCTGCCAGCCATAACTCTCCCCACTCTACTGATCAGGCCAGCATTATGCTACCCTGTTTTATTCTTTTCCCCGATCAGCCAAGAGTCCAACATGCCAAGAAACCCCTCACCATGTTTATGGGAAGTTGTGGAGAAATCCACACAGGTAGACTTTCTGTCTGCCCAATACAGAGTGCAAACTCTATCCTAGCAACGACCAACGTCACTTACTGAAATTCAGAGCGATTTGTGCAGGCTGAGGAAAGTGATCACTCTAATCCTTCCAACATTCCCCCCACCTTCATGTTATCCCTAAATTGGTATTTTCTAATGCTATCGAAGTCAATACTAATTCTTAAGTGATTCTTGGAAGTTTTGACCTAATCTATGATTGACGATATAGTTTTCAGCGGGGCAGTTCTACTGGTGATCTTGTTGTCTAGGTTACACAGCTCTGGGACTCTGCACTTAAGTGTTTCAACAAATTATCTGCCATTGCTTTTGATGACCTCAAACTGCGTGACAGAGTCTGGAACTGCACACTTGTGAACGAGTTCCCATCATAAGACCACCAACCAAATCCATATTCATGGGTATCAGCTTTCTTCTCAAATGCTCCCTGTTTTGTGCCGCTCGACGATGGCTGGTCCTCGAACACTTTTGCTGATGATTCCTCTCCATGTTCCCCAACTAACTTCAGATCGCACGCTCACAGCCTCATTCAGGGTCAGGCCTGGATTGCTACTTCTTGATTTGCTCTGTGTCCTTCAATAGGATAAAGAAAATCTTGTTTCTTCCAATTTTTCAAAGCCATGGTTTTTTTTCTTCATACCTCTCGCAAGTCCAAGCATTATCTGCCACCTCATGTTTGATGGCACCACCCTTAATCCTTTGTCATCTATCTACACTCTTGGCCTCAGCATCTCATCTCTGAATTCAGACGGAGCACTCACCACTCCTCCATTGCTAAAAATACATTCAAAAACCTTCGTTTTGTTTTACATGCCCACAGGGATTCTTAACTCTCTATTGAGGTCAAGTAAGAACATTAAGCACAGTAGTAGGCCATTCAGCCTCTTGGCCCTGCTCCACCATTCAGTTAGATCATGGCTGATCTCCAATTCAACTCTATTTTCCCTCCTTTGTTCCATTTCCCTTCACACCCTTACCTAACAAAAATCTATCGATCTCAGCCTGGAGATGGTGCAGCCAAGGTTTGAATCCTGGCCTATCTCTGGGGAGGCTCTTCTAACACCTCTTGCATATTCCTGCACAGGATAAAACTTGTCAGAAATGATCCCTCTCTCACCTCTAGCTTGAACCACTTTCTCAGTGGTAATCTTTCTTGTCTCTCTCTATTTTATCCACACTACTATGGTCATTGTTGGTCTGAAGTTCTCTATTTCCTTCTAAGCATCAGAGACACCATCCTACACATTCTTCCTCCCCAGACTTATCACATGATTTCCTCCTCCAACTAATTCTTTCCCAGGACCACAGAGTATGGAGCTCCTTTGCTCCCTCCACCTTTCCAGCCTCCTACAGTTTTCAGGTTTGTGAAACTTGTCATCAGTGAATCACCACTGGCCTACTTACTCTTTTCAGCCTTGCTGATGCCTCGCTCTGTGGGTCCTTCACCGGGGTTTCTCAGTTTCTTTGCGGTTAAAGATATTGCACAGTGGAACTAAGCCATATTGACCAAGGAGGTCCCAGGTTCAAAACCTAATCTGTGTTGAATTAGGTGCAACAACTGTAGAGCTGCTGCAGACGGCCTCAGTACCCATTGGTTATGGAGGGGGGGGAAACTATCACCAACAACAACAACTTGCATTTATATAGCGCCTTTAACGTAGTAAAATGTCCCACAGCTCTTCACAGGAGCGTAATCAGACAAAATTTGACACCGAGCCACATAAGGAGATATTAGGACAGGTGACCAAAAGCATGGTCAAAAGAGGTTAGGTTTTAAGGAGCATCTTAAAGGAGGAGAGAGAGGTGGAGAGGATTAGGGAGGGAATTCCAGAGCTCGCGGCCTAGTCGGCTAGTGGTGGAGCATAGGAAACCGGGGATGCACAAGAGGCCAGAATTGCAGAGCTCCCGGAGCCTTGTAGAGCTGGAGGAGGTTACAGAGATAGGGTGGGGCGAGACCATGAGGGATTTGAAACCAAGGATGAGAATTTTAAATTTGAGGCGTTGCTGGACCGGGAGCCAATGTAGGTTCAAGAAGTAGGCAGTCTTGGCGATGAAGAAGATATGGGGTCAGAACCAACGAGAGTTCCTAGTCCTGATTGCCGTCTAATGACTCCTGTTGGAATGCTCACATGTGTGAATATAGGGTGAGAATAGAATTGGCACATTTAGGGGGAGAGGTGAGGTGGGTGACGTGCCAAAGGAGCTCAGTGGTAACCCCGGCAAGAGGTGCCTTCAGGAGGAGAAACACCTTTATGAGTCCAGTATCTGTGTGTATCCTTGAGCCATTTAGGGTTGGATTACTCCTCTGCTTTACCGCCCACCCCACTACGTTTAAACCATGGCGGGGGGAAACCGGCCGACTTCACTACCTCATACCTGAGGTGCCACCATCCCCAGAAGAGAGGGGCAACATAACCCGAGCCTGCTGATTGCCCTGTTGGAGGGAGAGGACCCAGCGGTGAGCATGCCCTCCCCTCGTAGCTGATCCCCAGTGTCCCGTGGGTCAGTAATGGCCCTTCCTTTTAGTTCTCTTCAGGGCCACTTCTGCCCCCCTTTGATTGCCCCTTCCTGCTCATCCCGGCCGATCTCGGCACCCTCGCGGTGGCGGGGATGACACGAGCTGGCGAGCCTGCCTGCAACGGTATCGAGCGCTGGCCCCAGGAAATTGGGCGCAAGTCCAGCCCCGACCCACCTCACGGTAGCAACGCCACCCTGGAGGAAAAACCCAGCCCTAACATCGGCCTTCGATTCCAGACCCTTTGCCTTGTCTAATAGGATTTCTGTCCTCGCACCTGGTTTAATAGGAGACAGCTGTTCAAGTTCAAGTTCTGTTACTACTGCGGCCGTTCGGTGGGGGTGCGGCTGATTCCGTGCAGTCGGTGTAAGGAGGTGTACTACTGCAGCAAGGTCTGTAAGATAACATCCTGGAATGAATTCCACAAGGATGAGTGCTTCCGATCGAAAGGTAAAGGTATGTCCTTGTTAAATTACGCCTTTAACAGCCCTACCAGATCAGCAATGTGAACCCAGTTGCTTGACTGCAATCAAGCAGCACAGCCTGAGTGCCAAGGCCAAGCCTGTCCTTTATAATTAGGGAACTTTAGACCAGCAAAAATCGGCCAGACCGTTTATATCTGAGAGAGACTCAGGAGGGGGTGGCTCTCATTATGGAGGAATCATTGAACATTGATGAGGATCCACAGCACTGGAAACAAGCCTGTATTTAAATAAAGGGGTGGAATATCTGGAAAATTCCTCTCCGATCCCTCTAACTAGTCCAGGAGACCACATTGACCATGACTTATATTAGTTGGTAACTACCTCTTTTATGATGCAATCTCCACCCCAGAACAAGACTGATCCCAAAGGGGATAAGCTATGAGGAAAGATTGGAAAAACTCAAGCTTTACAGTCTAGAAGGAAGGTAGTTAAAGGGGTAAAGTCCACATTGGCTAAATGTATGGACGCCTTCAAATGTACAGACACTATTTCAAAATCCATATTTCCCTCCTGACCACATTAACTCAGTTAAACATTCTGGTTAAATGCACACTGTTTTAAAGCACACACCTGCTTAAATACACAAATAAAAACAGAAAATGCTGGAAATACTCAGCAGGTCAGGCAGCATCTGTGGAGAGAGAAACAGAATTAACGTTTCAGGTCGATGACCTTTCACCAGAACTAGAAGATGTTAAAGATCTAACAGCTTTTAAGCAAGTACAGAGCCAGGGAAAGGGGGCCTGTATTTTGCTTTTGATCAGCCCTTAAGTACACATATGCTTACATCACCAGCCCATCACCCCACACCGACAAAACATTTCACATCTTTTAATGCAAAACTGTCAGAGTTAAGTACTGTCAGCCTGCCAGATATGGAGCAGCCTAATGCAACAGATCAATTGAAATCATCTGCTGTATTAGATCATTGCAATGCTTTGGGACAGTTGATACACTGTCGGCCTGTATTCAAACGTTAAATTCAAGAGTGTGCAGATCGACAAAGCCTACACTGCCTCTTTAAGCTCCCAAACGCCCAAATTATTCTTCAAGTTCCACTAATTGAATGTGTGAGATGCATTTCTCTCTCCCCCTTTGCACAACAGAGGGGTAAACCTGTTCAAATCAGGTAATCATCCCACTTGACTAATAATACAGCCTTTCATTTACTGTTACCAGTAGACCTGTCTCAATAGAGTGCTTCAATCAGGATGCAGAGTGAAGCTGCCTTCTCAATAGTGAGTTGAGGGTTCTCCTAAATAAAATAAACAATTTACCTTGGAGACGTTCCAGAAAGCCAGTGCTAGAGTACCTTGTCTGCCTGCGATTTATAAGACACTTCGACTGGCTTTCCTTCATTTAAAACCTCTTCACAGAACTGTTTTGTACACCTCTTTGTGTGAAATAAAACTGCTCCTGGTTTCACCTGTTGGGATGGGCTTTGATGAGAGAGTTAGGGTATTAGAGAGATGGGCTTTGATGGGAGAGTTAGGGGTACTAGAGAGATGGGCTTTGATGGGAGAGTTAGGGTATTGGAGGGATGGGCTTTGATGGGAGAGTTAGGGTACTGGAGGGATGGGCTTTGATGGGAGAGTTAGGGTATGAGAGGGATGGGCTTTGATGGGAGAGTTAGGGTACTGGAGGGATGGGCTTTGATGGGAGAGTTAGGGGTACTAGAGAGATGGGCTTTGATGGGAGAGTTAGAGTATTAGAGGGATGGGCTTTGATGGGAGAGTTAGGGTACTGGAGGGATGGGCTTTGATGGGAGAGTTAGGGTTTTAGAGCAATGGGCTTTGATGGGAGTGTTAGGGTACTGGAGGGATGGGCTTTGATGGGAGTGTTAGGGTACTGGAGGGATGGGCTTCGATGGGAGAGTTAGGGTACTGGAGGGATGGGCTTTGATGGGAGAGTTAGGGTACTGGAGGGATGGGCTTTGATGGGAGAGTTAGGGTACTGGAGGGATGGGCTTCGATGGGAGAGTTAGGGTACTGGAGGGATGGGCTTCGATGGGAGAGTTAGGGTACTGGAGGGATGAGCTTCGATGGGAGAGTTAGGGTACTGGAGAGATGGGCTTTGATGGGAGAGTTAGGGTACTGGAGGGATGGGCTTTGATGGGAGAGTTAGGATATTAGAGAGAAGGGCTTCTATGGGGGAGTTAGGGTACTGGAGGGATGGGCTTTGATGGGCAAGTTAGGATACTGGAGGGATGGGTTTTGATCAGAGTGTTAGGATACTGGAGACTTTGGCTTTGATGGTGAAGTTGAGGTACTAGAGAGATGGGCTTCGATGGGCCAAATGGCCATTTCTCATCCTAATTTTGTGATATTTGCTTATGAAATCTCTCTCTATTTGCAGCTCGTACCCCACCAAAAAAGAAGAAAGAGGGAATGGATGGAAAAGATGGAATAGAGGGAAAAGATGGAATTGGGGTAATAGAGGGAGGGGAAGGAAAAGAAAGAATAGAAGAAAAAGAGGGAATGGAAGGAAAAGAAGGAATGGAAGGAAAAGAAGGAATGGAGGAAGAACTACAAGAGTGGAGCCGTTCAACGTCACCATCCATAGAACTGGACAACTACAGCTTTAATTAAAGCCATTTTCAATCAATTGCTTTTCTCAGTGTTTATTCTCACACTATTTTTTTTTGGGAGGTGGCTGACAGCATTTTTATGGTGAGTGATGTAAATAATGGGAGTTAAATACTTTTTGGCAAAGTTTCAACATTAAGCAGTCCTAGGCTAGAATTTTCGTAGAGTAAAACTCCCTCTGCACTGTTCCACCAAGCACTGCCAGATAAATTATGGGACAAGTTCGATCCAAAATAAAGTTCCCTCTCTACCGTCCCATCGAACACTCCCAGGTATAGAATGGTGTTACGTTTCAGGGTTTCAGGCTGTTCCCCCACAGGGGGTCCTTAATGTAATATGTTAACATTTCTACCATTGAGCTAAACCACTCTCAAGGGCTTAAATTTGCATGACAGATGGACTGGCAGGTGTAAATTAGCTTCCAGACAGGGAATCTGAACTAGCGTGCTGGAGACAATTATAAACAGTTTGACATTCCAGTGATTGTTCACACTCATTGCTGCTGTTGATTTGAACTCAGCTGGGGCCATTGCCAAGTTAGTCTTTTGTATTCCACTGTGGGGGAGGGCGGGAAGGTTATCAGTTTGACTAAAAGCTACACTAGAGTCAGACTTAACAAACAGAAAGAGCTGCGAAAGCTTGGGGAGAGGCAACTGCAAAGCTCTGTAAGGAACATGGAACATGGAAGAGGGGAGATGAGAATTAAGCTCAAAGTCAATCAAGGTGACTGAGGGGTAGCATGGTGTGTTCATCATTTTTATATTATTACACAAAGAAAAGTTGTGTTGATTGAAATAAGTGAATCCGATCATAACTGTTGCTCTGTATGTTCACCTTACTGTGAAATAAAGCAGTGATTCGAAACAAGCCTAGCCTCACCTAATGGTAACTCAGTCTGTTCATGAGATTGAAGAAATGCATGTGTGAAAGACATAGGGATTATACTGTACAAGTATGGCAGTGTGAGTCAACTCTTGTAAGACACTCAGACTGCTTAAAGGAGCAAATGATGCCAGTGAACCTGCGAGGGTATGACAGGCCTCAATTCATAACAAATAAGTTATATGTTAAGTTAAGCTCCCTCTATATTCCTCCATCAAACACTCTCAGGTGTGGTACTACCTGAGAGAGAGTAAAGTTCCCTCCATACTGTGCTATTAAGCACTACCAGGTCAGGTTCAACATGGGTTACACACCGAGTAAATCTCTCTCAACGCAGTCCCACCAAGTATTCCCAGGTCAGATGCAGCACTAATTAGATGCAGTGTAAAGCTAACACTACACTGTCCCATCAAACATTCCCAGGGCAGGTACAGTGCAGGTTAGATATAGGGTAAATCTCCCTCTACACTGTCCCATCAAACATTCCCAAGTCAGGTACAGCACAAATCACATACATAATAAAACTCCCTCTACACTGCCCTATCAAACACTCACAGGTCAGGTACAATATGGGTTAGATCCAGATCAAAATATCCTCTACACTGTCACATCAAACACTCCCTTGGCAGTTACAGCACATGTTAGATACAGAGTAAAGCTCCCTCTACACAGCTTTATCAAACACCCCCAGATTAGGTATGGCACAGCTTACATGCAGAGTAAAGCTTCTTCTACGCTGCCCTATCAAACACTCCCAGAGCAAGTACAGCATGGGTTAGATACAGAGTTAACCTCCCTCTACACTGTCCAATCAAGCATACCCAGTTCAGGTATAGCATGAGTTAGATCCAGAGTAAAGCTCTCCCTACACTATCCCATCAAACACTCCCAGGGAAGGTACAGCACAGGTTAGATCCAGAGTAAAGCTCCCTCTGCACAGCCCCAGGTCAGGTACAGCACAGGTTAGATCCAGAGTAAAGCTCCTTCTACACTGTCCCAGGTCAGGTACAGCACAGGTTAGATCCAAAGTAAAGCTCCCTCTACATTGTCCTATTAGGTTTCCTAGATCAGGTACAGCACAAGTCAAATGCACAATAAAGCTCCATCAATATTTTCAGGTGAAGTGCAACAAGGATTAGAGAGATCCCTCTATAACTAATCACATACCCTGCGAATAACCTACTGTCTAGGTTCACACGTGAAGCTCTGTCCTGTTGGTTCTTTAACACTGCAATTGAGCTGGTATTTGGATGCCATTGAGTAAAGCACCATTTCCTTGATGACAGTATAACTCAGCTCCATATCTGTCTATGCAGATACCAGTGACAAACCAAACAGGTTGAACCATAAGTATCAAAAGATCAGTATTTCTACTACTGTCCACTGTACCCTTCTTATATTACAGTGATGTCTTTGGAAGCAGCACTGTAATACAAACATGATGGTGTACACACCCGAGGGGAAGGGAGTATCACCTTGTGAGGTCCTACTTCTGGAGATAAAATACTAGCGACAGGAAATGTAAATGGCTGCCAATGATTTTGCTTACTGTCGAGGACCCTTTTATGTTTGGATGAACTCTCAGCCTAATTGTGCAGGCCAACAAAGGGTTTCCAACCATACGAGAAAGGAGAGATAGGAAAAGACTGTCTGGTCTCTCAAGCCCACCCGATCCAGTCATGGTTCAGCCTCGTGCACCATCGATCCACGTCCCTCCCTCCTCAATTCACGCATTCTCCTGAGAGAGGCCAAAATGACCCAGAGATAAACCTTAGGCCAATTCCGGAACAGGCTATGGGAAATTGTCCAATCTCCAAAGGCAGTGAAGATAGCTCTAGAAAGCTATTAACAAATTGACAAATAACAAAGAAAGAAAAATTGGAATATTTTCTTAATGGAGAGAGACTAGGATCTGTGGAGGAGCAAAGGGATTTACGTGTACAGGTACACAAATCACTAAAAGCCAGTGCACAGGTACAAAAAGTAATCAAAAAGGCTAATGGAATGTTGGCCTTTATCTCACGGGGACTGGAATATAAAAGTGAGGAAGTGATGCTTCAGTTG
This sequence comes from Heptranchias perlo, assembly GCF_035084215.1. Classification (NCBI taxonomy): domain Eukaryota; kingdom Metazoa; phylum Chordata; class Chondrichthyes; order Hexanchiformes; family Hexanchidae; genus Heptranchias; species Heptranchias perlo. The sequence continues at coordinate 62,774,926 of NC_090337.1, read as the reverse complement.
TACAGAGCCTTGGTCAGGTCCCATCTGGAGTACTGCATTCAGTTTTGGGCACCAAACCTCAGGAAAGATATATTGGTCTTAGAGGGCAATTCACCAGATTCACCAGCGCAGATTCACCAGATTGATACCGGGACTAAAGGGTTAAAATATGAGGACACGTAGCATAACTTGGCTTGTATTCCCTAGAGTTTACAAGGTTGAGGGGTGATCAAATCAAGTTATTTAAAATGATTTGATATGTTAAATACAGAGAAATTATATCATCTGGTGGGTGGGGGGGTCCAGAAACTGGGGAATAATCATAAAATTAAAATTAGGCCATTCAGGAGCAAAATCTGGAGGCATTTTTTCACACAAAGGGTAGTGGAAATCTGGAATTCTCTTCGCAAAAGGCTATGGATCCTGGGACAACTGGAGCTTTCAAGAATGAGATTGATAGATTTTTGTTAGGTAAGGATATCAAGTGATATGGTACAAAGGAGGTGAGGTACAGATCAGCCACGATCGAACTGAATGGTGGAACAAGCCCGAAGGGCTTAATGACCTACTCCTGTTCCTTTATTTCTATATATTGATGGTCTGTAATCACAGGGGTAGACATTTCAAATTCAAGTGTACCCCCTCCGATTCTCCATCTGTTAATGGCTTGAAAATCGTGTGGAATTCATCCACCTCCACACCCGAATTCCTGGTATCCGTTACTGTCGCGTGAAGCTCTGTGTCATTAAATCTATCCTTAGAATCATAGAATGATACAGCATAGAAGGAGGCCATTTGGCCCATCATGCCTGTGCTGGCTCTTTGAAAGAGCTATACAAACAGTCCCACTCCCCTGCCCTTTCCCATAGAACCATAGAACCATAGAAAAGATACAGCACAGAAGGGGGCCATTCGGCCCATCGTGTCCGCGCAGGCTCGAAGAACAACCAGGTGCCCATTCTAATCCCACCTTCCAGCACCCGGTCCGTAGCCCTGCAGCTTACAGCACTTTAGGTGCAGGTCCAGGTACTATTTAAAAGAGTTGAGGGTCCCTGCCTCTACCACCAATTCGAGCAGCAAATTCCATACACCCACCACCCTCTGGGTAAAAAAGTTTTTCCTCAAGTCCCCTCTAATCCTTCCGCCAATCAGCTTAAATCTATGTCCTCTAGTTCTTGAGCTCTCCGCTAGGAGAAACAGGTACTTCCTGTCTAATCTATCTGGGCCGCTCATAATTTTGTACACCTCAGTCAAGTCTCCCCTCATCCTCCTCTGCTCCAAGGAAAACAACCCCAGCCTATCCAATCTCTCCTCAGAGCTGCAATTTTCAAGCCCTGGCAACATTCTTATAAATCTTCTCTGCACTCTCTCCAGAGCAATTGCGTCCTTCCTGTAATGTGGTGACCAGAACTGCGCACAATACTCCAGCTGTGGCCTTACCAGCGTTTTATACAGTTCCATCATTACATCCCTGCTTTTGTATTCTATAACTCGGCTAATAACAGAGAGCATTCCGTATGCCTTCTTCACAACCTTATCTACCTGTACTGCCACCTTCAGGGACCTGTGCACATGCACTCCAAGGTCTATCACTTCCTCTACCCCTCTCAATATATTCCCGTTTACTGCTTATTCCGTTTTACTGTTTGCCCTCCCTAAGTGCATTACCTCACACTTCTCCGGGTTGAACTCCATTTGCCACTTTTCCGCCCACTCCACCAACCCATTGATATCTTCTTGGAGTCTACAGCTATCCTCTTCACTATCAACTACACAGCCAATTTTTGTGTCGTCTGCAAATTTGCCAATCATGCCCCTACATTCAAGTCTAAATCATTAATATATACCACAAACAGCAAGGGACCCAACACTGAGCCCTGTGGCACACCACTGGAAATGGATTTCCATTCGCAAAGACATCCATCGACTTTTACCCTTTGTTTCCTGTTACTGAGCCAATTTTGGATCCAATTCACCACATTTCCCTGTATCCCATGGGCTTTTACCTTTCTGACCAATCTGCCATGTGGGACCTTGTCAAATGCCTTACTAAAATCCATGTAGATAACATCCACTGCACTACCCTCATCAATCCTCCTTGTCACTTCTTCAAAGAATTCAATCAGATTTGTAAGGCATGACCTTCCCTGAACAAATCCATGCTGACTATCCCTGATTGAACCATGCCTTTCCCCATAGCCCTGTAAATGTTTCCCCTTCAAGTATTTATCTAATTCCCTTTTCAAAGTTATTATTGAATCTGCTTCCACCACCTTTACAGGCAATGAATTCCAGATCATAACAACTTGCTGCAAAAAAAAATTCGCCTCATCTCGCCTCAAGTCCTTTTGCCAATTTCCTTAAATCTGTGACCTCTGGTTACCGACCCTTCTGCCACTGGAAACAGTTTCTCCTTATTTACTCGATCAGAACAACCCCATCTTCTCTAGTCTCTCCACGTAACTGAAGTCCCACATCCCTGGTACCATTCTAGTAAATCTCCTCTGCACCCTCTCTAAGGCCTTGACATCCTTCTTAAAGTGTGGTGCCCAGAATTTGACACAATACTCCAGCTGGGGCCTAACCAGTGATTTATAAAGATCTAGCATAACGTCCTTGCTTTTGTACTCTATGCCTCTGTTTATAAAGCTAAGGATCGCGTATGCTTTTTAAACAGCCTTCTCAACTTGTCCTGCCACCTTCAAAGATTTGTGTACATACACCCCCACGTCTTTGTGTTCCTGCACCCCTTTATAATTGTACCATTTAGTTTATATTGCCTCTCCTCATTCTTCATACCAAAATGTATCGCATCACACTTCTCTGCATTAAATTTCAACTGCCAGGTGTCTGCCCATTTCACCAGTCTATATCCTCCTCTCACAGCAAGAGCTCCTCTGGGGAATAGTGATCATAATATGATAGAATTTCACATTGATTTTGAGAGTGACGTGCTTAAGTCAGAAACTAGAGTCTTAAACATAAATAAAGCCAATTATATAGGTATGAGGGATGAGTTGGCTAAGGTAGATTGGGAAATTAAATTAAAGGGTTTGCTGGTTGAAAAGCAATGGCAAACATTTAAAGAAATATTTCAATATTCTCAACAAGTATACATTCCATTGAGAAATAAAAACTCCAGGGTAAAAGTGATCCACCCATGGCTAACTAAAGAAGTTAGGGATAGTATTAGATTAAAAGAAGAGGCCTATAATGTTGCCAAGAAGAGTAGCGAGCCTGAGGATTGGGAGAGTTTTAGAAACCAGCAAAGGGCGACCAAAAAAATTGATAAAAGAAGAGAAAATAGAATATTAAAGTAAACTAGCAAGAAATATAAAAACGGATTGTAAGAGCTTCTACAAGTATGTAAAAAGGAAGAGAGTAGCAAAAGTAAACGTGGGTCCCTTAGAGGCCGAGACAGGAGAAATTATAATGGGGAATCAGGAAATGGCAGATGTGTTAAACAAATACTATGTATCTATCTTCACAGTAGAAGACACAAAAAACATACCAGAAATAGTGGGGAACCAAGGGGCTAATGAGAGTGAGGAACTTAATATAATTATTATCAGTAGAGAAAAAGTACTTGAGAAACTAATGGGACCAAAAGCTGATAAATCACCTGGACCTGATGACTTACATCCAAGGGTTCTAAAAGAGCTGGCTGCAGAGATAGTGGATGCATTGGTTTTGATCTTCCAAAATTTCCCGAGATTCTAGAACGGTCCCAGCGGATTGGAAGGTAGCCCCGCTATTCAAGAAAGGAGGGAGCGAGAAAACAGGGAACTACAGGCCAGTTAGCTTGACATCTGTCGTCAGGAAAATGCTGGAATCCATTATTAAGGAAGTGGTAACAGGGCACTTAGAAAATCATAATATGATTAGACAGAGTCAACATTGTTTTATGAAAGGGAATTCGTGTTTGACAAACCTATCAGAGTTTTTTGAGGATGTAACTAGCAGGGTGGATAAAGGGGAACCAATGGATGTCGTATATTTAGATTTTCTAAAGGCATTTGATAAGGTGCCACATGAAAAGTTGTTACACAAGATAAGGGCTTATGGGATTGGGGTGACATATTAGCATGGATAGAGGATTGGTTAAAGACCGAAAACAGAGATAGGGATAAACAGGTCATTTTCAGGCTGGCAGCTGTAACTAGTGGGGTGCCACAAGGATCAGTGGTTGGGCCTCAGCTATTTACAATCTATATTAATGACTTAAATGAAGGGACCGAGTGTAATGTACCCAAATTTGCTAATGATACAAAGCTAGGTGGGAAAGTAAGCTGTGAGGAGGACACAAAGAGTCTGCAAATGGATATAGACAAGTTAAGTGAATGGGCAAGAAGGTGGCAGACGGAGTATAATGTGGGGAAATGTGAGGTTATTCAGTTTGGTAGGAAGAATAGAAAAGCAGAATATTTTTTAAATAATGAGAAACTATTAAATGTTGGTGTTCAGAGAGTCTTGGGTGTCCTCGTACAAGAAACACAAAAAGTTAGCACGCAGGTACAGCAAGCAATTAGAAAAGCAGATGGAATGTTGGCCTTTATTGGAGTACAAAAGTAAGGAAGTCTTACTACAATTGTACAGGGCTTTGGTGAGACCTCACCTGGAGTACTGTGTACAGTTTTGGTCTCCTTATGTAAGGAAGAATATACTTGCCTTAGAGGCAGTGCAGCAAAGGTTCACTAGATTAATTCCTGGGATGAGAGGGTTGTCCTATGAGGCGAGGTTGAGTAGAATGGGCCTATACTCTCTGGAGTTCAGAAGAATGAGAGGTGATCTCATTGAAACATGTAAGATTATGACGGGGCTTGACAGGGCAGATGCTGATAGATTGTTTCCCATGGCTGGTGAGTCTAGAACTATGGGGCATAGTTGCAGGATAAGGGGTCGGCCATTTAAGACTGAGATGAGGAGGAATTTCTTCACTCAGAGGGTTGCGAATCTTTGGAATTCTCTACACAAGAGGGCTGTGGATGCTTAGTAATTGAATATATTCAAGGCTGATATAGATAGATTTCTGGGCTCTAGGGGTATCAAGGGATATGGGGATCGGGCAGGAAAGTGGAGTTGAGGTCGATGATCAGCCATGATCTGATTGAATGGCGGAGCAGGCTCGAGGGGCCATGTGGTCTACTCCTGCTCCTATTTCTTATGTTCTTATGTTCTCCTCAAGTCTGTTACTATCCTCCACATTGTTTACCATGATTGCAAGTTTCGTGCCATCTGCAAACTTTGAAATTATGCCCTCTGCATCCAAGTCCAGATCATTAATATATATCAAAAAAAGCAATGGTCCTAAAAACGACCCCTGGGTATGCTTCTCTCCAGTATGAAAAACAACCATTTACCATTACTGTCTGTTTTCTGTACCTTGGCCAATTTTTTGTCCACGCTGCCACTGCCTCTTCAATCCCATGGGCTTCAATTTTGCGAACAAGTCTATTATGTGGTATTTTATCAAAAGTCTTTTGGAAGTCCATATACACAACATCAACCACACTACCTTCATCAACCTTCTCCGTTACTCTATCAAAGAACTCAACGAATTTTGTCAAGCACGATTTGCCGTTAACAAATCTTTCACTTACTAACCCATATTTTTCCAAGTTTTTTTTTATTCTTTCATGGGATGTGAGCATCACTGGCAAGCCCAGCATTTATTGCCCATCCCTAATTCCCCTTGAGAAGGTGGTGGTGAGCCGCCTTCTTGAACCGCTGTAGTCCGTGTGGTGAAGGTTCTCTCACAGCCTTTCCACCATCTACAAGGTACCAGTCAGGAGTGTGATGGAATACTCTCCACTTGCCTGGACGAGTGCAGCTCCAACTACAATCAAGAAGCTTAACATCATCCAGGACAAAGCAGCCCATTTGATTGGCACCCCATCTACCAACCTAAACATTCATTCCCTTCACCACCGGCGCACTGTGGCTGCAGTGTGTACCATCCATAGGATGCATTGCAGCAACTTGCCAAGGCTTGTTCGACAGCACCTCCCAAACCCGCGACCTCTACCACCTAGAAGGACAAGGGCAGCAGGCACATGGGAACAAAACCACCTGCACGTTCCCGTCCAAGTCACACACCATCCCGACTTGGAAATATATCGCCGTTCCTTCATTGTCGCTGGGTCAAAATCCTGGAACTCCCTTCCTAACAGCACTGTGGGAGAACCGTCACCACACGGACTGCAGCGGTTCAAGAAGGCGGCTCACCACCACCTTCTCAAGGGCAATTAGGGATGGGCAATAAATGCTGGCCTTGCCAGCGATGCCCACATCCCATGAACGAATAATAAAAAAAGAATACCCAGCCTCTGACCTGCTCTTGTGGCCACAGTATTTATGTGGCTGGTCCAGTTTAGTTTCTGGTCAATGATGACCCCCCAGGATGTTGATGGTGGGGTTTCAGCAATGGTAATTCCGTTGAATGTCAAGGGGAGCTAGTTAGACTCTCTTTTGTTGGAGATGGTCATTGCCTGGCACTTGTCTGGTGCGAATGTTACTTGCCACTTATCAGCCCAAGCCTGGATGTTGTCCAGGTCTTCCTACCGGTCAGGTGCCGAGTGGTCCTGGCGGAACCCAAACTGAGCATCGGTGAGCAGGTTATTGGTGAGCAAGTGCCGCTAGATAGCACTGTCGACGACACCTTCCATCACTTTGCTGATGATTGAGAGTGGACTGATGGGGTGGTAATTGGCCGGATTGGATTTGTCCTGCTTTTCGTGGACAGGACATACCTGGGCAATTTTCCACATTGTCGGGTAGATGTCAGTGTTGTAGCTGTACTGGAACAGTTTGGCTAGAGGCACGGCTAGTTCTGGAGCACAAGTCTTCAGCGCTACAACCGGGATGTTGTCGGGGCCCATAGCCTTTGCTGTATCCAGTGCACTCAGCCGTTTCTTGATATCACGTGGAGTGAATCAAATTGGCTGAAGACTGGCTTCTGTGATGGTGGGGATATCAGGAGGAGGACGAGATGGACCATCCACTCAGTACTTCTGGCTGAAGATGGTGGCAAATGCTTCAGTCTTGTCTTTTGCACTCAGTGCTGGACTCTGCCATCATTCTGGCTGCTGGTAGAATAGGACGTCTTTGTTGAAGCTTCCTATACTTACAAAGAGTTGCTATACTATATTTGAGAGTGGTTTGGCAGGTACCGCCTTATGGTCGGTGCAATTTACAACAGTGTTTGAACAAGATTCCTGTCAACCATGGTGGTCTGCTAGGGCTTGCACTGGGCATAGAACACGACTGGGAGCAAACAGAGAGGCCACGCAGAGCAGGTCAAGCTGCGGAGAGAGGGACGAGGAGGAGAAGGAGGTGCAGGGAACTGAGCAGGAGGCCATATCCCATGAGGGTCTTCAGGGAACACCACTCTTGACTCCAGCTCAGCAAGGATCAGCGCATCCGACGGCTGAGGTTCATCGAAGAGGTCATGGCGGAGATCTGTCACCTGCTGCAACCACAACTACAGCCTCAGAGCAGAGCAAGGACACCATTGCCTGTGGCTGTCAAGGTAAATGTAACGCTGAACTTCTACAACTCTGGATCCTTTCAGGCCTCTGCTGGCAACATCCTACAGCGTGCAGTGCACTGCTGCATAAGGCAGGTCATGGAGGCTCTGTACAAGATGTGCAACAAGATTCATCACATTCCCTCTTGACAGAGAGAAGCAGAACGAGTGAACACAAGGGTTTGCTCACATTGCAGGCTTCCCCATGGTGCAGGGTGCCATTGACTGCACGCATATTGCCCTGAGTGCTCCACATGTCAACTCGGCCATCTTCATGAACTGAAAGGGGTTCCACTCCCTCAATGTGCACCTGGTGTGTGACCACATGCAGCGCATCATGGAGGTCAATGCCCGCTACCCTGGCAGCAGTCACGACACCTTCACTTTGCGGCAGTCCAATGTGCATTTGAACCAGCTCAGCAAGTGAAAGGCTGGCTATTGGGTGACAAGGGCTATCCCCTCATGAGGTGGCTCATGACCCTGGTCAGGAGCGCACACACGCATGCAGAGCGGGCCTACAGGGAGAGCCATGCTGCCGCACGCAATGCCACTGGGCATACCATAGGCATCCTAAAGCAACGCCTCCGTTGCCTGGATCATTCTATTGGAGCCCTGCAGTACTCAGCTGAGCAGGTGTCAAGATTTGTCATGGTATGCTGCATGCTGCACAACCTCGCCATTATGAGGGGACAGCTCTTGCCACCGATTATCAGGCAAGACCCTGAGCCGGAGGAAGAGGAGGAAGAAGAGGAGGAGGAAGAGGCTGAGGGTGAGGGGGAGGAGACAGAGGGGGAAGTGGAGGAAGACGCAAAGGGGCAACAAGGAACACTGGCCCTGTCTGCCAGGGCTCTGCGTGTTCACCTGATCTGTGAGCGATATCAATAATGTGAACGACATCTCCCAAGTCACCAACAGTCCTACACTCCCCACCCGTCCTCCCCCACATGACCATCAAATCACCCTCCATATGATTACACATTGCTTCCTCCCTCAGCTCATTGCAAAAATAAAAAACACCACCAAATGCAAATTCAAATTTACATTTATAAATTAACACACAAAATTATGCAAACAAAATGAGACTATTCACCCTTGGCATTCCCTTAGCTCCTGTCATTCATGTGCCTTTACCTATCCTAGTGCTCCTTCAAGGTACATCCCCAGTGGCTGGAGCATGGGTGGTGGGAGGCTGCTACCGTCAATGGAGGACCATGTTGATGGGCTTGGAGGACAATCTCGAGCAGCTCTGGGCCGGGAGGGCCCGGCTTCAGACTGCACCATCTCGGCATGGGCTGCAGCAGTCTGGCCCGGCTGGCTGACAGGCAACAGCAAGGGCACTGGCGGAGTGGCAGGGGTGGGAGCAGGAATGTTGTCGTCTGGACAAAGGACAGCAGGTTCGACTGCCATGGCGCTACTGCCACTCGCACAGAGCGGCACCTCAGCAATCCTGGTTATCTGCTAGAGAAGGGATTGATGGAGTGTTGTGATGCCCTGGGAACCCCATTCCACAGTGATACCCAGAGCCACGATAGCAGCAGTCTGAGCTTGAACCGAAGCTTGCAGACCTTTGATCACATAGGTTTGTGCTGCAATGGAAGCCATGACATCGGCCATCAGCACTGTGTTATAGTGGGTTCCACAGGTGCACTGATGGAGCTGGCCACCCGTTCCATGTGGATGGGCTCCAAGCTCTGTGCAAAGCCCTGCGCCAAGTTGGAGCTGGACTCCTCCATACCCCTTGACATTGTGCGCAGGCTTTCTGGCAGGCTTTCGAGTGCACCAAGCATTTGGTGGTGTATGCCCATCAGCCTTCTTCTGTAGCCCAGCCCATCAAAGTCATCATCTGGCACCTCGGCAGCAGAACCATTATGTGACCTTGCCCTCTGGCGAGCTGGCACCTGTGGTATCCGTTCCCACCACCCTGGCTCCTGCACACTGGTGCCCGGTGTCTCACCACCTGCAGATCGCTCCTCTAAAGCACATGCAGTGTCGGTATCTGAACTGGTGGATGCAAGTGTCAGATCAAGTGATGGTGCGGCCTCAGTGTCCTCCCCATCCTCCTCGGACGGTGCCAGCTCCAGTTGGGTATCTGCAATGACAAAGGGAAACAGGTTGAATTGTGCAGCGGGGAGAGGAACAAGAAAGACGTCCGTGCGCCTTTCATGGTCAAATAGCTGCCAGTGTGTGTGACCTGTGAGTGGTGGTTGTGTAGCCTGCAAAAGTGGTACTATGTGAGGCTGAGATGCAGCATGCCGAGTGCAGCGTTGCATAGGGATGGGCGGTGTTTGTTGGTGGGTGGGTGATGGGGGGTGTCGCGCGTGGACCAGTGGTACAGTTGGTAGGATGTGCCACTTGACACTTGCATTCACTCACCTTGACCACTCGTGTCAAATCATTGAACTTCTTTCGGCACTGCACCCACGTGCGCGGTGCCGTGCTCCTGGCGTTCACCTCCTCGGCCATAGCCTCCCATTGCCTCCGCCGCTGGTGTCTGTCGGGTCTCCTACCACCCTGCGGGTACAGGATGGCTCTTCTTTCGTCCACTCCCTCCACCCGGGCCTCCAGTGCGTCTTCAGATAACCTTGGGGCTCTCTTGCCGGTCCAGCAATCCTTCCTGCCATCCTGCACTGCTCTCATTGATTGTGTACCTTCCCTTTACGAGGTACAGGCTGCCTTTAACAAGTGCAGGCCACGGCCCATTTTGGGCCTCCTACTTGTGCGTGCAGCCTCTCAACAGCGTGGGGAGCACTGGCTGCACTTAGAAATCATGTTAATAACCAGGCAGCACGAATCTCACTTGCTGCCTGCATTGGAAGTCCCGGGCGCGGGTTAATCGCAGACCACGATGCCCGTGCCCGGTTTCGAAGGTGATCGAATTTATCCCCCCTCCTCTTTATCTATTTTTATCCTATCCGCTTTCTCTACTCCCTCCTCCTTTATTGCTACAATGGCGGCATCCTCTTCTCTCATGAAGACGGATGCGAAGTATTCATTTAGTACCTCAGCCATCCCCTCTGCCTCCACAAGAAGTTTGCCTTGTTGATCCCTAATCATTCCCGCCCTTCCTTTGACTGGCATTTTACTATTTATATGTTTATAAAAGACTTTTGGTTTCCCTTTTATGTTACCCACTAATCTATTCTCATACTCTCTCTTTGCTCCTCTTATTTCCTTTATCAGTTCCCCTCTGTACTTTCAGTATTCAGTTTGGTTCTCGACTGAATTATGAACCTGACATTTATCATAAGCCTTTTTCTGTTTCATTTTATTCTCATATCTTTAATCATCCAGGGAGCTCTAGTTTTGGATGACCTTCCTTTTCCCCTCGTGGGAATGTGTCCAGTCTGTACCTGAACTATCTCCCATTGCTCATTTACTGTTTTACCTGCCAATCTTTGATTCCAATCTACCTGGGCCAGATCCCCTTTCAACTCACTGAAATTAGCCCTCCTCCAGTTGAGTATTTTCACCTTCTGTGTCACTGCATCAATTCTTCGTCAATTCTTCGTCACATGCCATCAAGGATGTGGAATGGACCTGCTCTCCCCGCCCACCATGACATCAGCTGTCAGCAAAAGGAAACAGAAGGGAGCCGAGTCAAAGTGGAATAGCATTGGGGTCGGATTTTAAGCTGCAAGTTTTTGCAGGGAGATGAGGGGTCCGTCTAAAGCAAACGGGGATCTCGTGAATTTATACAGATAGGGATCCTATTCCGTCACCCAGGTGGCATTTTAACCGGGGCATGAGCTGGGAAGCCACAGAGGCTTTACCACCAGGCCGTAGGAGGTCTGCAGGCAGAAGAGGTCCTCCAAAGTAAGCATGAAGCTTTCCTTTGTGGCTTCCTCTCAGGTGGACATAAAAGATCCTTCAGCCCTGTCCGAAGAAGAGCAGGGGAGCTCTCCCGGTGTCCTGGACAATATTTAGCCCTCAACTAACATCACTAAAACAGATGATCTGGTCATTATCACATTTCTGTTTGTGGGATCTTGCTGCGCGCAAATTGGCTGCCGCGTTTCCTACATTACAACAGTGACTACATTTCAAAAGTGCTTCATTGGCTGTAAAGCGCTTTGGGATGTCCTGAGGTTGTGAAAGGCGCTATATAAATCCTTATCCTTTTATTTCATTCTAGGTTGTGACCAGTACTTAATATGGAGAAGTGTTATTGCCCAAAGCGATATTTCGTGCTGTGCTTTTTAACAATGTTTTATTGAGGTGTGCACTGATTTGTGCCCCGGGGGATTGTAAATTTCTTTGTAATTAACAATGATAATGCTGTAATGGACAATGCTGTTCACAGGAGTTATTAATGACCTCAGTAGAGGTATTGTAATTAATCATTTAAGTTTGAGGATGACATGCATATTGGAGAGTAGGATATTTCAATGAGATGGATATCATTGAAGGAGACCTGCAGTCACTTAGCAACTGGGCAGAGATGAATAGCAAACACATTTAATAGAGAATTTGGACTGTGAACAGCGAGCTGGAGGAAATGAGTATGAAATTAACCAGCCTCGAGCAAGACTAGAGATTAGGAAGATTCTTTCCCCACACTTCAGTGGAATAGACTTCCAGCTAAAGAAATGAACACTAGAAAGAAAGAACTTGCATTTATATAGTGCCTTTCACGACCTCAGGACGTCCCAAAGTGCTTTACAACCAATGAAGTACTTTTGAAGTGTAGTCATATTTATAATTCAGGGAAACAGAACAGCTAATTTGCACACAGCAAGCTCACACAGACAGCAATGAAATAATGGCTAGATAATCTGTTTCAGTGATCTTGGTTGAGGGATAAATTTGACCAGGACACCAGGGAGAATGTCCTTCAAATAAGACGTCAAACCATGGCCCCGTCTACCCTCTCAGGCGGACATAAGCGATCCCATAGCCACTATTTGAAGAAGAGCAGGACAGTTCTCCCCAGTGTCCTCATCAATATTTATCCCTCAACCAACATCACAGAAATAGATTATCTGGTCATTATCACATTGCTGTTTGTGGGACCATGCTGTGCACAAATTGGCTGCCAGGTTTTCATAAATTAAAACAGTGACTACACGTCAAAAGTACTTCATTAACTGTAAAGCGCTTTGGGACATCCTGAGGTCATGAAAGGTGTTATAGAAATGCAGGTCCTCTTCATGTCTTCTTGGGGACATCAGTGCCAGCTGCAAATGGTGCCCTCACCTGACACCTACACAAGTCTGCATCGGATAGCAATGGGTAACACTGACTGATTATTTTGTTCCCCCTCCTTACCCTTAGCTACTGAGGTCAACTATAGCGGCCTAAATGCTGACCCCAGTACAGACTGGAGATTGAACCTGGGACCATCAGGTCTGGGGTTGCCAACTCTGGGTGGACGTATTCCTGGAGGTTTCATCACGACTTCCTACCTCCAGCTGCCCAACCCAGTAAAAGAGCCTTTTTTTAAATCTCCAATATTTTTATAATTAATAAACAAAAGTGTTCAGAGGAAACCAGTTTTTTTAATGCCTCCATGATTTACCTCCCAGGTTTGCTCGCACCAGGAGGTTAATCTTTAATTCCTGGAGACTCCAGGTCAATCCTGGAGGGTTGGCAACCCTAAGCCGGTCTGTGATGGTCAGTTCAACACCAAGCGGAGTATTGGAGAATGACACAAATAAAAGAGAGATGAGAGCTGCGGAGAGCAGGTGAGACCGGTCAGGATAGAGGGAGAGCAGCTATTAAAAATAATGGACAAACAAATGAAACTACAAAGAATGACCACGTGTAATGGAGCCCCATCAAATGGAGCATTCCAAGTTCCTGCAGGTGCACATCTTACTGGCTGCTCATTAAGCAGGTTACTTTGTCAAAGCCAGTCTGCGCTGAGGTAGTTTGGGGAAATGATTCCAATAATATCTGTTAAGCAATGGAGTTAATCTTATTTGCTAATATTGATTTTTAAAAAAAATATTTACACTTTTCCCCAACAGAAAACCAGTTTCAGTCAGGAAGGAAAACAACTACAGTGAAAAGATTTTCTAGTGTTTCGCTTAATTAGGTTTCGGGGAGGGGGCGGTTGCCAGGCAACCTTCTCTCAGGAGATTAAATGGGCTGGGTAGAGTCCAAATCGAGTAGGTTACTGATTGTCACATTGACTGTGACGAGGGTGTCACTAACAATCTCAGGTTATCTTCGTGTCTGATTGTCCTTGGGCTATGTGTGCACATCGGTGGTTAGTGAGGCCAGTGCATGGTGTCAGTGGCATTGGTGAGGAGGATGGGGGATGAGAGTAGAATGCGGCCTGCAATTAAATCGTTGAGAACAAAGCACGTCAGAAGATCACTTTGATGAGCTTGGTTTCAAAATTCCTTTCACGGTACACCACAACTATTAGCATTTATGTAAGCTTTCTTCAACATAGAAAGACATCCCAAGGCAGTCTTGTCTCAGTTGGTAGCACTCTCCCCTCAGAGTCAGAAGGTCATGGGTTCAAACCCCACTCCAGAGACTTAGTGAATAATCTAGACTGATACTTTGGTGCGGTACTGATGAAGTGCTGCACTATCGGAGGTACCATCTATCGATGAAACATTAAACCATGGTCCTCTCAGGTGGACGTAAAAGATCGGATGGCACTGTTTGAAGAAGACCAGGGGAGATGTCCTGACCAGTATTTATTCCTCAACTAACATCACTGGAATCATAGAATCATACAGCACAGAAGGAGGTCATTCGGCCCATCGTGCCTGTGCTGGCTCTTTGAACGAGCTATCTAATTAGTCCCATTCCCATGCTCTTTCCCCATAACCCTGCAAATGTTTCCATTTCAAGTATATGTCTGATTCTGTTTTGAAATATACTGTTGAATCTGCTTCTACCACTCTTTCAGACAGTGCATTTCAGATCGTAACAACTTGCTGCATAAAAAAATTCTCCTCATCTCCCCCCGGTTCTTCTGCCAATTATCTTAAATTTGTGTCCTCTGGTTACCGACCCTCCTACCAGTGGAAACAGTTTCTCCTTATTTACTTTTTCAAAACCCTTCATGATTTTGAACACCTCTATTAAATCTCCCCCGCTCTACGGAGAACAGTACAAACTTCTATAGTCCCTCCACATAACTGAAGTTCCTCATCCCTCGTCCCATTAAAACAGATTATCAGGTAATTTGTTTTATTGGTGGTTAGGGGACCTTGCTATGCGCAAATTGGCAGCTGCGTTTCCCTACGTTACTGTTTCACTATGAAAGCATATCACAGCCAGTCTCAGTGGCGTGATCATACAACATACACACATACATCAGGAATCACAGAAACCCTGGCTGATTTTCCCATCACTAACCGGAGGGTTACAAGGCCAATTGTCACATGCTGTCTGATGTCCTGGTGAGATGAACTGACCCAGCACACACCGGGGAGCAAAGCAGGGACCCTCCTAAAGGGTAAGGTTCAGACACACACTGGTGGTACATTCAGTATTATATGTTTTTTTAAACAGTTTCATACATCAGGGTACTTCCCTTGAGTTTAGAAGATTGAGGGGTGATCTGATCGAGGTGTTTAAAATTTTTTAAAGATTTGATTCGGTCGATACGGATAAACTATTTCCTCTGGTGGAGGAATCAAGAACAAGGAGACACAATCTTAAAATTAGAGCCAAGCCATTCAGGAGTGAAATCAGGAAGCACCTTTTCACACTAAGGGTAGTGGAAATCTGTAATTCTTCCCCCAAAAGGCTGTGGATGCTGGGACAATTGGTGCTTTCAAGACTGAGATTGATAGATTTTTGTTAGGCAAGGGTTATGGATCAAATGGAGTTGAGGTACAGATCAGCCATGATCTAATTGAATGGCGAAACAGGCTCGAGGGGTTGAATGGCCTACTCCTGTTACTAATGTTCCTATGTTCTTAGGGCTTACCTTAGGAATGCATACATAGAATCATACCGCCAGAAAGAGGCCATTCGGCCCATCATGCCTGTGCCGGCTCTTTGAAAGAGCTATCCAATTAGTCTCACCCCCGTGCTCTTTCCCTTTTTCCTTTTCAAGTATTTATCCAATTCCCTTTTGAAAGTTACTATTGAATCTGCTTCCACCACCCTTTCAGGCAGTGCATTCCAGATCATAACAATACATGCCAACCGTGCACATTTGGTTCAAAGCGCCAGCCTTTCGGGGACCTTTTCTACTTATCCGTGTTCATGGACCATAAATGGGCACCCCCATCCCTTCCCCCGCTCCCGCCTGCTGTGATTGACAGCGCTATACACTGTGGGCGGGAGGTCTCATGAGATGGGGAGTTATCGCTCAGCATCGTCCAACACAGCAGGAGTGCCAGCAGACAGGAGCTCAAGGAGTGGCACCTGGGGGAAGGGAGAGAAAGGGGACAGAACTTTTGGTAGGGGGAAGAGAGACTAGAAACTAGAAGCAGCAGCTGGGGTGAGGGTTCAAGGGAAGAGTAACCAGAGGAACACTTGGGGAGGAGAAGAGGGGAAGCTGAGAGCAGTGTTGGGCAGGCTATTCAATGGTAAAAGGGCATTACAGCTCAGCTTGACCTTGCCCTCACCTAATATCCATAAACAAGCACTTTCTAGTCACTGAAGTGGTCAGCGACAAGCACCCTGGTTGATTTTTCCCTCCCCTAGCTTTTCTCAATATTTTAAAAATACATATTTGATCAGAGTTGAATTGATCATGCTCTGTTAATAATCTCAATTTGCACAACACAGAAATAAAAATGGCCGCCTCAGTCAAGATGGAAATTTTTGGTCAGTGTAGCAACTGGTGGAGAGGCTCATGGGTATTGTTATCCATTCTGCTCAGCACGGTAATGCAATAATAATGAGCTCGGAGACCCAAGAGGATCTCAATGAACGTGTTCGATCACTGTCTTTTTGGATGATACAAAGCAAAATGAGTCTCCTTCTTGCCTCTTATGAGCTATGCAGGAGTCAAAGGTCATTGTGATCCCATGCAACACATTTAGATTAGCATTGGATCGCAGTAATTAGCCAAACAGCAGCCCTCCTTTCAACCCTGCATTCTCCTTACAGCTATAGAAACAGGCATATAAAAGAACACAGTTCCTTTATATGTGTGTAACAAAAAAAAACTGCTGAAAAAATCTTTTAAACATCAGAGTCTACATTGAATTACATAGAGTTTTACAGCAGGGAAACAGGCCATTTGGCTCAGCTAATGTTTATGCTCCACACGAGCCTCCTTCCACCCTACTTCATCTAACTCTGTCAACATATCCTTCTATTCCTTTTTCCCTCATATACTTATCTAGCTCCCCCTTAAATGAATCTATGCTATTTGCCTCAACTACTCCACGTGATAGCGAGTTCCACATTCTCACCACTCTCTGAGTATTCTCCTAAACCTCCTCAATTCGAATTTGAATTCAAGAAATTTCACTGGCTTTCAAAAATATGACTGGGGAGAGAAATCTATGATTTAAATACTGAAAACGCAGGTCAGTGTCTGAAAATACAGTGTCAAATTCATGATTTGCATGAAATGGTTCTGATAAAGGCTCACATCCTATCTCTTTCAGACGTTGACTGACCCGTGGTGTCTTTCAAATCATTTCTGTCTTTAAAACCTTTATCTATTGGTGTAAAGTATTTTATTTTTGTATCAAAAACCCACTTTACAAGACTTTAACTGGGCTCCTGATGCTGGTCAACTCTTTTTGACTGGGAATCGGCAGAGCTTGTGTGCCCTGAAAAATTAAACATGGCAATCGTGGCGCGATTTTGATAAACACTGTCTTTTTCACAGCGAGTGATCATTCAGTTCTGAAATATCACATCCTGCCAGACCATGAGCAGCACAATGCTCCCTCCGCTGGGAGGAGACTGGTGTGTCATCCGTCAAAGAGCCTAATGGGATTCAGTAAGTGGTGGCCCCACTTATTGTCGTTCAAATTTAAAAAACAAAATGAGCAAAATTAATTTGAACATAATAGAATTCCAAGCCAAGGCTGTGAAACTCCAAGAACTATGAGGTTGAAGCCTAACTAATCATAAGTCAGAGACATTACTTCCAACCATCCTTGGGGACATTTGGAGGCAAATACTCCACAGGAAAAGGAGAAGACCATTTGGCCCATCGAGCATGCTCCACCATTTTGTTATTCATGGAAGCGATCTCTTTACTTTTCTTCCCTATCTCCATATCCCTTAATATCCTTACTTCTCAAGTATCTCTCAATGTCTCAGTTGACTTTGCATCGATGGCCTTTTGGGCTAGCGTGCGACATATTCTTGCAATCCTGTGTGTGTAAGGATTTTGTTTGGATTTGCTTCTAACTGGCTTGGTTGCAGTTCTAAAGCTGCCTTTCTATTTGGGTCCATGTCACCAGTTCCTGACAGGCGGATCGAGCACCGTCTTTCCAGGGTGTCCGCGGCTCTCCTGCCAAAGGGAGGACTCCCTCACTCCACCTGGTGTTGATCGCTACAGGTCCTTACGATGTGATACGGATCATACTGAATGCAAGTATTACTTATTATTAGCAGTTCCTCCTTAGGACTTTTATCAGGCAAGTTGTGAAAAGTGACCTGACCATAGAAGAGATCACTTTCTCCAACAGGATCCCTCGTCGAGAGCTCTTGGGGATGGGTCTGAGCACTTTCTGTACTGGACAAATCTCCCTGACTTGGACCGCCTGCATCCTGGACTAGAGCTAGGTTGTGAATTCAGTTCCAAAGTCTGCGTCGTGCTGGATAGAGATGCACTGAGAACAGACACCTTCTGTATTCATTGATGTCTTATGACAGGATGTGCACACTGTCAAGTCTGGTGCTGTTACATAATCAGACTGCTTTTGATTTGTTTCGTGTTTTTCCCTTTCCCTCCCCCCTCCTCTCCTATGGCTGACGGGTACGGATGGCTCTCTGTTCCCTTGTCCAAGTGGCCTTTTTTATCATATCTGGGCCCAGACTATGAGCCCAGTCCTGTCCTCACTTGATGTCCACACACATTCGTTCACCTTCCGGCAGGACTCACTGCTTGTCTCTCCCTTCCCCAGCCCAGCAACCTTCCCCCTACTGCAGCCCTGTCTGAAATAAGCTACAGCAGCTCAGACTGCCTATCGAATGCTGAACCCTGTATTACATGGCTCATCGGAACAGGAGTAGGCCATTCAGCCTCTCGAGCCTGTTCCACCGTTCAGTTACATCATGGCGGATCTATATCTTAACTCCATTCACCTGCCTTGGTTCCATAACCCTTAATACCCTTGCCTAAAAAAAAGTTTATCAAACTCAGTTTTGAAAATTCCTATTGACCCCCAGCCTCAAAAGCTTTTTTGGAGACAGTTCCAGATTTCCACTACCCTTTGTGTGAAGAAGTGCTTTCTGACATCACCCCTGAACAGCCTAGCTCTAATTTTAAGGTTATGCCCTCTTGTTCTGGACTGCCCCACTGGAGGAAATAGTTTCTCTCTATCTACACTATCAGATCCTTTAATCATCTTAAACATCTCAATTAGATCACCCCTTAACCTTCTTTACTCGAGGGAATGCAAGCCTAATCTATGCAACATGTCCTCAAAATTTAACTTTTATGCCTGGTATCATTTGGATCTGCGCTGCACCCCCTCTAAGGCCAATATATCTTTCCTGAGGTGCGGTGCCCAGACCTGAACACAGTACTCCAGATATGGTCTAACTGGAGCTCTGTACAGCTGTAACATAACTTCCACCCCCTTTGTATTCCAGCCCCCTTGAGATAAAGGCCAACATTCCATTAGCCTTTTTAATTATTTTTTCTACCTGTCCATTAGCTTTTAGTGATTTCTGTACATGGACCCCATAATCTCTCTGCCCATCCACAGTTCCTAGCTTTTTACCATTTAGAAAATACTTTGATCTACCTTTCTTAGGTCCACTTCCCCACATTGAACTCCATCTGCCACAGTTTTGCCCACTCACTCAATCTATCAATGTCCCTTTGCATCTTTTTGTTCCCATCTACACTACTTACTGTGCCACCTAACTTAGTGTCATCAGAAAACTTGGATATACGGCTCTCTATTCCTTTACCTAAGTTAACGATAAATATAGTGAAAAGCTGAGGCTCCAGTACAGATCCCTGGGGGACACCACTAGTCACATCCTGTCAATTGGCGTACATACACATTATCCCTACTCTCTGTCTCCTAACTCCTAAGGAAGTGGAAAAATTTGCAGGGCCATGGGGAAAGGGCAGGGGAATGGCACTAATTGGACAGCTTTTTCAAAGAGCTGGCACAGGCATAATGGGCCGAATGGCCTCCTTCTGTGCTGTATCATTCTATAATTCTAACCAATTCCCCACCCTTGTCAATAGTTGCCTCCAATTCCATGTGCTTTCATTTTTGCTAACAGACTCTTGTGTGGAACTTTATCAAATGCCTTCTAGAAGTCCATATAAATAACATCCATAGACACTCCCTTACCTACCACATTGGCTATCTTCTCAAAAAATTGAACTCGGTTAGTTAGACGTGCCTTACCCTTTACAAATCCATGCTGGCTCTCTCTGATCAGCTCATATTTGTCCAAGTGCTCAGTCACACTGTCCCTAATAAGATTCTAGTAACTTCCCCACAACAGACATTAGACTAATAAGCCTATAATTTCCTGGTTTCTCTCTCCCACCCTTCATAAATAATGGAGTGACATTGTCAATTTTCCAATCCAAGGGGACAACTCCTGAATCAAGATGTTTTGGAAGATCATGACTAAAGCATCTGCAATTTGCTCATCTACTTCTTTTAATACCCTGGGGTGGAAACTATCAGGTCCTGAAGATTTGATAGGTTCATTAGGACTGAGACCACTCATCCTGGTTTTAACAAAAAAAATCACTCTTAAAAATGGATTTGCAATCTGGGTCACACCCAACATTGAGAGCACTGAGATTGTGCGCAGTGATGTAACCCCCCTCCCTCCCAAAATAATGGGCTTCTCCAGCTACTTCCCCCTCCCAAAATAATGGGCTTCTCCAGCTACTTCCCCCTCCCAAAATAATGGGCTTCTCCAGCTACCTCACCCTCCCAAACTAAAGGGCTGCTCTCTGCCAGCCTGCAGGTTTTCTCAAGGCTGGAGGCAGGCGGTGCTGCTCACCCGGTCGAATAGCCCTGTACCACTCACAATCTAGCCTCCCACAGGAAGGGTGGGCCAGGGAGGCGTCTGGCGTCCATGGAACACGTACCCCCGCACGAGTTAGCTTCAGAAGAGGGAGGGGAGGGATAAAAAAGCCATGAATGAAGAGCCTCCCATTCCATGCGGCAGAACACTGGAGCACCAATGAACGGCACTGCTGCCCCATGTCCAAAGTCCGCACCTCAACAACTGGGGTCAAATAGGGGAGGAGACCAGCAATCCAGTCAGCTGCAGTTCTGAGTTCCAGGCACTTGAGTTTCAGCTGTGGCTCAGAGGTAGCACTCTTGTGTGCTGAGTCAGAAGGTTGTGGTTTCATAATCCCCCTCCAGAGATTTTGAGCATATAATCCAGGCTGACACTCCAGTGCAATACTGAGGGAGTGCTGCACTGTCGGAGGTGCAGTCTTTCTGATGAGATGTTAGACTGAGGCCCTGTCTGCCCTCTCAGGTGGATGTAAAAGATCACTTGGCACTCTTTTGAAGAACAGGGGAGTTCTCCCCAGTGTCCTGGCCAATATTTATCCCTCAACCAATATCGGTAAAACAGATGATCTGTTAATTTATCTCATTGCTGTTTGTGGGATCTTGCTTTGTGCAAATTGGCTGCTACATTGTGTTCCCTACATTACAACAGTGACTACACTTCAAAAAGTACTTAATTGGCTGTAAAGCGCTTTGGGATGTCCTGAGATTGTGAAAGGTGCTATGTAAATGCAAGGTCTTTATTCTGAGTTTTAAAAGAGGCAAGAACGTCTGAAACAGACTCAAAATGTTCTTTTTATTTTCTGAAAAGCTTTGAAACCAAACATGTAGTAAACAGGTGAATGTGTACTTTTGTTATTTTTTTAAGCAACAACAAAAAATAACACAATAAAGACTTAACAACACTGATTTCCAAAGCATCTTAGTCTTGGAGGTTACTGACAGTAAACGACCCAAACGATTAACATTAAAATTAAAGGGAAATGACCATATTGACATTCCTTTTGAGTTTAAAAAGGCACAGAATGACTTGTGAGGTGTTTCAACTTGATAGGGCGAAGCTTTTATCTACATCAATGAACCCACGAAGTGAGTATAACGATCGACTGGATTTACAAGACCACAGGGGGCAGGGGTTGTGTTACCTAGGCCCCAGGCTGCTGTTGGCATGGTGACAATGCATCCTTGTGATTACAGCCACTTAAGAAGGTCACCTATGGTGGGGCAGGCTCTCCTCCCTCTCCCCTGACCCTAAAAAAAGTGTGTGTCCAACACTTTGGTGCTGCTTTGTGTTCTTGGGGGCAACAAGTTGCAATAGTGGGGAAGCAAATTGCTGGCAGGATGGCGGAAGAAAAATGTACCCAGTGGGGTAGAAAATGGTCCATCCTACTCGTAGGCCTTGGGACCAGCTAGTAGGACATACCTGGGCCACAGTCTTCCTTCGTCCATCTTTCCACTTACTATTATAAATGAGGAGAAAATTCCACCCGGAAAAACCTCTGACTCCAGCAATCTCTCCCCTGCTTGCTAGTGCTTGACCCTCAGCTCAACAAGCCAACTGTAAGGGCCCCATTAGTGCAGTTCATATACCAGATTGAATAAAGTTGGTCAGCTCGTTCAGGAGACTAACCCCCGACCCTTCCCCCATCCCCCCCCCACTGCAAATGGCAAAAACCCAACACATTCTGCCGATTACCAGGACCAGAAACAAAACAGAACCAAGAAAGAAGATGCGGTTGAAAGGCCCCAGTAAGTCAGACGCTGCCTTTTCGCAAAGACCAAACAGTCACAAATGCGTGTGTTTCCGTCGATGGTGCAGAAGAGGCTCCGATCCTACCCCCCTCCCAACAGGAATTCTCAAAAAAGATGTCCACAAATGACCAACAATTATGTAAAGTGTCAAACATCACAGGAAAAAGGAAGGCCTTTCAAGGCTTGTCTCGGCACGTTTAGTGTCAGGACCGCGCGAAACCCTGAGCTAATATTAGTACAAAAAACAGATACGGTTAAAGCAACTTAAAGGGTGAAGGGACGGGGAGAGGGGTAGAGATCGTCCTTTTATGTTTTATATATTTTTTTTAGAAGCATGTATACTTGCTGTTGCTATGCAGTGTCTGTAAATACACAATACCCCTTCCCACACTCATAAAAGGTACTGTTACCTGGGACGAATGGAAATGACAAGACTCCCTCTACACCACCCCACTCCCCATCTCCCTCTGCGGCCCTCTGAAGGCAGACTTGACTAGCCATTCCAAACTGATGGCCAGATGTTAAGGTATTCCCACTTATGCCAGGTTATTCGATTGGATCTGTGCATTGAAGCCCCGAAAACAAAGTGTGCAAATTCCTCCATACAGTGACTTAACTATCGTTGGTGCAGGTATCAAATGGTCAAAAAAGACAGTGCTTTCTCTTCCGATCACATTAAATCATTCTCCTGAACCATTATACGCCTCGCTATTGTCATCAAAGGTTGTTCTTTTTTAACTTAATAGATTTTACAAAAATTTACACCTGCGGTAATATAAAAAATCCTAAACCATTCACTCATAAAGATACCGAAAAGATTTAATCGCACGTAAGCTGCATCTCTTGTGCCATAGTAGAAACTGTTTACTCTCTACTGTGCAAGAGAGAGAGTGAGCGAGAGAGAGAAAAGATGAGAGAGAAGACATGAGATAGAGAGAAAAGACGAGAGAAAGAAAAGGCACGAGAGAGAGAAAAGACACAAGAGAGAGAAAAGACATGAGAGAAATGACATGAGAGAGAGAAAAGACATGAGAGAGAGAAGACATGAGAGAGAGAAGACATGAGAGAGAGAAGACATGAGAGAGAAGACATGAGAGAGAGAGAGATGTGAGAGAGAGAGAGAAGACATGAGAGAGAGAGAGATGTGAGAGAGAGAGAAGACGTGAGGGAGAGAAAAGACGTGAGAGAGAGAGACGTGAGAGAGAGAGAAGATGTGAGAGAGAGAAGACGTGAGAGAGAGAAAAGACATGAGAGAACGATTGTGAGAGAATGCGAGAGAAAGAGGGAGCATGGGGAAACTGACAGAAAACATGGGAAATGAGGGGAAAATGTGAGAGAACATGAGAGAGGGGTAGCATGAGAGAGATTATACATTTTTTTTAAAAAAGAGTATTTCTCAGGAGGTTTTACTCAGAGTACATGAACAAAAGAATTAAACGTAACCAGAAAACACAACTGCAAGTAACAGAGGCTTAATTCGAGCAATCAGTAACAGTGAGAATTATAGAAAAAGAGATGGGAACTCGAAGGGGGTGGGGGCTGCAGGAAAGGAAGAACTCGTGCATCAAAAAAATGGCCCCTCCACCATCACTGGATCCTCAGACTTAAAACCAGCTTGGTCCCAATTACATTTTTTTTACACCAAAAATTAAGGCAGTGCAAAATTTATTAAAATATATATATTTTTAAAGAATCACAATCACCAGCTGGAATATTAGCAGTATGTAAATAATATAGCAACCAATATAAAACATGAACTGGGATGTAGCATTCAGTTGTCCGCCTCCTAAAAGGGACAGGGATTTAATCCTCGAATGTGAGGTTCGTCTGAAGGAGGAAAACCAACAAACCGGCTCTTGATAAATTAAATGTACTGAGGAGATTTGCATGGCTTCAACGTAGTTTGGAAGTGGGAATCTTTATAAATCTGTCAGGTCCTGATGGACAGCCTTTATTTTAGTCCGCCAATATAATTGACTTTGCTTTACCCTTTTCCACTTTCGCCGTCCTTCCAGAGCTTTCCACTGTGTCAACATGTCACTAAGAATAATTGCGTAAAAAATGTCATTTAAAAAAATGTCGATAGGGAAATCTTCTACATTAGTTACTATGTGACATTTATAACCTAGCCAATTGTAAAGTATATGGTTATTTTTTACAAAGGTTTGTTTAAAGGAGGGCTGTAAGCAAGCGATGTACAGTCACCTACAGGTTACCTTCTGCAAAATGAGGCAAACTGCACACTTGGTCGGGGAGGGGCATATCCAGGGTCACCACTGGGGGGGATGGGCATATCCAGGGTCACCACTGGGGGGGGAGGGGAATATCCAGGATCACCACTGGGGGGAGGGGCACATCCAGGATCACCACTGGGGGGAGGGGCACATCCAGGATCACCACTGGGGGGAGGGGCACATCCAGGGTCACCACTGGGGGGGAAGGGCATATCCAGGGTCAGCACTGGGGGGAGGGGCATATCCAGGATCACCACTGGGGGGAGGGGCATATCCAGGGTCAGCACTGGGGGGAGGGCCATATCCAGGGTCAGCACTGGGGGGAGGGGCATATCCAGGGTCAGCACTGGGGGGGAGGGGAATATCCAGGGTCACCACTGGGGGGAGGGGAATGTCCAGGCTCACCACTGGGGGGGAAGGGCACATCCAGGGTCACCACTGGGGGAGGGGCATATTCAGGGTCACCACTGGGGGGAAGGGCACATCCAGGGTCACCACTGGGGGGAGGGGCATATTCAGGGTCACCACTAGGGGAAAGGGCACATCCAGGGTCACCACTGTGGGGAGGGGCACATCCAGGGTCACCACTGGGGGGAGGGGCACATCCAGGGTCACCACTGGGGGGAGGGGCACATCCAGGGTCACCACTGGGGGGAGGGGCACATCCAGGGTCACCACTGCGGGGAGGGGCAGGGAGCAGAGGGCAGATTCAGGATCATCACTAGGGGTTGCGCAGTGGGCATATTGAGGGTCATCATGGTGGGGGGGTCGGGGTGGGGGCAGAGGACATATTCAGGGTCACCATTGGGAGGGTGGGCAGGGGGCATATTTAGGGTCAAAACCGTGGGGGGGGGGGCAGGGGGCAGACGGCATATTCAGGGTCACCAGTGGTGCGTCAAATCATCTCTGTAGGAAACACCCAGCTACTTGCTGTATACAAGACTGGTAATTTTTGCATGGAAGGGGGTGTAAGGTTGAAATGAAAGATTAAATTAAACCGAAATCTAAAAATGCTAAATGAAAAATCAGTGAGCGGATAGAAATAAATTGGAGGTTAGCCTGCATTTTCTGTGTGTAATTTTGTTTTTTTAAAATGTTTTCTTCCCCCCAAAAATAAAAGCAGTAAAACTCAAACACCAAACACGACAATGTTGAGGACAAGAAATTAATTCCCACAATGAATGGGCAGTTGTCCCATGGCCAGCTCACTAATGTCACAGTGTAACTACCCCTTACCCACCCAGTGAGAGATCCTGGTTATGTCCTTTCAAACAGTGCCACACAATTATTTTTCTTTATTTAATTTTTGCAATGGCAACCCCTTTTAGGCCCAAGATTTCCCACCATCCTACCTCAGGTTGAGTGACTTCCCCCATGGCTGATATCTTTTGGGCTCAAAATGGCAGCCATATTTTAAAACACAACAATGCTACTACACTTCTACCACATAATGGACAACGTACAAAGGCAGTATCAGATCTAAGGACCGTTCCCTTTTATCACCCCCCCCTCAACCACCCCATACCCATGCTTTGCCCTCGTTTTTCCAAGTGAGTTGAAGATTCAGGAACCGTAAACCACGGGAACATTTTACCCATCATCCTCCCGTGCAGCCAGAATTTTAATTGGCTGCCTCTGTTAGCCTTTTGCATGTGTGTGATTGTAACCATTTGTTTTTTGTAGACCTCTTCTCTGCCTAGTCTATCTTTCTGTTAACCCGTCTGTTGAAACAATACTGCATACAAGTCACTCGCTTGCCTGAGTTCCTGCAGATGACAGTCAGATCCAAGTCTGTGCCAGCGAGGAGACACTCGTGTCACAATGAACAGGAGGACCGTTTCAATTCAATTATTCAAAAAAAAATGTTTTAACATCCAGTGAGAATGCAACTCCGCACTCTTAACCACAACCCCCCCCCACCACTTAATAATCCCATTCTCTACCAACTCAACAATGTAGCATTGCAAACATTACATGTAGCATTAGTCACTCTCCGACCCTTCGAGAAATATCAACCACAGTTTTGCTTTTAAAGGCCTAATACGAGAAGCAGAGACTCTGTGATATGGAAATTTCACAAACGATTATACCAACGCTTCAAACACTATAGGCTAAGAAGAACCAGGCGCCTTGTTATTGGGAAAAAAATCTCCAGGAAGATTGATCCTGGTATTCCATAATGATGCAATTATCAACTCATCTGGAATTAAAGGGATAATACCCAACATGACATCCCTGTGGGTGTCCTTACTGTCAACGTACTATAGCACACGGTGTACCTGATAATATTTCGCTGGGTTGTTTATCTTCAAGAAAAGGAGTTCAATATGAAACTTAGGAATATTTGTTTTTTTATTATTAGCCTCTCGATACATGGAGACCTCCCGGCCTCCCAGTGGGAGCCTGTGTCTGTGCTGCATTGAGAACATTGGTGATCAGAACAATTAGATGCCCCAAAGCTGGGAAAAAAAATTAGGCTTGAAAAGTACTGGAACCTCTTCGAACTGCACAGAGGAAACTCCCCTCCCCAAAGTGTTCAAAGATTCAAAGTATATTCACCTCCAGAATTTACAAATAGCCAAAAGATTCTTTTTTTTTTGTTGCAAAGTTAAACAAAATGCTTGTCCGTTTTGGCAAAGGTTTTGCCTCAGTCTCTCTCTCTCTCTCGTGCCCCACGAAGAATTCTACCGACACAAGTATTGCAGGGCGAGGGCTAAGGCCAGCAAGCGGAGGAAGGTGGCTGAGCATCGCAGGGCGTCGCCGCTGTTTCCGATGGAGTTTTCGTTGCCGCTCTGCTCTGGGATGGCGTAGACAATGGGCGACCTGGTCGCGGCGTTGAAGGACCTTCTCCTGCCGCAGCCGTCCTCCGAACAGGCGTCGCCGCTTCCAGATCCGCTGCTGTCGTCGCCTGTGGCAAATACGAAGATGTTAATGAGAAGAGGTCCAGTTATACTCCCAGCTCCAGGCCCAATATACTCCCAGAGTGTCAGCTCCAGGCCCAATACACACCAAGAAATGGTGGAGTGAGGCCTGGATTGGCGCATGAGAATCAACATGGAGAGATGGCCTAAGGTTTGCAGGGAGGTGGGAAGGTGGTGAGGGGGAGGGGGGCGTCTGAAGCCTGGGAGTATTCATGGGGATGGGGTCTGCGAGACTTGAGGTGTAGAGTTTTTGGAGCACTCAGCGGGGCTGGGCCCCAGGAGTATTAAAGGGTCTGGGAGTGTTACGTGGGGAGGGTTTCAGGACGTAATTGATGGTCAAGGGAGTCCATGAACATTTTTGCGGAGGGGGGTCTTGAGTCTGTGAGCATTCGGGGGAAGGATTAAATGTCAGGGGAGCTGCGTAGGGATAGGACTGGAGTTTGGGGTTGGATGCACTTTGGAGTGGGTCCACCAAAAGAAATCGCCTGGAAATTGACACAAATTTTGCTACATATGGCCAGGGTAGGACCCATGCCTTGTCAGCTAGAGAGAGAATGGCCTTGCCAGCAAGGTAGAGAGTACACAACCTAAAGTATAGATTAGTGGCTGCAGTAGGGTGAGAGAGAGGTTGACTTTGACTGGAGCACAGACAATAACCATGCCTGTCAGGAGCCAAAGCACACAGTGGTAGGGAAAGTGAAGATCTGAAAGGTGGCGGTACTTGGGGGTGGGGAGAGCAAGATACTAAGGGACACTGTGGTCACAGGCCTGAAAGATATTAGGACTCAAGGCCTAGCTGAAGGACTCAAGCTCCAGGGACAGAACAAAAGGCAAGCCCATGCCCCAAAAAGAGCGGGAAAGTCAACGCAGGCAATGGACACTGGAATGGGTAAGTTTTGCAAATTATTATATTTGTTTCATGCTTTAAAATTTATATATTACTAGTCAGTCTCCCTGGCACTGCACATGGACAGTCAAGACCAAATTTAGTTTTCAAGTGAAGCTGGGTCAGAGAGCAGAGAATAATTGGACCAGAGTACATCGAACTGTTTTAAAATCAGGCATTCTGTCCTTATTTCTCTGCAATGCTTTGTTAAATAGCAAAACTTACGTCAGTTTGGAAAGCCAGGAAGTACAGTTGGTCGGAGCACAGGAGCTTCTCTGGAGTATAGGCTGGGAGATAGAAAACCAAGGCACTGCAGCACCTCCAATGGCGGGACGGTGGAATTACAGCGTGACAAGTTTACATTGGCAGTTTCCGTAAGGTGGACACAGGAATTTAGAATGGGAAATTTGACAAAAAAGTGTGGTGAAAATATAACAACAGCGGAACTTTTTAC
The DNA here is from genome assembly GCF_035084215.1 of Heptranchias perlo. NCBI lineage: Eukaryota > Metazoa > Chordata > Chondrichthyes > Hexanchiformes > Hexanchidae > Heptranchias > Heptranchias perlo. The sequence goes on along the minus strand of NC_090337.1, from coordinate 62,746,066 downwards.
AGTTTGCATCAGCTTCAGGAGGTGATAGGTCACTCTGTTTAAAGTCACGTGATTTGCATCTCTGGATGAAACCCTGTATTCCTATGGCAAAGGTGGCCAATACAGGATCAGACCATGGCAATGGGAGATTTTAGTCCAGGATGGATTTTCTTGTATGCATTACCATTTCGTAATCAATTTTGTCACAAGTTACTTGATGGCCAGAACTGGCAGTTTGAAATATCATCATATGCAGCTTAACAGACGACGGGTTAGACAAATTCAATTAATCTAATCATTGAACCATTAAAATGAGGCGTTTGCAGGAAGATGGCAAGACGTACACATTCAACCCCAACTCACAAGAGCAGACTTCAAAGGCATTCCCATGACAGTAAATCTCAGCTTTAGATCTGTCAGGAGATCTGAACTCTATGGATTATAAATTTGCATCATACTCATACAACTTCACATCATGAAGGTCTGTGAAGCACTATTTCATCTATGGGTCCTATTGCTTATCAAGCGGTGTAAGAAATATATTCTAAAAAGAGTATTTTAACTCTGTGTGTTCTGATTCTCTCTGCGATATTAAGCATTGTACTTTCAGTAATTTGCTGCGTCTTACCGATTCTCTGCATTATTCAGTCTGTAAATAAATCTGACTACTAGTGTTAGCCTGTGCATACTGTTCTGATAGCTTAGTATTTTCTGCTTATTAAAAGGACTAAGGAGAACATGGTGGGTATCTCTCCCATGAACCCGTGGTTGGCATCACAAAATCCTGTGCCACATCTTCTTGCTCAGGGTACATGTAAAGGCCGCAGGTTTCAGTTCATGTAAAACTCACGTTGTTTACGGTAAAATGTCAGGAGAAAGCTTGAAATGTAAAAATGGCCTCAGTGCCAGCATCGTTAGATTGAAGCAGCAGGAAGGATTGTTGGGAGAGTGGGAGAAAGTAGAGACCAAGAAAAGTCAGCAGGTGAGAAGAGAATCCAGGGACGAGAAGGAAAAAGGGAGGAGAATGAGGAAGAGAGGAAGGGGCAAACAAAGGAGGAAGGGGGTGAGGGGGGGGGGGGGGGGGGGAAAGGGAAAATGGAGTGATACGAACGAGTAACAGAAGAGAGAGGAGCGACAAGGGAAGAGGGTAGATAAGAGAAGGAAAAGTAGCATAAAGAGAAGAGTAAGGAGGGAGGAGCAAGAAGAACCTCAACTGGAAAATGTAGAGGGAACTCAGCACCATAATCGATCCATGCTGTACCAGGGACTGAGTGAACCTCTCCTTTGCACGTGAACTCTCTCACATCAGTGAGCAAATATACATCCACCAAAACCAAACAATGACAATAAAGAGAGAACAGCAGGCCAATACTCACTCGTATCCTGGAAGTCCACATCGTTGCCATTGTAGGCATTCCGCAGACGGTTGGTCATGATTCGCAACTGCATGATCTGCTGGCGAATGGTCATGTCCGGTTTGGTGATGTCAACCTCGACCTCTGGATTATTAATCTGATTGGCTAGTCCATCTGCCATGACCTCTGGGAGGTACCTGTCATGTGGGATCAGAGTTTACAAGCATTAGTCCCGAGCGCGCACAACGCAGCTGTTTTCTTTTCGGGAGGGAGAGGAGGTGGGGGGAAGGGGAGGGGTATGGGTATGGGGAAGGGGAGGAGGGAGAGGAGAGCAGCGGGAGTGGGGTGGGAGAAGAGGAGGGGGAGGCAGGGCAAGTCCCGTCTGCTGAATGTTGAACTGCCCTAGATATAATGATTTGGAAGAATTCAAGGTTAGATAGTACCGTCTATGTTCTGCAGGAACGATACTCAGGTATTTTAAACAGCAGAAAAGAGACCTTTGTGATAAAATCTATATCCAGTGGTCAAATGGCTCACTTGGTAAAGGCATGGCCTATTTTGGTACTGAGCTACACAGGAGGAGATAGTCTTGAGTTCAGTGCCCTGATACCTGATCTCATCTAGTGAAGTGGGAAAGACAATACAATTGGCATCAACTCCCCATGGGTAGTCAGGGAGGAGAGAAATCAGTCAGGATCATTAGCGACCAACCCCTGCTGAAAAGTGCACACGTGTAGACATTGGGTAATGGCAGGACTGCCATCACCTGTGATGCTCTGCGTGGGCAAGCAGCCTGCTGATCCCCAATCTCTAGGTGCACACATGAAGAGTAGTCTCTGTCCAGTCGGTGTCAAGAGCAGGACCCCCGGCTGATTATATTTTCCCCTCCCTCTTTCTAGCCTAGGAACAGTGAGACTAACCGTGCCCTCACCACTAAGGCCAACCCGCTCAACAAGGACCAGGGATTGAAAATGTCGCCGCTCTGCACTGTACAGCTCAGTACCCCACTGGGCAGTGCATTTACACACTGAGCCAACAGGGAACTCTCCCCCGCAAAGTTTAATTGCCCAACACCACTGAACTATAACAGGGCCACACACAGCCAAGCAATGGAATTGACGATCCTGAGCAAGCGTACACGCACGCACACACACACACAGATACACATTCACAGACACACGTGCACAGGCTCACATGCACGCGTACAAGACACAAGCTCATGCACATGCACGCACGCTTACACACACACGTGCACACCCGCTCACACATAAGCACCACACCTTTCCCTGAAACTCCTGTCCCCACAGTTGCTGGGCTTGGTATTTACATTGTCACATTAACTAGTCACACCACCCAACCTGGTCTGTGAAGACAGCTGCTACAATAGCAATATACTGCACACTGTGGTTTAGGGAGGGGAAACCAAATCTGTTCAGTTTGGATAAATACTACCACTGTTGGGATATAGATTGAGCAATCTAATACAGCACTTAATAGCTCCGAGCCCTCATCTCTGTACACAAGCTCTGGAATTCAGTCGATAAGATTTTTAATTAGAAAACCACTCAAACGATAAATTTCCATTATTTTTTTTAAAAATAAATAAAAATAAAACACATTCCCATTACTTAAAGCCATACAACTCCCTATGGGTAATTTTTCAGCACAATAATCAATAACAAAAAAAATTGCCTCAGATGGGCTGCTGTAGGAGAAAGACCATTCTTTGCTCCCTAACAAGATCAGCATCGCACACTCCAGTAATCCTCAGGGTGCAGTGTGTCCTATGCTGCCAGGTTGGATTCTACCATTAGACATCACCCTGTTCATCACAATGAAGCCCATGGACTTCTTAAAAGGCCCCTTTCATAATATGTACAAATTCAATTGAGAGAGGGACAAAACACAGCATCTTTTTATTAATCATTGACATCGAGACGCGAGACTGCTAATGTCAAGTGACAACACTGGACACCACACAAAGCTCTCTGCCTATCTGAGCACCGGTTATAAAAATCAACCAGGCAGCGACTCCAATTGAGGCTCTACGCTGGAACAGCTACTCACTAACCTGTTGTCAAGGGAGCCGCTCTCAGGAATGCCGGAACTCAGAATGTTGGGATGTGGGTCTGCACCTGTGATCCCCCGACACAATGAACCCCTGATTCCAATCACACCACTGTTGACAATTTCTAAGCGAATCAATCCCTTCCACTTGCTGTGTGGAAGCTGGGACTGCTTTGCCGACAGTAACATCCCCTTGGCTATCTGTTGCCGGAGAACAGGAAAAGGAGAAGGAGCTTAACTGAATCCCAGCTCAGTCAATATCTCACAGCTGGGTAGACCACAAATGGAGGCCGAGGGTCATGTGGGATGGCAAATTGGTCAAGGAAAAACAGGCCCCAAATGTCTATTGCCCTGTATTGTGAATCCTGCAACATATCTGACTCAAATTCTGTTTCTTGCCTTGTAGTTTACTAAATGTAAGAAAGCACAGAATGAGAAACAAGCCACCGGTCGAAGGAGACTACTGTTTCTGTAGAGCATGTCCAAACTGCCGTATCATGGACTCTATCTATCCCACCCATTTAATGTCTTGAGGAAATATTCTACATAAGGATTCCTTGTTCCAAATTAAACACTCCCATGATCCCAAATTAATTCAAAAACAAAACCTCTGTAATGTTCATCCATCTCACGTCTCCACTATTCACTCCAGGCCTGCTTTCCCCAAACACAACATACTCCATCCTCTCCCCAAGCCAACAGAAGAGATTCCTTGCGGGAGGTGGGGGGTCACTTGCCTCAGACAATCCAAATTAAAATTTTGGAGATACGTATCCAGGTTACCACTTGCTATGTCCTCCATGACAACCAATACAGTTGGTATCCGCGATAAAACATCTGCTCTGCTTTAGTGCTAATTACCCCCAACCCACACAAATTCACTCCCACAATCCCACCCAAGGCTTGAAGATTTGACCACTCACTAGTGCTGATAAGCTAATTCAGCTCAGGCATGAAGTGGACTGCTAAAAGCAGGAACTATTTGAATTTTGATTGATCAGGGTATCGATTCCTGACCCTGTTAAAAGCCTGTAAAGCTGTCTAATTTTTTAAAATTTTTTTATTCGTTCACGGGATGTGGGCGTCGCTGGCAAGGCCGGCATTTATTGCCCATCCCTAATTGCCCTCGAGAAGGTGGTGGTGAGCCGCCTTCTTGAACCGCTGCAGTCCGTGTGGTGACGGTTCTCCCACAGTGCTGTTAGGAAGGGAGTTCCAGGATTTTGACCCAGCGACAATGAAGGAACGGCGATATATTTCCAAGTCGGGATGGTGTGTGACTTGGAGGGGAACGTGCAGGTGGTGTTGTTCCCATGCGCCTGCTGCCCTTGTCCTTCTAGGTGGTAGAGGTCGCGGGTTTGGGAGGTGCTGTCGAAGAAGCCTTGGCGAGTTGCTGCAGTGTATCCTGTGGATGGTGCACACTGCAGCCACAGTGCGCCGGTGGTGAAGGGAGTGAATGTTTCGGGTGGTGGATGGGGTGCCAATCAAGCGGGCTGCTTTATCTTGGATGGTGTCGAGCTTCTTGAGTGTTGTTGGAGCTGCACTCATCCAGGCAAGTGGAGAGTATTCCATCACACTCCTGACTTGTGCCTTGTAGATGGTGGAAAGGCTTTGGGGAGTCAGGAGGTGAGTCACTCGCCGCAGAATACCCAGCCTCTGACCTGCTCTCGTAGCCACGGTATTTATATGGCTGGTCCAGTTAAGTTTCTGGTCAATGGTGACCCCCAGGATGTTGATGGTGGGGGATTCGGCGATGGTAATGCCGTTGAATGTCAAGGGGAGGTGGTTAGACTCTCTCTTGTTGGAGATGGTCATTGCCTGGCACTTATCTGGCGCAAATGTTACTTGCCACTTATCAGCCCAAGCCTGGATGTTGTCCAGGTCTTGCTGCATGCAGGCTCGGACTGCTTCATTATCTGAGGGGTTGCGAATGGAACTGAACACTGTGCAGTCATCAGCGAACATCCCCATTTCTGACCTTATGATGGAGGGAAGGTCATTGATGAAGCAGCTGAAGATGGTTGGGCCTGGGACACTGCCCTGAGGAACTCCTGCAGCAATGCCCTGGGGCTGAGATGATTGGCCTCCAACAACCGCTACCATCTTCCTTTGTGCTAGGTATGACTCCAGCCACTGGAGAGTTTTCCCCCTGATTCCCATTGACTTCAATTTTACTAGGGCTCCTTGGTGCCACACTCGGTCAAATGCTGCCTTGATGTCAAGGGCAGTCACTCTCACCTCACCTCTGGAATTCAGCTCTTTTGTCCATGTTTGGACCAAGGCTGTAATGAGGTCTGGAGCCGAGTGGTCCTGGCGGAACCCAAACTGAGCATCGGTGAGCAGGTTATTGGTGAGTAAGTGCCGCTTGATAGCACTGTCGACGACACCTTCCATCACTTTGCTGATGATTGAGAGTAGACTGATGGGGCGGTAATTGGCCGGATTGGATTTGTCCTGCTTTTTGTGGACAGGACATACCTGGGCAATTTTCCACATTGTCGGGTGGATGCCAGTGTTGTAGCTGTACTGGAACAGCTTGGCTAGAGGCGCAGCTAGTTCTGGAGCACAAGTCTTCAGCACTGCAGCTGGGATGTTGTCGGGGCCCATAGCCTTTGCTGTATCCAGTGCACTCAGCCGTTTCTTGATATCACGTGGAGTGAATCGAATTGGCCGAAGACTGGCTTCCGTGATGGTGGGGTTATCGGGAGGAGGCTGAGATGGATTATCCACTCGGCACTTCTGGCTGAAGATGGTTGCAAACGCTTCAGCCTTGTCTTTTGCACTCACGTGCTGGACTCCGCCATCATTGAGGATGGGGATGTGTGCAGAGCCTCCTCCTCCCGTTAGTTGTTTAATTGTCCACCACAATTCACGACTGGATGTGGCAGGACTGCAGAGCTTTGATCTGATCCGTTGGTTGTGGAATCGCTTGGCTCTGTCTATAGCATGTTGCTTCTGCTGTTTAGCATGCATGTAGTCCTGAGTTGTAGCTTCACCAGGTTGGCACCTCATTTTTAGGTACGCCTGGTGCTGCTCCTGGCATGCTCTTCTACACTCCTCATTGAACCAGGGTTGATCCCCTGGCTTGTTGGTAATGGTAGAGTGAGGAATATGCCGGGCCGTGAGGTTACAGATTGTGCTGGAATACAATTCTGCTGCTGCTGATGGCCCACAGCGCCTCATGGATGCCCAGTTTTGAGCTGCTAGATCTGTTCTGAATCTATCCCATTTAGCACGGTGGTAGTGCCACACAACACGTTGGATGGTGTCCTCAGTGCGAAGACGGGATTTCGTCTCGACGAGGACTGTGCGGTGGTCACTCCCACCAATACTGTCATGGACAGATGCATTTGCGACAGGTAGATTGTTGAGGACGAGGTCAAGTAAGTTTTTCCCTTGTGTTGGTTCGCTCACCACCTGCCGCAGGCCCAGTCTGGCAGCTATGTCCTTCAGGACTCGGCCAGCAGTGGTGCTACCGAGCCACTCTTGGTGATGGACATTGAAGTCCCCCACCCAGAGTATATTTTGTGCCCTTGCTACCCTCAGTGCTTCCTCCAAGTGGTGTTCAACATGGAGGAGGACTGATTCATCAGCTGAGGGAGGACGGTAGGTGGTAATCAGCAGGAGGTTTCCTTGCCCATGTTTGACCTGATGCCATGAGATTTCATGGGGTCCAGAGTCAATGTTGAGGACTCCCAGGGCCACTCCCTCCTGACTGTATATCACTGTACCGCCACCTCTGGTGGGTCTGTCCTGCCGGTGGGACAGGACATACCCAGGGATGGTGATGGAAGAGTCTGGGACGTTGGCTGAAAGATATGATTCTGTGAGTATGGCTATGTCAGGCTGTTGTTTGACTCGTCTGTGGGACAGCTCTCCCAATTTTGGCACAAGTCCCCAGATGTTCGTAAGGAGGACCTTGCAGGGTCGATTGGGCCTGGTGTTTTGCCATTGTCGTGTCCGGTGCCTAGTGGTCCGATGCCGGGTGGTCCGTCCGGTTTTATTCTTATTATGACTTTTCGTAGCGAGATTTTACAACTGAGTGGCTTGCTAGGGCAATTAAGAATCAACCACATTGCTGTGGATCTGGAGTCACATGTAGGCCAGACCGGGTAAGGGCGGCAGGCTTCCTTCCCTAAAGGACATTAGTGAACCAGATGGGTTTTTACGACAATCCGGTAGTTTCATGGCCATCATTACTGATACTGGTATTTTAATTCCAGATTTTTTTATTTATTTAATGAATTGAATTTAATTAATTAATTGAATTTAAATTCGCCAGCTGCCGTGGCAAGATTTGAACTCATGACTCTGGATTTTAGTCCAGGCCTCTGGATTACTAGCCCAGTAACATAACCACTATGCTACCATTCCCTGAAGAGTGGAGGGTGTGTGCAAGGCCATGTTGCTGGGGAAGACCACTCAGATCAGGAGGAATAGGGTTCTTGAGGTTGGGGCACAGGGAGCTGGATGCCAATCGAGTGAACGACTATGCAGGAGAGGACACGGGCTGCAGAGCTCCGAATAAGTTTGAGGTTTTTGGGAGCACAGTGAGGAGAGGGTTAACAAGCAGTTAGCACTGGGTCTCTGCATTAATGCATAAAATGACTACATTTTAGCACTAACTATATAAGAGAGTTATTTTATGCCCTTGATGGGTTTTAGTGCAGTAACAATTTTAAGAGACTTGGGAGGAAAAGCTTAATTTATGAATTGTTTGGTCTTTGCACTTTTGAGTTCCTTGTAGGTGAATCCATTCAAGTCGTTTTTCTGTCTGGACTATTTAGGTTGCTAGGAACATGAGGGAGAGGAGTAGGCCATTCAGCTCCTGGGACCTGCTCCGACATTCGATCAGATCATGGCTGATCTGCACATTAATTCCATTTTCCCTTCTTTGCCCCATGGCAGCCAATACAGTGAATCCTGCCCTTAGTGAGCCTCAGGAGCTAGGAATCATGTTCAATATTCACCTGTTGAGCATTCCAGGTGGCTTTGGTTTGAAAGAGCGTTTCACAGTTGAGAGCAGAGTATTACGGGGTACGGTAGCATAGTGGTTATGTTACTGGGCTAGTAATCCAGAGATCTGGACTAAAATCCGGAGTCATGAGTTCAAATCCTGCCACGACAGCTGGCGAATTTAAATTCAATTAATTAAATAAAAATCTGGAATTAAAATACTAGTATCAGTAATGATGGCCATGAAACGACCGGATTGTCGTAAAAACCCATCTGGTTCACTAATGTCCTTTAGGGAAGGAAGCCTGCCGCCCTTACCCGGTCTGGCCTATATGTGACTCCAGACCCACAACAATGTGGTTGATTCTTAATTGCCCTCTGAAATGGCCCAGCAAGCCACTCAGTTGTAAAATCTCGCTACGAAAAGTCATAATAAGAATAAAACTGGACGGACCACTAGGCACCGGACACGACAACGGCAAAACACCAAGCCCAGTCGACCCTGCAAGGTCCTCCTTACTAACATCTGGGGACTTGTGCCAAAATTGGGAGAACTGTCCCACAGACTAGACAAGCAACAGCCTGACATAGCCATACTCACAGAATCATATCTTTCAGCCAACGTCCCAGACTCTTCCATCACCATCCCTGGGTATGTCCTGTCCCACTGGCAGGACAGACCCACCAGAGGTGGCGGTACAGTGATATACAGTCAGGAGGGAGTGGCCCTGGGAGTCCTCAACATTGACTCTGGACCCCATGAAATCTCATGGCATCAGGTCAAACATGGGCAAGGAAGCCTCCTGCTGATTACCACCTACCGTCCTCCCTCAGCTGATGAATCAGTCCTCCTCCATGTTGAACACCACTTGGAGGAAGCACTGAGGGTAGCAAGGGCACAAAATGTACTCTGGGTGGGGGACTTCAATGTCCATCACCAAGAGTGGCTCGGTAGCACCACTGCTGACCGAGCTGGCCGAGTCCTGAAGGACATAGCTGCCAGACTGGGCCTGCGGCAGGTGGTGAGCGAACCAACACGAGGGAAAAACTTACTTGACCTCGTCCTCACCAATCTACCTGTCGCAAATGCATCTGTCCATGACAGTATTGGTGGGAGTGACCACCGCACAGTCCTCGTCGAGACGAAATCCCTTCTTCGCACTGAGGACACCATCCAACGTGTTGTGTGGCACTACCACCGTGCTAAATGGGATAGATTCAGAACAGATCTAGCAGCTCAAAACTGGGCATCCATGAGGCGCTGTGGGCCATCAGCAGCAGCAGAATTGTATTCCAGCACAATCTGTAACCTCATGGCCCGGCATATTCCTCACTCTACCATTACCAACAAGCCAGGGGATCAACCCTGGTTCAATGAGGAGTGTAGAAGAGCATGCCAGGAGCAGCACCAGGCGTACCGAAAAATGAGGTGCCAACCTGGTGAAGCTACAACTCAGGACTACATGCATGCTAAACAGCGAAAGCAACATGCTATAGACAGAACTAAGCGATTCCACAACCAACGGATCAGATCAAAGCTCTGCAGTCCTGCCACATCCAGTCGTGAATTGTGGTGGACAATTAAACAACGAACAGGAGGAGGAGGCTCTGCAAACATCCCCATTCTCAATGATGGCGGAGTCCAGCACGTGAGTGCAAAAGACAAGGCTGAAGCGTTTGCAACCATCTTCAGCCAGAAGTGCCGAGTGGATAATCCATCTCAGCCTCCTCCCGATATCCCCACCATCACGGAAGCCAGTCTTCGGCCAATTCGATTCACTCCACGTGATATCAAGAAACGGCTGAGTGCACTGGATACAGCAAAGGCTATGGGCCCCGACAACATCCCAGCTGTAGTGCTGAAGACTTGTGCTCTAGAACTAGCTGCGCCTCTGGCCAAGCTGTTCCAGTACAGCTACAACACTGGCATCTACCTGACAATGTGGAAAATTGCCCAGGTATGTCCTGTCCACAAAAAGCAGGACAAATCCAATCCGGTCAATTACCGCCCCATCAGTCTACTCCCAATCATCAGCAAAGTGATGGAAGGTGTCGTCGACAGTGCTATCAAGCGGCACTTACTCACCAATAACCTGCTCACCGATGCTCAGTTTGGGTTCCACCAGGACCACTCGGCTCCAGACCTCATTACAGCCTTGGTCCAAACATGGACAAAAGAGCTGAATTCCAGAGGTGAGGTGAGAGTGACTGCCCTTGACATTAAGGCAGCATTTGACCGAGTGTGGCACCAAGGAGCCCTAGTAAAATTGAAGTCAATGGGAATCAGGGGGAAAACTCTCCAGTGGCTGGAGTCATACCTAGCACAAAGGAGGATGGTAGTGGTTGTTGGAGGCCAAGCATCTCAGCCCCAGTGCATTGCTGCAGGAGTTCCTCAGGGCAGTGTCCTAGGCCCAACCATCTTCAGCTGCTTCATCAATGACCTTCCCTCCATCATAAGGTCAGAAATGGGGATGTTCGCTGATGACTGCACAGTGTTCAGTTCCATTCGCAACCCCTCAGATAATGAAGCAGTCCGAGCCCGCATGCAGCAAGACCTGGACAACATCCAGGCTTGGGCTGATAAGTGGCAAGTAACATTCGCGCCAGATAAGTGCCAGGCAATGACCATCTCCAACAAGAGAGAGTCTAACCACCTCCCCTTGACATTCAACAGCATTACCATCGCCGAATCCCCCACCATCAACATCCTGGGGGTCACCATTGACCAGAAACTTAACTAGACCAGCCATATAAATACTGTGGCTACGAGAGCAGGTCAGAGGCTGGGTATTCTGCGGCGAGTGACTCACCTCCTGACTCCCCAAAGCCTTTCCACCATCTACAAGGCACAAGTCAGGAGTGTGATGGAATACTCTCCACTTGCCTGGATGAGTGCAGCTCCAACAACACTCAAGAAGCTCGACACCATCCAAGATAAAGCAGCCCGCTTGATTGGCACCCCATCCACCACCCTAAACATTCACTCCCTTCACCACCGGCGCACTGTGGCTGCAGTGTGCACCATCCACAGGATGCACTGCAGCAACTCGCCAAGGCTTCTTCGACAGCACCTCCCAAACCCACGACCTCTACCACCTAGAAGGACAAGAGCAGCAGGCACATGGGAACAACACCACCTGCACGTTCCCCTCCAAGTCACACACCATCCCGACTTGGAAATATATCGCCGTTCCTTCATTGTCGCTGGGTCAAAATCCTGGAACTCCCTTCCTAACAGCACTGTGGGAGAACCGTCACCACACGGACTGCAGCGGTTCAAGAAGGCGGCTCACCACCACCTTCTCAAGGGCAATTAGGGATGGGCAATAAATGCCGGCCTTGCCAGCGACGCCCACATCCCGTGAACGAATAAAAAAAAAGATGCTGCTTGTTGCCCACAATCAGAGGCTGTTCTTCCAGTCACCGTGCCCCTGTTCTCTCCCAAAATACCAACTGCCTTGCCACATCCCTCATAAGAATATAAGAAATAGGAGCAGGAGTAGGCCATATGACCCCTCGAGCCTGCTCTGCCATTCAATAAGATCATGGCTGATCTTCAACCTCCAGTCCACTTTCCCGCCCGATCCCCATACCCCTTGATTCCCTTGGTGTCCAAAAATCTAGCGATCTCAGTCTTGAATATACTCAATGACTGAGCATCCACAGCCCTCTGGGGTAGAGAATTCCAAAGATTCACAACCCTCTGAGTGAAGAAATTCTTCCTCATCTTGGTCCTAAATGGCCGACCCCTTATCTTGAGAGTATGACCCCTAGTTCTAGACTCTCCAGTCAGGGGAAACAGCCTCTCATCATCTACCCTGTCAAGTCCTCTCAGAATTTTATATGTTTCAATGAGATCACATCTCATTCTTCCAAACTCCAGAGAGTATCGGCCCATTCTACTCAATCTCTCCTCATAGGACAACCCTCTCATCCCAGGAATCAATCTGGTGAACATTCGTTGCACCCCCTCTAAGGCAAGTATATCCTTCCTTAGGTCAGGAGACCAAAACTGTACACAGTACCCCAGGTGTGGTCTCACCAGAGCCCTTTATAATTGCAGCAAGACCTCCTTACCCTTATACTCCATCTCCTTGCAATAAAGGCTAACATTTGCCTTCCTAATTGTTTGCTGCACTTGCACGTTAACTTTTTGTGATTAGTGTACAAGGACACCCAAATCCCTCTGACTACCAACATTTCTTAGTCTCTCACCTTTTAAAAAATATTCTGCTTTTCTATTCTTCCTACCAACGTGGATAATTTCACATTTCTCAACATTATACTCATTGTTTTGAAAAGACTCCTAGAAACCGAGCTCTCTGACCCTGCTTTAACCTCCCTCTTTCCAAATGTTCCTTCCTTTCTCTTGCTTGTTATATGTGTTGTGAAGTGCTCATAGGTATTTTCTTTGCTCCCACATTTCCCCAGAAAAGGTGGGTGAGATTCCTGCTCACTGGGAATGGGAAGCTCAAAACGGCTTGAACCAACGCATCAGGCAATGGGGAAGCTGAGACAAACATGTAGGGCAGCATGGAGAGTGCAGAAAGCCCCAGGCTGCCACAAACGCCCACTGGTGCGAGGGAGGCGAAAGCATGAGTCACCATCCCCGCCAGGCCAATCATAACTGCACAGGGGAAGGCAGAGCTGACGAGTATTGCACAGTTACAGGGGCTGTGTGCCAAGGAGAGCAGATACCTCACCACAGGCTTATAAGTAAAAAGCAGAGTGATTGGGCATCAGGGCACGAGCCAACGCAAGGCCTTCTGGGGACATGGGGTTACAGCATACAGCACACTGTTAGCCAATGTCTGCAGGTTTGAGCTCCCTGGTCAGTGTATTATTGCTCATGCATACGGACTGCCTGTAGAAGCTGTGAGCTTAGTTATAATCTTCCAAGTTTGCAGAAAGGGCACAGAGCAAAGTCATGCATTCCAGAGAGTGCGTTAAAAAAAAAAGGAAGATAGAATGAGCCCCCGTGCCCTGAGTAATTTCATCTCCAAGTGTTCAATTCATACGGTGAGTGTCATTTAAGAACATTAGAAATAGGAGCAGGAGTCGGCCATACGGCCCCTCGAGCCTGATCCGTCATTCAATGCGATCATGGCTGATCTTCGACCTCAACTCCACTTTCCCACCCGATCCCCATATCCCTTGAATCCCTTAGTGTCCAAAAATCCATCGATCTCAGTCTTGAATATATTCAATGACTCAGCATCCACATCGTTCTGGGGTAGAGAATTCCAAAGATTCTGAGTGAAGAAATTTTTCCTCATCTGTTTTTCAGAGTTTTTGTCATTCATTCACCAGACAGAATGGACACTGGATTCCTAGTCATCGTCCCCCACTCCCTTTCAGAAGGCCGTTGCCTCCATATTGGGTTTGAGAGGCGGATCGCAGCTCTCCTCGATGGCTCAGTGGGTGAATGTGCTACTGAACTGTGAGGAAGGGGGGTGAGGGAATCAGGAATGTCCAAACTTCAATCCCAAGTCTGTGCCCGATTAGCTGATTCTAGCTGCAGGGATAGGGGCCCTCCAATTGGGCTCAGCTTGTGACAGGGAATGGGTCCTGACCCCTGCTCAGGCATAAGGTGAGGACAAGATCAGGGTTCGCTCTGATGCCCCTCCGACCCACCAACACTGCCCACATAGAATGGTGAAAGTATCAAAAAACGTTGGCACTCAATACGGAACTAAGAGAAGTGAGGAACCACATGTAATGCAATGGAACAGTAAGAGGCGAGACTTTCCATCCCAGGAAACTGTGCTTTCCATCCCAGCTTGTGAAAACAAGGGCTCAGGGCGTTAGATTTCCCGAGGCGGCAAGTCTTCCCAGAGATTCCTATTCCACCCAGAGGCTGTTTTGACCATGGGATTGTGGTTAGTTTTAGAGTCTCCAACACTGCTGGTCATTTGTAAGAGGGCGTCTCACACAGTGCGTTATAATAAGAAGGAAAAACAGTGGAAGCCAAGGAGGAGGGAGAAAGGGGAAATGGAGACGGTGAAAACATGGTTGGAGAGAAGGATCTGGAAAGCAGGGAGGGAGGTGGCGAGAACTAGGTAGAGAATTCCAGCGGGCAGGAGCACTGAATGAGCATCCACAGCTGGTGAAGTGGAAGGAGTGAGAGGCAAGGAACAGCCTAGTGTTCGAGAGGTGGAGGGTACATCAGGCTGGAGGAGATCACTAAAGGCAGAGCCTTGGAGGGATTTGAAACCAAAGGTTGGGAAGGGAGAGGGTTTGGAAATCAGGCCTCGCACCCTTAGTCGCTATTCAGCCATCCCTGGTGGAATGAGCACGAGTTCTTATTGGGTGCGATACCTCCGACAATCGAGTAGCCTTCTGTCACTCACTGTCTGGGCTCACATGTGAAGAATGGCCATTTAGCTGAGGAAATTGAAGGCTGCCAGCTCCCTAACAAGAGGCAGTGTCCTCAGGAGACAAGGGAAGGAAAACTGAAATCAGAAATGTCCTATTAGGCTCATTCCCCATATTTAGCCAACACAAGTTCTGGGCTCAATGCTACCAGCTATGCAATGGAATTTACAGTGGTTGAAGAGGCACGGACAACTTTCTCCAATTTCGACTGAGGGAGCAGAATCTTACCTCCCTCTGGTCTGTCCATTCCAACACTTGTCCTCGTTGGCTGACCCTGCAGTCATCTTCTCACTGCACAGGGCACTCGGGAGGCTGACCCACAATTCTTTAACATCTCGGAGCTTCATCTTCACCTCAGTAACCTGAAAGGACATCAGCCATTAATGTACATCGAACTCAATCATAACCACCTTGAGCATCAAATCCCATGCTGACTCAGGCCATCTCTTTAACACGGCGCGCAAACTCCCCTCCCTTTCCCAAGAAACACATGTGGTTGACCTCACCAACGATGGATTAAAGACCTGGAAGCAATCAGATAACTGATTAGCAAGCTGTTTCTTTTTATGTCGAGCAAATCTTCTTCACGTCAGGGGTTTTGAGATGCCCCTGGGTGGGAATCATCGGGGGTCCTGTTGTTTCGTAGCAACATGGCAGAATGGAACAGACTTGGTGGACCAGCTGGTCTTCTTCTATCCATCTTTCTCTGTTTGTTCCGTAACAAGTCAAACTAGAATGGCATTGGAAGTGAAGAGGCTCCATATAATCAGCACCCTGGAGCCTAAACTCCAGCGGGCGCAGCGTAATCACCAACGCACACCAAAGCACTCTTCGTTGCACTATGGCATCCTTGGCAGGTGCCCTGGTGACTTTGCTGTGTGCCCTTTGTCTCATGGCTTGAAGGCAGTGGCAGCTTCAGAGAAGTAATAAGTTCCACCCTCACGGGTCTCATGGTTTATCCTTTCCCTATCTTTGCAGCTTGATGTCCAAATAGCTGCAGGATGTTCCCCCTTCCCCAAAAGAAATGGCCCATCAGCGACTGAAAGAGGCGAGTGGCTGTCCGATGGCAACTGATGCTAAATGCACGGTGCGGTTTGGTACTTGGTCCTACAGACCTCGATGGTCCAGGTTCAAGTCCTGGTCTGTGCTGAGTCAGCTGGGTGGGGCACTACTATTAGTCTCAACTCCCCTGGGCTGGGGAAGAGGAATAAAAGTCACAGCCAAGGCCCACACTCATGATCACCATCTAGGGAACCCAGCTGGAAAATGTAAGCACATGATCAGGCTCCACTGTGCTGCCACCCACAGTCAAATAGCCAGCCACCCATACTTTCTGGGAACTGTCTTTTCTTTAAAAGGAATTCAGCAATAGTAACATTCATCTGAATGGAACTCTTGAATCTCTAAGTCATCCAGTACCTACCAATCTGTCCATGTGGGGAGTGACTGAACTGACTGGCTTCTCCTCCACTGGGTACGGCTTCCCCCGTTTCTTTGGGTCATCTTCGGCTGACCGTTTGGTCACTGATTTGAGGTTGCCACAGCCCTGAAGAACCTGGGACAGAAACAAAAGCGATGGAATATTCAGTCAAATAAACAAACATATCCTGCTTACCAGGTAGCATTTGCTTTTTATATAGATAAAACTTGAAAGCACAGGACATTTGCAGACACACCCATATTTGGCACCATGTGATCTCACGCCAATGGAGAACGAACTTTCCCACAGTGCCGAGCGATAGAGAAATCACCCTATGAATAACCATTTGTATTGGGGTGTCCCACAGGATAGCTCACTTCAAGCACACACTTCTGTCCACAAAGGTAGTCCTGATCTTCTTTTGCCCCGTTGGCGTTCGCACTGACCCAACTAAACTTAACTCAAGCTTTAGAAACAGTATTTTATCTTCCTGCTGGACACTCTGCAGTCCTGTCATCCAAACACTGCCCTTAGCAGCCTCAAAGCTCAGACATATCCCTCATTTTCTTACCCGTTCCCCTCCCATCCAACTTCCACTCCCTTCCCCTCCATTTTGAAGCTATTTTTTTGGTCTTTCTAAGTAGCGACGCAGTTTAATAAGGCCATAAAAAGGCAAATCAAGCACTAGGGTTCATTTCTAGAGGGATAGAATTGAAAAGCAAAGAAGTTATGCTAAACTTGTATAGAACTTTGGTTAGACCACACTTGGGGGTAAATTTTAACCCCCAAGAATGGGTGGGTTGGGGATGGGTGGGAGGTTAAAATAACAGGTTTTTGGAGCGGGACTGCATCCTCGCTCCCACTCGCCCACTTCTGGGTTTAACCCAGTCAGGTATGTCTGCGTGTGGATAGCAGACACCAGGAAGTCCGCCCCCACTTAAAACCGGCGGGCCGATACTTAAAAGGGCAACGTACCTCATTGAAATACTTGAGGTGCTTAATATTTAGTGTACTGGAACATTAAAATGAATTTAACCGTACCTGTTTGGGTTTCCCATCGCTTCCCATTCATGCCAGGTGAAAGCAGATGGGAAGGGCCGGATCCATGAGGTGAGTGCCTTTATTGCACTGTTTGTGGGCCCGGAGGAGCAGGAGAGCTTCATCCAGGCCCAACAAGTTCACTTGGCTGACAGGAGCCTCGTGATCGGCTGACCCCCACCACCCCTCACTCCTGCCACCGATCTCCGTTGCTGACTAATTCCCCCACGCCCCCGATGTCGTCCCTGGCTGGCACCCCCCATATCCCCGTTGCTGGCTGACTCACCCTCTCCCCGCCGCCGATTTTTTCCAAGTCCGTTGATCTGACTCTCCCTCCTGCCCCCCTCTCTGATTTGCAGTTCCTTTCACAGTCTGTTAATCTGGCTGCCTGGTGTGTGGGAAACCCAGGAGCAAATACTCACCTTCAATTGAATTGCGATCGCAGATTGCGACGCACTCAATTCGCTTCCGATTTCCCCACGTGACTATATGCGGACGCGTGGGGTTCCCGGCTCCGAGCTAAAATCATGCTCTTGCTGTACTGAGCACAGTTCTAGTCTCCATATTATAAAAAGGATATAGAGGCATTGGAGTGGGTGCAAAAAGATTTACAATGAAGATACCAGAACTGAGAGGATACACTTATCAGGAAAGGCTGAACAGGCTGGGACTCTATTCTTTAGAAAAGAGAAGACTGAGGGGTGACCTGATAGAGGTCTTTAAGATAATGATAGGGTTTGATACTGTAGACACAGAGAAAATGTTTCCACTTGTTGGGGAGTCCAAAACTAGAGGTCATCAATATAAAATAGTCACTAATAAATCCAATAGGGAATTCAGGAGAAACGTCTTTACCCAAAGAGTGGTAAGAATGTGGAACTCGCTACCACAAGGAGTAGTTGAGGCAAATGGCATAGATGTGTTTAAGGGGAAGCTGGATAAACACATGAGGGAGAAAGGAATAGAAGGATATGCTGATAGGGTGAGATGCACTATGGAGGGAGGAGGCTCGAGTGGAGCATAAACGCCGACATAGACCAGTTGGGCCGAATGGCCTGTTTCTGTGCTGTACTTTCGATGTATCTCGATGTCCTTTCACAACCCTACTGAGATGAGGCAGTGATATTTTTCCGGTTTTTAATAAACGTGTTTGCAGACTGTGAAACTCATTAACTTTGTGACGGGAGTCGACGTCCTTAATTCCTGACTCTTCTCTGTTGTTTTCCGTATACCCACGTCCCCTTCTGAAATTTGGTTCAGTCCTACAAATGGGCCTGTCTGGCAACCAAAATGCTAACCTGTCTTTTCTCTTTCCAGATGCTGACAGGCCTGTATGTATTTCCAGCCCAGCCTGGCTTTTCTTTCCTTCAGAATTCCAGCTTTCCTTTCGAGCTGTTACATTTCCTTTTTGATCCCAGAGCACAGACATTCACTCAACAAGCCGAGAGAAAGCGGCTAGAAGCAGATCAATAATGGATTCCAGCAAATGCGCAATTAATTGTTAATGAGATAATTACGGACCTGATAAAACCTGCGGTGGCGATGGGGTTAGGGGAGAGGGCTGTCTGCTATCAAAGTGCTGCATCGATGGGGGTCATTGTTTCAAAGCTTAACAAGATAATCCCTCAGTTGACTTGTAGAAATGACCACAAAAAAAAAAGCAGCACAGAACAAGAAACTGGGCACAAGTGGGGACAGAGGTGGGAGGAATGAATGAAAGGCAGAGAGGAGACACAGGCTGGGGCTGCAATAGCTGGGGGAAAGGTAGATAATCAGAAATCTCCTCTCTATACTACCCCCTGTAAGGCAGATGAACAATCTTGTTCTCTTTATCCCTCCTGCTTTGCTACAGGATGATTCAACTGCTCCTAGCACAAGAGCGCCCTAGAGTGTTTTTTTTTTAAATTTTCCCTCAAGCTCTATGTCAAGTGAAGCAGCCTCCTTCATGAAATCACCCTTTCCGGACTCATGGAGAACAGACACAGGTTTACCACACAATTCAAAACGTAGAAGAGAAAAGAAGTGACAAAGTAGGCCGATGGAAAACGGACCGTACAATTGCATGGGGCCCCGAGCGGATGAGTTTAAGGATTGGGATATAAATCGATCTCGACTTTACCGGAGGGGCGTCTAACCCGACCTCTGCACATGGGGGGGAGGGGTGGAGAGGGCCACAAGGCAAACTGCATTCCTGATGGGAAATGGGAAGAGCGTGAATGTGAAGAGGGGAAGACAATTTTTTGGTGGGGAAGGGAAACCAGCTTCCCCAAGATTTGCCGATTCCAGTGGGAGGAGGGGGCAGCAATGCTGAAACATTCCAACGCTTCACAAATGCAAACCATCGGCTACTTTTACATTCAATTTTACAGCACAGGAATTCGGCCCAACTGGTCTATGCCAGTGTTTATGCTCGACACGAGCCTCCTCCCACCTTACTTGATCTCACCCTATCAACATATCCCTCTATTCCTTTCTCCCTCATGTGCTTATCTAGCTTCCCCTTAAATGAAGTTATGTTATTCGCCTCAACTACTCCTTGTGGTAGCGAGTTCCACATTCTCACCACTCTCTGAGTAAAGAAGTTTCTCCTGATTTCCTTATTGGATTTATTAGTGACTATCCTATATCCTTTACATCTATCCTACTGAAGGCCATCATAATTTTAAAGACCTCTATCAGTCTTCTCGTTTCTAGAGAAAGGAATTACTTTTAATTATAAAAGCAATTAATGAATTACTTCTGAAGTCCAATGATCTTAGGCAAACATGGCAGCCATTTTGTTACACGGCTCTGGTGCCACATTGGTACCGATGGCTCCCAACCAGGAAGACCCCGCTTCCCTTTTTATTGCCAGGTGAGGCCATGATCAGAGGCAGGTAGGACACTCCACACTAACACTCACTATCTGCCAGCACCCAGTGTCCAAGTTCACACACGAAGAACAATAGCAGTGGCCGTGAAACAGAGTCTCAGCAAGAGGCAGTACTTTCAGGAAAGGAGGGGAGAAGAAAGGGGAGGAAAACATCCGAGGCCCAGCATTTCCTTTAGAGGAGTCACTCGAGGTAACGATGCCGACTTAACTGGCTAAACTGGTTCATACGTTCGTCTCCAGAACAATGAAGAAGTAGAGAGAAGAGTACAAGTCTAAACATGAGGATTATTTGCTGATGTTCCTTCACAAAGCTGTCGAAAGGAATCTCTTCAACACATCCACTCAGGACCAAGGGAACGAGTTAATTCTAGTTACAAACTGCAGTCCAAGGATGGCAAAGTTCATTGTACATGAAACAGCAGCAACAACAACAACAACTTGCATTTATATAGCACCTTTAACGTAGTAAATCGTCCCAAGGCGCTTCACAGGAGCGTAATCACACAAAATTTGACACCGAGCCACATAAAGAGATATTAGGACAGCTTGGTCAAAGAGATAGGTTTTAAGGAACGACTTAAAAGGAGAAGAGAGAGGTGGAGAGGTTTACGGAGGGAATTCTAAAGTTAAGGCCTAGGCAGCTGAAGGCACGGCCGCCAATGGTGGGGCGATGGATATCAGGGATGCGCAAGAGGCCAGGATTGAAAGAGCACAGCGAACTTCTGCGCGCCCACTCTATCCACTGTAAGGTGGCAATGTAGAGCCCACGCCTGCCCCATCCTCTCTGATGTGCGTGCCCAGGCCTCTCAACTTGCAACAGGTGGGATTAGGGTCGGTATTTGGGGTGGGATTTTTAGCAGAACATAGATGCTGGCAGCTCGGGATCCTTGTGTTCTTCAACAGTGTGCTGTGCGATGTCTGGGCATGCTGAGTAGGACTGCTGACTGGCATGTGTGCATCCTTCATTCTAAATACATCAGCCAAGACTAGCTCGGTGGCACAACATTCCCCACACTCGCATCCATCTAAGAACGTAAGAACTTGCAATTCTATAGAACTGTTCATGTCCTCAGGAAGTCCCAAAGCGCTTCACCGCCAATGAATTGAAGTGAGTCACTGTTGTTATGCTAAACCTACAAGTAGCAGTGGGGCTGTTTTCGTTGGAAGACAGGAGATTGCAGGGTGCTTTGATAGAGGTGTTTGAAATTACGAAGGGACAGAGTAGATAGAAACAGACCGTTCCCAGTGTTTCAGAGGTCTAGAACGAATGGACCACAGATTTAACCAGAGAATTAGGGCAGGAGAATTTTTAAAAATATATATATACACAGAGGGCTGTGAGGCTGTGGAATGCACTACCGGAGTTAGTGACTGGCAGCTCGGGATCCTTGTGTTCTTCAACAGTGTGCTGTGTGATGTCTGGGCATGCTGAGCAGGACCGCTGACTGGCATGTGTGTATCCTTCATTCTAAATACATGATGGGCGAGAATTTCCTGGGACCTTCACCGTTACCTTCTGGGGAAGTGTGTCAGGAACCCAGCGGCGTAGCAGGAGCAGCTCCCAGGAAATTCCCAGCCCACGTCAACATTTATGAATCGGTGGTTGATAGAAAGGGGGGAATAAAAGGAGATGGGAACAGGGCGGACCCATTGGATTCAGACCTACTGTTTATATAGAGGATAAACACCAACACGGGCTGCTTCCGTGTTGTGACTTCTATGCACCAATGCCAGGAGTGGGGTTTGAACCTCCACTCTTCTGACTCCAAAGCCACTGAGCCAAGCTGACTCTGTAGCTAGGGTGCCCAGTTTTTGTCGGCTGTGTTGGTGTGTACCATGAAGTTTTGGTGGTCATTTTATAAGATTCTATCCCTGATTCCATTAATTTCCATATCTCTCTCTCTCTCGCTCACTCTTTCTCAAGTTGCTGATACTAACAGATCTTGGTGTTCTGATTCAGGATTTATCCACTGATGAGACGACAACACTAAGGACGGACCTTTCCAAATTTCCTGTTCCGTGAAACTAAAGAAGGGCAAACCAGTGAATCAGAAATATAGGACTGTTCCATCCGGGCTTTTAATGGGTCTCACTGCCAGGGCTCAGGGCCCACAGGCCGCGGGTTAGACACCCCGCCATCTAAATCCCATTCAGATAGGGCTTCCAATGGATCAGTTGGTAACTGGAATGGAGTTATAAGGCCGTGTTCAATCCCTGCAATGTGCTGAGTGAGATCTCCTCATCTGGGGCAGCTGTTAAAGTGTTATTATTGGACTTCGGCATCTCTCGTTTTGGGGGAGGGGTCGGGGTCGGGGCTAGTCAGCCAGACCCCGCCTGAAAACTGCAAACGTGGACATCAGAGAAGGACAAGGTTGGACTCAGCTGTGTTGCCCTCCGAGGATTGCGCCTACTGTCTAGGCTAGCACGCGAAGAATGGCCTACTTGTAGCCAAGCTATCAGAGGACTGGAAGACCAGAATGAACAGATAGAGAGAGAGGAGATTTTAAATTCGGGACAATCCAGCAGAATAGACATTTAATAGCCTTTTGTGTGAGTTAATCTCCACTTGGGAGGAACATCAGAGGCACTGGTGGAGTCAACGGCTTCCAGAGAGGAGGAGGGGGAAGAGAATTGGGTGAGAAGAAACCTGGTTGGAAGAGCTGCATCCCCTCTGTATCCCTCCTACCCCTCAGGAAGAAGAAAGATTCCACAGGAAACAGTACAACTCTACAATCTAAAGTAGTTATAAGCGAGTGTGAAAAGAACCATCAGACAGCCTGTTCCTGATGTCAGCTCAGTCACCGTGCAGGTAGGGGAATGGTTCCAAGTGGAGGCAGGGGGGAAAAGGCAAACGGAACAAAAACTGCAGCTCTGACAGGTGCCCAAACCCAACAGGTGGGGAGTAGAGGCAAACTATTGGCTTGGATAGGGAATTGGTTAGGAGGTAGGAAACAGGGAGTAGGGATAATGGGTATGTACTCAAATTGGCAGGATGTGACAAGTGGTGTCCCCCCAGGGATTTGTACTGGGGCCTCAGCTTTTCACTATATTTATAAACGACTTGGATGAAGGAATAGAGAGCCGTATATCCAAGTTTGCTGATGACACTAAGTTAGGTGGCACAGTAAGTAGTGTAGATGAGAGCAGAAAGTTGCAAAGGGACGTTGATAGATTGAGTGAGTGGGCAAAACTGTGGCAGATGGAGTTCAATGTGGGGAAGTGTGAGGTCATCCATTCTGGACCTAAGAAAGATAGATCAGGGTATTTTCTAAATGGCGAGAAGCTAGGAACTGTGGATGGGCAGACAGATTATGGGGTCCATGTTCAGAAATTACTCAAAGCTTGCGGACAGATACAAAAAATAATTAAAAAGGCCAATGGAATTTTGGCCTTTATCTCAAAGGGGTTGGAATACAAAGAGGTAGAAGTTATGCTATAGTTATATAAAGCTCTGGTTAGACCGCATCTGGAGTATTGCATTCAGTTCTGGGCACCGCACCTCAGGAAGGATATATTGGCCTTGGAGGGGGTGTAGTGTAGATTCACCAGAATAATACCAGGTTTAAAGATTAAATTTTGAGGACAGGTTGCATAGATTAGATTCACCAGAATGATACTGGGCCTAAAAGGGTTAAATCATGAGGACAGGTTGCATAGACTAGGCTTGTATTCCCTTGAGCATAGAAGATTAAGAGGTGGACTAATTAAAGTGTTCAAGATGATTAAAGGATTTGATAGGGTAGATAGAGAGAAACTATTTCCTCTGGTGGGAGAGTCCATAACCTTAAAATTAGAGCTAGGCCGTTCAGGGGTGAAGTCAGGAAGCACTTCTTCACACAAAGGGTAGTGGAAATCTGGAACTCTCTCCCTCAAAAAGGTGCTGAGGCTCGGGGTCAATCGAAAATTTCAAAACTGAGATTGATAGATTTTTGTTAGGCAAGGGTATTAAGGGTGACAGAACCAAGGCGGGTAAATGGGCACAGATCAGCCATGATCGAGTTGAACAGCGGAACAGGCTCGAGGGGCTGAATGGCCTACTCCAGTTCCTATGTTCCTATGAGTGGGGCACCATGTGAGGAGACAAATCATTTTAAAATAAGGAGGGATAATCCTACATTCCATTCTGGGAGCTGGGTCCAAATGCAGTCTGGAGCAATAGGATGAAAGTTACCCCTCTCTATACTGATTGGAAAGGACTGTGGGTGAAATGATTTGGCGAGTCTCGTGCCTGCTCCAAGTGGGTAATAAACGACCATTAATCTGGCACTAAATTGGCAATCTCATTCAGAAAAGCCACGCTCGCAGTACCGTAACTCTTCTGAATTTCTGGAAAAGGCGCAGCCTTAGGTCAGAAACGATGAAAACTTCACCTTGTTTCTGGCATGTCTGTACCTGTCATGGGAGTGCCTGATATTAGAAAATGTCCCAACCCCCAGTGCTGACATCTGCCAATTTGATGAGCACAGAAATAGTCAGTAGAAGCAGATAAACAAACAGCTGGTGTGGAAAAACAAGGAGAGACACAGGAAGAAAATGAAAGAATTTCCACTGTTATCAGACTGAGACATTTACTTACTATTTATTGGGCGGGTTGGGTAGAATAGTCATTCCATTTATGAGCGTTTTATATTTCGGCTAACATGACAATGGATAATAGCAAAAGGTATGGGACACTGGTTATTTACAACCTTACATAACCTGCTAACCAATTTATATTGCTGTGGTTTATTAAATCAGGCTATCTATGGACAATCAATACCCCGTCCCAAACCATGAAGTGGTAGTTCCAATCATGGCTCCCAAATCCAACCATGGGTCCTAATTCTAACCATTACTTTAGTAGGCCAGGCAGCTCGTGTGGCCTGTAAGCCACGTGAGGAAGGACAGCAGAAACTGGCTTGAAGTGTACTCAGCTGTTCAGCGTTTGACGAAGGTGAAAGGCCCCTGTGGAGGTAATTGGATGTCCCACAGTCAGGTGTGGCACAAGGCTCCTTCTGCTGTTCCTCAATGATGCTCGTTGATTCCAACCACGGTTGAACACGCCACTCTTGCGCTGCACCAGTGTTATAATTCCATCACATGTGCCAGCCTTCCTATGCCACAACCTGAATGTGACGCCAACTTGGTGCCACTTAGTGCCCAATGATGGGCAGTTTTGTACTGGTGATTTGGAGCAAATAGAACTGGCCTGAGACTCCCCAAACCCAACTCTCATAGGAGCCTTACAACTGGCACAGAGAGGAGCATTTTTCATCCCAGTTGCCATAGCGAAAGGGCAGAGCTCTAACCCGTTTTGCCATCCAGTCCCTCCAAGTCCAAAATTCACTCTCTGCCCTGGCTAACCTCACCTTTGATGAGATGTGAGCTCTGTTATCTTGCATGGTTTGTATTGCTTCAGAGATCTTCACATAAATTGTATCAACCAGCGACTCCATGTTTGACGCCCCATCAAACCTGTCGGCCACCTGAAGCATAGAGTCTGAAATAGCAAACAGAGCAGTTAAGATCAGAGCTCAAATTCCTCCCACCGATCACGCTCCCACTAGTACGCTGTCCAGGCCCCACACTCTGGAATTCCCTCCCTTTTGTCTCCACTTCTCCACCTCCTTCTCTTTCTTTAAGATCCTACTTAAAACCCATTTCTTCCACCAGAGTTTTAGTTGCCACTCCTAATATCTCCTTCTTTGGCTCGGCATCGATTTTTGTCTGATTACAACGCTGTGTAGTGCCTTGGGACTTTTTTCTATGTTAACGTGCTATGTAAATGCATTCTGATGTATTATTAAATCTTTTTCTCCCACCTCCAATTTTCTCTCCTGGTCTCTAGAGGGTGTTGACTCTAGCTAACTCTGAAGGCACTGGGCATCCTGGAACATTTCCCCAAAGTGGCTATTCTATATGTGTGAACCCAGAGTCGATATCGGTGGGCTATTCAACCATGCAAGGCTTGACAGCCAATCCCAATCCTGTCCTTTACCTGACACTGTCCAGCAAGGGCTGGAAGCTGGGCTGACATTTTCATCTTTAGCTCAGGGGCGTTCAGGCCAGTTACAGCCCTAATGTTGCCCTGGCTGAAACCAGCTAACTCAGCACAGACCAGGAATCATACCTGTGATCCTGTGTTACTGGCTGCATCTCTACGGACATTAATCCAGCTCCCTCACACTGTGACTCAGTAACCCATTATCCCAGCACCCTGTGTTACTGACTATATCTCTACTGATGTTAATCCCTCTCCCTCACACTGTCATTCAGTAACCCCTCCCCCAGCGCACTGTGTTACTGACTGTATCTCTACTGATGTTAATCCCTCTCCCTCACACTGTCACTCAGTAACCCCTCTCCCCCAGCGCACTGTGTTACTGACTGTATCTCTACTGATGTTAATCCCTCTCCCTCACACTGTCTCTCAGTAACTCCTCTCCCCCAGCACCCTGTGTTACTGACTGTATTTCTACTGATGTTAATCCAGCTCCCTCACACTGTCACTCAGTAACCTCTCCCCCAGTGCCCTGTGTTACTGACTGTATCTCTACTGATGTTAATGCCTCTCCCTCACACTGTCACTCAGTAACCCCTCTCCCCCAGCACCCTGTGTTACTGACTGTATCTCTACTGATGTTAATCCAGCTTCCTCACGCTGTGACTCAGTAACCCCTCTCCCCCAGTGCCCTGTGTTACTGACTGTATCTCTACTGATGTTAATCCCTCTCCCTCACACTGTCACTCAGTAACCTCTCCCCCCAGCGCCCTGTGTTACTGACTGTTTCTCTACTGATGTTAACCCCTCTCCCTCACATTCTCGGGCTCAGTAACCCCTCCCAGCCAGTTCACCCAATGCTGCCATCAGCACTCATGGTATGAAGAGAAGGTCATTTCCTCGGGGCGTCTCCTGATCGGCCGCAGTAACTTTGGCAAAAGATCGTCGGAAACCTCGGACAAACCGGCGCCTGTGTTCAAAACCGAAGGTAATTCCCGGCGCATGTGTTCAAAATCAACGAAAAGATCAAGAAGAAAGAAGCAGAATTCTTTAGATGTTGAGTAGGAATCCAAACAGCGTGATCCCAGGTACCTCATGTTCAAGCTCAGTGTCCATGACTGTCGTTCCCCCCCCGCACCCCCCCGAACCTTGAACCTTGAACCTTACCGACTAGGTTCCTCCATTCGCTGTCTAGGTCGGCCTGGTTGGCCAGGCAACCCTTCAGGATGTTGAGGCAGTAGTTGTTGCAGGGCTTCACACTGGCCATGCTCCGGCAGTGAGTACAGTACATCAACCTCATCATGGCTCGAACACACTCTGGGCTTGGAGGCACCTGTGGGGGTGGGAGGAGGGGGTAAGATTTAATACAACTTTGAAAAGGATCACCCCTTAATAAAAACCCTGATTTGTCCACCGAGAGCCCAAAGTTGCAACGTACTTCTTCCGCAGTGAATGTTTATGCTGTTCAAGGTGTGCTTGTTAGTGCTTGGGAATGGAACAGATATGCCCTGCACTGGCAGACACAGGATAAAACTTCCCTCCGTTCAGTCCCAAACCCACTGCCTTACCATTAGATATAGAGAGTTATGGGTACAGTAGCCTAGTGGTTGACTTGTAACCCAGAGGTTGTGAGATCAAATCCCACCATGGTAAGTTCATAGAATCATAAAATGATGCAACACAGAAGGAGGCCATTCGGCCCAGTGTGCCTGTGCCGGCTCTTTGAAAGACCTGTCCAATTAGTCCCACTCCCATGCTCTTTCCCCATAGCCCTGCAAATTTTTTCTCTTCAAGTATTTATCCAATTGCCTTTTGAAAATTACTATTGAATCTGCTTCCACCACCCTTTCAGGCAGCGCATTCCAGATCATAACAACTCGCTGCGAAAAATCATTTTTCCTCATGTCGCCTCTGTTTATTTTGTCAAATTTAATTTTAAAAAACAATCTTGGCAATTTTCCAGATAGTGACCATTAAAAAACCCAACTGGTTCACTACTGTCCTTCAAGGAATGCAGCCTGCCACTCATCGGCCTTACATGTGACTCTAGTCCCAATACCATCAGGGCAACTAAGGATGTTGCCCAAATCCAGAGAATTTTTTTTAAAGGGAGCGATCCTTACTTTTCCCTTTCAGGCCATTCAGCCTCTCCAAGTTAGGGACAACACATACAGATAGTGTGGATCCCTTCCGTCTGCCCCAATCCTATGCTTCAGCCCAAGCTCAGAACAGGACACCTGCTGCACCAGCATGACATGTTTGCTTCCCGCCGTTGCCCACCCTGAGTGCGATTTGCCAAGCCGGGCCAGTTGAAAGGCAGTTCTGTGCTGTGACCTGATGCCAGCTATTAACTGGGTTTTATATAGGAGCCTTACAGCGGTGGGGGAGATGGCAGTGTGTTAGCTCAGTGCTTCACTCAGATAACAAAGCATTGGTGACTCAGCAGCAGCTGCAAGAAAAAAGGTTGTCTATTGAAAAAAATAAATCAAATACTTAGATATGAACCAGGATTTTCCAGCGATGAGGGATTGGAGTTATGAGGAAATACTGGAGCAGCAAGGCTGCATTATCTTGTACTGAGAAGATTGAAGGAGGATTTAATACTTGTTCAAAATTCTAAAAGGAACAGAGAAGGTAAACACAGATAAATGATTTCCATTGGTAATAAAGCAAAGACACAAGGCCGTGATCTCAAGATATGCATCAGATGCGTATGGGATTAGGAGAAGCCTTTACACGCAGAGTTATTGGAATGTGGAATGTTTCCCACAAGTGCCGGCTGACGCTAACTCCATTCCAGCATTCAGGAAGGTCCTCGATATTTACTGAAACAAGATTATAGAAGGGAACGGGAGGAAAAGGTGATTAGTTTGAGGAGAAAAGCAGGAAAAGGGGATTTGTTCGAGGAGAAAAGCAGGAATGGGGGATTAGTTAGGAGAGAAAAGCAGGAAAGGAGACGATAAAAACATCCGGGAAGTGAAGGCAAAAAGGGTCGGATGACGTCCTCTTGTGATAAATGTTCTATGTTTCTATTACTTATTCTTAAAATGCTAATTAAAGGTACATTCAGCAGTTTGTACAGTAACCAACTGACATTGATCTCTCAATACTGTGTATTTACTGAGTACCACTTTGTTCTGTATGTTAACTGCCTATCTTGGTTAAGGTCCTGTAAGTATTTTTACCCTGAATGTGTCAGATGTGCAGTTCTACCCCTTCCCTCCCCCACAATTGATGACAACTCTCAAATATAAAGTTCCTGACCTCTGAACCAGCAGCAGCATCACATGCCCACTCTCGCTCGCCGCCTGGTGAGGTAATTATTCAATTGTTTGTGCCTCCTGTAGTTTCTCCCCCCACCCCCTTCCCTTTCTCTCCTGAAGATGCTGTCTCGAGATGGGCTATGATTCCAACAGCACCTTCAGAGATCTTCCTCAACTGACCATTCTTCACCCACAAGCTGGACGGTTGCACATTGGCAGGCTATGTAAATATGGGCAGGGCATCACAGCCAAACCTGGCCCTCTCCAGCTGGGTTCAGGACATCTCCCTACCAGGCACTCTTGCTACTTTTGCCACTGCTCAGCCCAATTTGATAATAGCTTCAACCTTGTGCTTGACCTCTCCAATAACTGTGTTTAATATCCATGCAGTGTCCAGCACGGTTAGATCTCCCAGCACGGCCCTCCCCCCCCACCACTTCCCATCCTCATCTATGGCAGGGTATTCAAGCTCTTGTCTGTGTGAGCCACTGGCTATGTACTATAGAGCCCTGGGTTCGAGAATATTCCTATTAATTTCCATATATTTCAAGTTGTTGACACTATCTTGGGGTTCTTATTTAGGATTTATCAATTAATTAGGCCAAAGGACTAAGAAAATGTCTTTCCAACGCTCCAAGCCAACAAAATTCAGATTGGATAAACAAACAAGTAAGTAATACAAGGGCAAATAGGACTGAGCCGCATTGGCTTCAAGGGGCAGATTGACAGATTGCCAGAGATCAAAGGTCCACGAGTGGCCCTAGGGTTAGTGCCCCCTGACTTATGGGGGGTTTTCACAGTGCCAGTAGGTTGTGGGTTCAAGTCCCACTCCAGAGACTTTAGCATAAAATCTAGGCTGACACTCCAGTGCAGTACTGATGGAGTGCCGCACTGTCGGAGGTGCCACCTTCCGGATGGGACGTTAAACCGAGCCCCCATCTGCCCTGTCAGGTGGATGTAAAAGATCCCATGGCACTATTCGAAGAAGAGCAGGCCAATATTTATCGTTCAACCAACATCACTAAAAGTGGATTATCTGGTTATTATCACATTGGGACCTTGCTGTGCACGAATTGTCTGCCGTGTTTCCTACATTACACTTCAAAAGTACTTCATTGGCTATAAAACACCTTGGGACGTCCTGAGGTGGTGAAAGGCACGTTATAAATCTAAGTTCTTTCATATTTCTCTCCATGAAGTTATTTCCCCCTTGAGGACTCCCCACCCCGTGATGACAAGACCAGTAAGTGGTGTGGTCAGTCTAATTAGAGGATAACGTAAGCCGAGTTCTTCCCCTCCTTCCACACTCTCTGAACTCAGCACCACCGAGGGGCCAGTTATATTACAGACACCATTCTCCGAATGTCAGCTGTACAGTGCAATGCAAGTTTGCGAACTCGGGTTGCAGTGTCCACTTCTACATTGCCCTCTGCTCAGTGACAATGGTGCACTCCACCCCTGTGCCTCCATCGAAATACCTGTTAAATGGTTAAAAGTAGGAAAGAGCAGATGTGGTCACTGATGCTCTATCCACATTATAAAGAGTTGAGTTAAGTTCAGAGGTTCCTAGGCTTTCCACCAATCAGTGGTTATGTTGCATTTGTTGTGAAACCCAAATGGTGAGAGACTCCCCCGGAAGTGGTCTCACTCTTCTGACTTTCAGGGTACATTTACACTCACCTTTTTAGCTGTTAGCTCTGGCTCGAGTGCTAACTCTCTCACCTCTGGGTCACAGGGTCATGGGTTCAAGTCCCACTCCAGGACTCGAACACGTAACTCAGACTGACACTTCAGTGGAGTGCTGCACTGTTGGAGGTGCCATCTTTCGAATGAGACGTTAAACCGAGGCACCACCTACCCTCTGGTGGATGTAAAAGGTCCCATGGAACTATTTCGGACAAGAGTAGGGGCGTTATCCCTGGTGTTTTGGCCAATATTTAACCCTCAACTCAACGTTATTAAAACCATTTAATTAGTCATTCATTGTCGCTGGGTCAATATCCTGGAGCTCCTTAACTAACAACAGAGTGGGAGCACCTTCACCGCACGGACTGCAGTGGTTCAAGGAGAAGGCCCACCACCACCTTCTTAGGGCGACAAGGGATGGGCAATCAATACAACCGTGCCAGCTTCGCCCATGTCCCAAGCTCCTCAAAATCCATGTCTTTGACCAAGCTTTTGGTCATCCCTCCTAATTGCTCCCTCTCTGGCTGCTTTTCTTCTGCCCACTTGTGAAGCACCTAGAGATGTTTCTGCAAGTTAAAGGCAGTATACAAGTAAAGCTTGTCATCATTGAAGGACAAGGTATTTGGAGCTTAAAGAGAAGAACTTCCATTTATTTTGCACCTTTCATATCCTCAGGACATCCTAAATGAATTACTTTTGAAGTACAGTCACTGATATAATGTAGGCAAACACAGCAGCCAATTTGCGAACAGCAAGATCCCACAAACAGCAACAAGATGATGACCGGTTAATCTGTTTTGATGGTGTTGGTTGAGGGGAGAGCTCCCTGCTTTTCAAATAGTATCATAAGATCTTTTACATCCACTTAAACAGGGCTTCGGTTTCACGTCTCATCCGAAAGAGAATACCATCTACAGTGCAGCTCTCCCTCAGTACTTCAATGAAGTGGTGGCCTAGATTACGTGCTCAAGTTCTGCAGTTGAACTTGAACTCGCGACCTTCTGCCTTAGAAGTGAGAGTGCTACCTACTGAACCAAGCCGATGCCTTAGAAGGAACAAGAGAACTTCAGAAAGGAGGAAAGCTCCAATAAATGTTCCCATGCTTCTGCTCCATTGCTCTTCAGATATTAGCGGGAAGAGAGAAAAAAAACCCACAGATGCGCTACGATAAAACCAGCTAATATGAGGAGACGGCTGCTTTCCATTTGTTATGATGTAATCTGACAGCTCTGTCTTCTCAATAACAGGAGCTCCTTTGTTGGGTGGCATTTTCTCAACAGGAGGTGGGAGGATCTTTTCAGTGCACATCGCTTCAGGGGGAAGTCTGGTGCTGTAACACCTTATAATTAAAATCTGCCTTTACATGCCTTTGACACACAGGTGCACAGGCTCGATTGCCAAAAGGGTCTTATCACTCTGTACTGTTGAGCTGATGAACAAAAGGTGAACCAGTGAGAGAATATCTTGGAGGCACTTGATCACAAATGCCAACACAGAACTCCTTTTTTTTTTGTTCGACCTAGGGGCTAATTGCTAAAATCACACAAAGTCACCACAAACCGAGTTTTCTGGATGGAAGTGTGGGTCTCTACTAAGACGCAGCCCAGTCCTTCAGGGTCACTTCTGGCTGCAGTTGACTCGAGGGTCAAACCGGGGAGTGCATCTACTGACGGAGAAACTGGAGGGAAAAGCCCCCAAATGAGTGAGATAGAGACAAAGGATTAAAAAAAAACACCCACAGCGATAGGAGACGAGGGCTAATAGTGAGAGAAGGAGTCCATGTGGGAGAGCAGCATTCCCTGGGTAGGAGTGCACAGCTATCCCATTTACTGCCAAGAACACCTTCAAACTGCAGAATAGCTAACAGCTAAGGCAGAGCATTTAGCATGATGCTAATCCTTGGCATAATACATTGAAACACTTGCACCACCACCAACTGCTCCATGCCTTTCTAAAATCCAAGACCCACTGCTGGGCACAGCACCCTTTCTTTTCCATCCAATTTTGTCTCCTCCTCTTTTCGACAATCTAGACACTTGCCGGGTACATGTCCACATCCATTAGAAGCCTTCCAGTACCTTAACCAAAGGGCTAATCCTTGACCATGGAAGATGAGCTAGGTTACTCTGCTGTGGAAGGCATCACAGCTAGGCCCGAGGAGCGAGGAGTCAACGGATGGCGATCAGGAGCAGGAACCCTGGCTGAGTTCTCTGCACTCCTAGCTCTATGCGCTGAGGTTAAGTGCAGCACCCCAGACGGCTGCCTTAAGCAGAGACACATTTAGCTCAGTGCAGACAGAGAATGGAAGCTACACCAGGCAGTGCCTTCGAAGTCAGTGGGGAACTACATGGCATCTTCAATGTACTGGCCACCTCGGCAAGTTGGCCGCCACGTCATAACCTCAGAAGAGACGGTGCCCCCCTTATTATCGATTCATCAACCATTAGAAAACATCTTCCACAATTTACCCTTTCATACTTTGAAAACCTCCATTATAGTCCTCTTTAACCTCCGCCGTCCCAGTGAAAAAGCCACAATTTTTCAAGCCTTTCTTCATAACTATCACCTCATCCCTCGTGTCATTTCATGTGTTTAAATGAACACCAGCAAAGGTATTCAAACACTTGTTTCTGCAAAGCTCCGTTTGTCTACGTTAAAGGCTCTGTATAAAACCAAGTTGTTATGCTTGTCAATTTACTAAAATACATTTTGAAATAAACTATTGAGATCACTATGGGGAGTCTTTGAGTCACAGTTTTCAAAGCAACGTATAAGGGTGAATTTTGTGAGACCCCGGCCACCCCTGGTGGGGCCTCGAACACACCTAGCATGTATTGGAAGATCGTGATCAAGCTCCCTGGTTGCAGTGTAAAGATGGCTAGAGCTGACTGTGTGGTATCTGTTCATACCAAGAACCTGGGCTTGAATCCAACCCAGACACATGAGTTAAAAGTCTCCTATCTCTGTTGGGTGTAAACATGGAATTAGAGTGGGAAGCATCAATCCAGTTCATAGTGTGTGTACAAAAGAACCCCATGTCCTGTACAAGCTGACAATGTCACTCAGACAGGCTACAGGATGGAAAAATATCACATTGGTGTGGGTGCTTCTCTGAGACTAGCATTGAGACACTTTGGTAGAAGACTGTAGAGGGAGCTTTACTGTGTATCTAACCTATGTTGTACCTCACCTGGGAGTGTTTAATGGGACAGTGTAGGTGGAGCTTTACTGTGTATCTAACCTATGTTGTACCTCACCTGGGAGTGTTTAATGGGACAGTGTAGGTGGAGCTTTACTGTGTATCTAACCTATGTTGTACCTCACCTGGGAGTGTTTAATGGGACAGTGTAGGTGGAGCTTTACTGTGTATCTAACCTATGTTGTACCTCACCTGGGAGTGTTTAATGGGACAGTGTAGGTGGAGCTTTACTGTGTATCTAACCTATGTTGTACCTCACCTGGGAGTGTTTAATGGGACAGTGTAGGTGGAGCTTTACTGTGTATCTAACCTATGTTGTACCTCACCTGGGAGTGTTTAATGGGACAGTGTAGGTGGAGCTTTACTGTGTATCTAACCTATGTTGTACCTCACCTGGGAGTGTTTAATGGGACAGTGTAGGTGGAGCTTTACTGTGTATCTAACCTATGTTGTACCTCACCTGGGAGTGTTTAATGGGACAGTGTAGGTGGAGCTTTACTGTGTATCTAACCTATGTTGTACCTCACCTGGGAGTGTTTAATGGGACAGTGTAGGTGGAGCTTTATTGTGTATCTAACCTATGTTGTACCTCACCTGGGAGTGTTTAATGGGACAGTGTAGGTGGAGCTTTACTGTGTATCTAACCTATGTTGTACCTCACCTGGGAGTGTTTAATGGGACAGTGTAGGTGGAGCTTTACTGTGTATCTAACCTATGTTGTACCTCACCTGGGAGTGTTTAATGGGACAGTGTAGGTGGAGCTTTACTGTGTATCTAACCTATGTTGTACCTCACCTGGGAGTGTTTAATGGGACAGTGTAGGTGGAGCTTTATTGTGTATCTAACCTATGTTGTACCTCACCTGGGAGTGTTTAATGGGACAGTGTAGGTGGAGCTTTACTGTGTATCTAACCTATGTTGTACCTCACCTGGGAGTGTTTAATGGGACAGTGTAGGTGGAGCTTTACTGTGTATCTAACCTATGTTGTACCTCACCTGGGAGTGTTTAATGGGACAGTGTAGGTGGAGCTTTACTGTGTATCTAACCTATGTTGTACCTCACCTGGGAGTGTTTAATGGGACAGTGTAGGTGGAGCTTTACTGTGTATCTAACCTATGTTGTACCTCACCTGGGAGTGTTTAATGGGACAGTGTAGGTGGAGCTTTATTGTGTATCTAACATATGTTGTACCTCACCTGGGAGTGTTTAATGGTTCAGTGTAGGTGGAGCTTTACTCTGTATCTAACCCCGCTGTACCTGACCTGGGAGTATTTTAATTGTTTCTGACAAGGATCAGGAACAGAAATTTTGATATCTATTTTCCCCTCCCCTGACTTAGATTACATCCTAACTGAAGCAAATTCACTGTCTTCACTGAGATCAGTTAACCTGGCACAGAGGATCTAACTTGACGCCACAAGAGCCAGGCAGCAGCTGAGTAACCGGGGAAAGCAGTAAAATGAGGCCTCGGTTTCTCTGCTGCCAGATCAGCAATCAGCAATACCCTCAAAATGATCAGGGCAGCACACTGGGCACCAGTGCTGGTCTCATTACCCATCATCATAATCTCTCACTCCGTCCAGGTTCGAGGACTCTATTGTATCTTTCCTAGATCATTACTGCCCAATCATCACTCATAAACCACGAGAGAGGAGACCGCAACTTTGAATATATTGGAAATTCCTTTCATGGATCACTTCAGCCTGAGTCTATCTGAAGTGCTTGGTGCAACTCATCTCTGACTCACCAGAAAGTAGGCTCCAGGGACCTCACTCATGAGAACAACCAACGCCCTTGAGATGCCAGTAATTAGAAGGGATCTTGCGTTGCCAAGGTGAGCTCTTCTAAACTCACTGGGGATGAGCTCCAAAATAAAACTGGCCAGCACTGTGTTTTACAAACCCAAGGAGGTGGGGGGGGGGGGGGGGGAGGGGGGTGCTGGGTGGTGCAGTGGGCTCCCACTCCTCATCACTATCCAGTTCGAAGGAAGTCCAGATGTGTGTGGGTGCTGGGGCCGAGTGAGGACAGGATCAGGTTCGGATTCAATGGCCCCCACTGGTGCATAACCTCCCGCCACTTAAATGTTTAGGCTCATCGATGAAGAATGGCCATTTGGGCAAGTTTTTTCGTGGGGGGGGGTGGGTTTGCACCCCAACAGAAGTCAACAGCCTCAGGAATGGACGACAGAATATACTAAGGAAGGATCTACATATATAATGATGCAATCGTTGTCATAGAGATGTAATGCACTGTGTTATGGGGCCGTGATGATATATCATCATACACATATATATATACACACACACACATGTATGATAGAGAGACTAGGGAAGTGGGGATTGTTCTCCTTAGAGCAAAGAAGATTAAGGGGAGATTTAAAGGAGGTGTTCAAGTTTATGAAGGGTTTTGATAGAGTAAATAAGTAGAAACTATTTCCACTGGCAGGAGAGTCAGTAACCAGAGGACACAGATTTAAGCCATTTGGCAAAAGAACTAGAGGGGAGATGAGGAGATATTTTTTAAGCGGCGAGCTATTACAATCTGGAATACATTGCGTGAAAGGCCGATGTAATTAGATGCAACAGTAACTTTCAAAAGAGAATTGGATATATACTTGAAAAGGTAAAATTTGCAGGGCTATGGGGAAAGGGCGGGGGAGTTGGACTAACTGGATAGATCTTTCAAAGAGACGGCACAGGCTCGATGGGCCAAATGGCCTTCTTCTGTGCTCTATTATTCTATGATTCATATTGTAATGCTGTTATGCAATTTAAGACCGACAGGCCACTTGCAGCCACACACAAACCAACATGTACTACAAGGGTAAATCTCCTTGGGGAATGATCCCTTCCAAAAGATTACAAAAAACATCTAAACACAGTTAGTGCACAGACTGCAAATTCAGCCACACTCCTGGGACCTGACTCTCTGTTAATTACAACTGGGAGGTTTTTTTTCCCTGCGATGTGGAAATGCTCGTGTTTCAATGGCCCCGGTATCAGCAGTAAATACTCCTCTATTCTGCTATTCTCCACAAAACTGTCCACAATTCAATATTAAATACATACTCCTGCTCAGAGACTCCTGCTCAGTGTGTCAGCAGTAGGTGTGGCTCTTCTTGAATTATGAGCAACCCACATTGGTGGGGCATTGAGGGAACTTTACTCTGTATCTAACCTGTGCTGCCCCTGCCCTGGGAATGATTCATGGGACAATGTAGAGCAAGCTTGACGCTGTATCCAATCTGTACTGTACCAAACATGGGAGTGCTTGATAGGACAGTGTAGACGGAGCTCAACTCTTGAATCCAACCCATACAGCATCTGCCCTGAGAGTTTTTGATGGGCAGTGTAGAGGGAGCTTCACTCTGTGTTTAAACCATGCTGTACCTGCCCTGAGAGTATCTGATTGTTGAATAGCCTACATATTTAGGCCCCGATATTTACAGGGAGGCGGGGAAGAGGTTTAGCGACCAGGAAACCCTGATTTTCCGGAGGTCCTGCCGAATTTAGGGAGGCTGGCCGTCTGTCGGGCAGGTAGGCCTGGAGCACCAGGCCGCAGAAGGAGGGAGGTGAGTCGGACATTGTGGGGGGTGGGGTGGGGAAGAGAAGCGGAGATCGTGGTGTGGACATCGGAGGGGGGGGGGGGGGGGGGGGGAGTCGAACACGTTGTGGGGGGGGAGAGATCGCGGGGCGGACCTTGGGGGGGAGGGAGATCAGGGGTCGGTCATTGTGGGGAATGGGGGGTGGAAATCGCGTGGGTCCGATTGTGGGGTGGTTTAGAGGTTTGCTTGGGGGGCCGGGAGGAAGCACTCCTGCTCCTCTTGGCCCACAAGCAGTACTGGAAAGGCACTTACCTGTTCCGTCCTGCCGTTCTCGCCTCCTCTCAGCTGCCGGGTTTCCCGAGATCTTGAAATCCCGGCCCCCAGGAGTTAAATGTGAAACAGAGGTAAAGTTTGAGATAAGCAGCCTCATTAACATATTTTAATGACAGGCCCGCTTCCATTAAAACCGGAAATAGGCACGTTGGAGTCGGGTTGGGGTCGGGTTTCCCATCTTTAAAGTCCCCTGTCCGTCCTGGGGGGGTTAAAATTACCCGCTCAATGTCTAGATTCACTCTTGGCCATATGGCCGAAGGGCCAGAGGGTAACCAGTATCCACATCACATTCCCCCACCCGGAGTTAACAGATTCGGGGTGGGGTGGGCGTTGGGGTGGGGTGATAAGGGAAGACAACTGGCTGAAAGAAATGTCTCCACAGCGAGCGTAGGCTGGTTTATTAGGTTCGACCAGGAGACAAAGTAGAAGTGAGATCACTGAAGCCAGTGGCCTTCCGCCAATCCAGCTCTTTCCTACGCTCAGGTTCACTCGCTCCCCAAAACCAACGATGTTCCTGAGCTCAGCAACACTTGATTTGAGAAGTGATTGCGTTGTAAAGTGTTGTTACAAAGTGCATCGAATACATGGCACAACGTTCGTGCATCGTCCAGACTTTGTTTCAACGTGATCCGCATCATCGCATCAGCATTTTGGCAAACCAGCAGTAAAGGGTTTGGCAAAGAATTTTCGGATGTGGGTTGTATCATTGTTAAGGAGAACATTTCTGTGAATGAAGTGTGAAGCCCCCAGCCACTCAATCATCTCAGCCAGGTTTCTCTCCAGTTGGGCAAATGTTTGGTTTTTTTAACCACGTTTTACCCAGCAAGGAGAAAACTCGATTGAGTGTTTCTAACTTCACCCTTCCATGGATATTTCTGGCAGTAATTTGCACAGGGGTTCGCCCGATCATCTGCCATAAATTCAGTGGAATTCCCAGAAAAATGGCAGAAATGGCTACTTCTGGTCATTTCTCGAGGGTTTCTGCCAAAGTTATGGCAGATTATCGGAAGAACCACTGCAGAAAATCGACCCCTTAATTTTCTTTCACACTCCATGTACAATCTACCCTATTATAGACTCTACCCCACCCATTTAATCTCCTTCCAAAGCCCATGTACAATTTACCCTACCATGGACTCTACCCACCCATTTAATCTCCTTCCACAGCCCATGTACAATTTACTCTATCATGGGCTCTAGCCACCCATTTATTGTCCTGAGGGAAAGTTCGATATAAATACTCCAAGCAAAACTCCAGAATATTCATCCACCCTCACGTTCCAGTATTTACCTGGGCAGCTGCTTCCACTGAAAATCCCCCTTCCCTGCCCCACCAGCACAGGAAACATCATGTCCCATGGAGTATTTGACCATCTCAGTCTTTACCTACCACTAGCCCCCAACCAACTGCTTTCATAGGGAGTCTGATCCGCATCCCCTGCTCTGTTGGGGAAAAAGGTTTCTCTAATCTCTAGACTTGCTTGAGGTTTGTTCATTTTACCTTTGTGTCCTCTGGTGGAGAGCTCACAATCCACATCAACCACACCACTCACATCTCCTCATTTTAAAGGTCAGAGAAGGCTAAATTTGCTGGGTGTGCGGGATCTACATTGAATTCTACTTCCCTCCAGTGTAAGCAGGGTTAAGCTCATGGAGTCACTCATAGCTTACAGCCCTATGTTCTGGAATTTGCCTGTCCCTACTCCCTGAACTCTTCGACGCACTCTCATGATTCATTAGCAGTAGGTGTAATGCCGAGGGGCCCTTGACGGTCAGACGCAGGAGGCCGAAAGTCGGTGTAGCTCCTGGCCCGGAAAAGGCTGCGTGGTCGGTCAAATCTGACATGGCAGAACTATTTACAGGAGGACCAGGACGAGAGAGCGATAATAAGAGGAGACTTGAGAGAGCAATGGCAGAGTGGAGAAAGCAATGGCAAGGTCTATGGGCGGCCTGACTAATAGTAAGCAGTAAACCAGTCACAGTGAGAAGTGCTGACTGAATATCTCGTGTGCTGAATGTACTGACCTGTTTAATCATTACCCCTGTGCTCACTAACCTACATTGGTTCCTGGTCCACCAATGCCTCGATTTTAAAATTCTCATCCTTGTGTTCAAACCCCTCCATGGCCTCGCCCCTCCCTATTTCTGTAACCTCCTCCAGCCCAACAACCCTCCAAGAACTCTGCACTCCTCCAACTCTGGCCTCTTGCGCATCCCCCACTTCCTATGCCCGTCAATGGCGGCCGTGCCTTCATCCGTCTCGGCCCTAAGCTCTGGAATTCCCTCCCCAAACCTCTTTGCCTCTCCACCTCTCTCTCCTCCTTTAAGACACTGCTTAAAACCTACCTCTTTGACCCAAGCATTTGGTCACCTGTCCTAATATCTCCTATTTTGTCTCGGTGTCAATTTTTGTCCGATTACGCTCCTGTGAAGCGCCTCGGGATGTTTTACTACATTAAAGGCGCTACATAAATACAAGTTGTTGTTGTCTTCACATCTTTGGACGTGGGTTGGGGCAGTCTCATGTGGGGACTGTAACAGCACTTCAGTACCGTGAAATGGAAGGGCTGCCACATGAAACAATGTGTTAAAGGACCCTGTCTGTCCATCCCTACGAAGGAGATCCTGCTCCCAGTTGAGCCAGATGGGATGAAAGAAGAAACAGAAATAAAAATCGATGCTGAATGAGAGGAATTAGTGAAGAACCTACTCTCACTCTCTCAGACATGCAGTATTATCAAACAAAAATTGACACCGAGCCACATAAGATGATATTAGGACAGGTGACCAAAAGCTTGGTCAAGGGGGGATGGGACATTTTTCCATTTTGGGCCACCCCATGTCACTGTGCAGCACTCCCAGGTCAGCTATAGTACAGCTAGTTGCAGTGTAAAGCCCCCTCGACAGCAACACTGGACCTCAACCCTTACCTCAGATGAGTACTCTCTCCAGCACCAGAACGGCACTCTCTATTTCCTGCACTTGCCGTGCTGTGGCCCTTGCTAAGTGAGATGCCAATTTAGTGCCAATTATTGCCAAATTAAGGCATCTGCCGATGGGAGCTGAGTTGAATCTGTTGCAATTAAGTCATACACGAGCCCTTACGGCTAGAATGCTGTCTAATTAAAAGAGGCTCCATTGGGCAATCCTTGCTTCCAAGCAAACTATTAAGTTCTGAGGAAGGGGTAAATTTGTTGTAATTCACTCCGACATCAAACTTTAAGATATGGACGTGACTAGCAGCCGAGAACTTCTACAAAAGACTCTTGGTAATTCTGAATGTTGGCCTATTAAAATCCGACATCTCTCGCCAGTACATGTGGCGAAAAGTCCGTGAATCCGGTCAGAAAGTCAGTCCGTTTGGACGGGTCTCGAAAAGGGATCCGCACTGAAAATGTAGTCT
The DNA here is from genome assembly GCF_035084215.1 of Heptranchias perlo. Classification (NCBI taxonomy): domain Eukaryota; kingdom Metazoa; phylum Chordata; class Chondrichthyes; order Hexanchiformes; family Hexanchidae; genus Heptranchias; species Heptranchias perlo. Next base: position 62,704,598 of record NC_090337.1, on the reverse strand, counting down.
AAAAGCCTCTTTCTCCCCCCACCCTCACACCGACCCTCGACAGGGGGGCCTGGGATTAGTGAGGCTTTATTTCTCACAGCAATCCCAGAATTTCACGAATTGTTTTTAAAACCATGGCTCGGACCTCATGGCCTTAGTGGATATGGTCTCTGCAGATATTAGTTTAATTGTAATACACCATGTTGCCGGAAATCACGTGGTGCTTTCCAGCCTGAAAGATTTCGAAATGCTCCGCGCGATGAATTCCTTTACAAAGTGCAGTGACGTAGGTAAGCACAGCGGCTGTTCTGTGCACAGTATCATCCCACAAACAGCAATGAGATGAACAATCGCTTAAAGCCGACACTGGCTACGGGAGAATTGTTTGTCCCTGTGCGTGGTCACATGATCAGGGAGCGGGAACATTGGCTGATTTTCCTTCCTCTCCATATCTTTTGAGATGCTGAGGCCAATTATACTGGTTGGCTAGGCCCAGGACCATCATGGTCTGAAACTTCTATCCCACAGCACATCGTACGTGTTACCCATTCCGCTAATGGAGCAGAAAACAGCCGGTATCTCTTGTTTGAAAACCGTACTCACCTAATGCGCAGTTCATTTTTCCTCAAAATCACCTCTTGGGAAAAACGTAACAACTGCGCAGATACTAACTTGCTTCCTGCTGCGTTCTTTGGAAAAAAATTAGCATTCTGTACCTGAAACCTTAACCTGTCTCTTTTTCCTTTCAGACGTTGGCGCCCTGCTGTGTATCTCCAAGCAGTCTCCGTTTTCATTTCAGACAAGTTCATGTTCTGTCATGGGCAACAACAGCTTCAATATTCACCTCTGTCTGAACTGCTTGTGTATCCCTGACGAAGACCTCTCTCTATCTGGCTGGAGATCTTCCAGTTCTCTGTGTTATTAATGGCCGCAGTTGAGGTAACTTGCTGTGGTGCAGAATGCTTTGTTTGTGAGAGGCAGGTGGTGAGTTATGTTTTTGTACATCACCGACCCGCTCTCTCAATACTGCTTCTGTTGTGCGGACAAGATTTCATTTGTCTCTCTTTGGCACAGTTAGACCGTAATTTGTCAAAACGCAAATTGCAGAAAACAAGAGGGGAGGTGGGACATTAGAATGTAAGAAAAGTCAAGTACAAGAAGAGGCCTCTTGACTGACTAAAGTTCATCCCTCTAGGACCCCTACTCTCCTGTTTTTGTATCCAATCGCCTTTGCGTTTTGTCTCAGAGACTTGGCCTGGCAAATCATTCCAAACAATTATCCGTCTCAGTGTGGCTCAATTGGTAGCAATTCTGAGTCAGCAGGTTTAAGCCGCACTCCGGGAATTAAGCTTATAAGAACATAAGAAATAGGAGCAGGAGTAGACCATACGGCCCCTCGAGCCTGCTCCGCCATTCAATCAGATCATGGCTAATCTTCTACCTCAACTCCACTTTCCTGCCCTATCTCCATATCCCTTGATTCCCTTAGTGTCCAAAAATCTGGGCTACCATCCAGACTAACAATTACTGAGAGAGTGCTGCATTGTCAGAGGTGCTGCCTTTTAAATCAGACGTTAAAATGCCTGTATAGGTGGACGTAAAAGACGCTATGGCACAATTTGAAGAGGAGCAGGGGAGTTCTCCCAACGTCCTGATCAACATTCACCCCTCAAAAAACACCACCAAAAAACAGATCAATTGGCCAAACATCACAATTGCTGACTGTAGGACTTGGCTGTGTGCAATTGGCTGCTGCATTTCCTTATATAACAAGTGACTGCACTTCAAAAATAATTAGTTGGTTATGAAGCACTTTGAGGATATGGTAAGGCACTATATTGTTGAGTTAAGAAGTTTTTTTTACCAGCTCAAAGCAAACGGATTCACATTTGGACTGTTTTTGGACCTTGGTGGCATCAGGGGTCATAAATATGAGAGTTACTAATAAATCCAATATGGAATTCAGGAGAAACATCTTTACCCACGGAGTGGTTAGAATGTGGAACTTGCTATATCATGGAGTAACTTTTTAAAAAATTCGTTCATGGGATGTGGGTGTCGCTGGCGATGCCGGCATTTATTGCCCATCCCTAATTGCCCTTGAGAAGGTGGTGGTGAGCCGCCTTCTTGAACCGCTGCAGTCCGAATAGCATAGATGCCTTTAAGGGGAAGCTAGATGAGTACATGAGGGAGAAAGGAATAGACAGATATGCTGATCGGGTGAGATGAGTAAGGTGGGAGGAGGCTCGTGTGGAGCATAAACACCGGCATAGACCTGTTGAGCTGAATGGCCTGTTTCTATGCTGTAATTCTACGGAATTCAGACCTTTCAATGAAAATGGAACATGGCAGTTGGATGGTATAGTTGTTTAACAAACATATTTACCTCTGGACCCTGAGTTTCAATACAATCTAGCTCAATAGGACAATGTCATCGCTGTTCGTTAGCGGTAAGCAACCAATGAATTTGGTCTCAACTGAGTGCATGGTGGGGAAAATGTTGTCTGGTGTAAGAAATTGTAAAATAGCAATCCTGAACCCTACTTGGAATCCTGGGATTGGTGAGATTGAATCCCAGAGATCACAACAGGCGGTCAAAGTGGTTTGATTGAGGGTGTTTAAATTAATGGGGGGGGGAATTTACAGGGGAATCCAGAACAAGGGGTCTTGGAGAGGGTGCAGAGGAGATTTACTAGAATGACACCAGGAATGAGGGACTTCAGTTATATGGAGAGACTAGACTGGGATTGTTCTCCTTCGAGCAGAGAAAGTTAAGGGGGGATTTAATAGAGGTGTTCAAAACCCTGAAGAGTAAATAAGGAGAAACTGTTCCCACTGGCAGGAGGGTCGGCAACTAAAGGGCACAGATTTAAGATAATTGGCAAAAGAACCAGAGGGAGATGAGGAGAAATTTTTTTACACAGCGAGTTATTATGATCTGGAATGCACTGCCTGAAAGGGTGGTGGAAGCAGATTCAATAATAACTTTCAAAAATGAATTTGATATGTACTTGAAAAGGAAAAAAATTGCAATGCTGTGGGGAAAGAGCGGGGGATAGCTCTTTCAGAGAGCCGGCACAGGCACGATGGGCCGAATAGCCTCCTGTGCTGTAAGGTTCTATGATATCTTAGAATTGGAACGAAGCCAGTTAAAAGTGAATCCGAGCAAAATATTTTCACACAAAGAGCTATGAGAATATGGAATGCCCTGTCCCAGAAGGCTAGAGAGGCAGAATCAATTGAGATGTTTAAAAGAGACATAGATACCGTACTTGAGAAGTACGGCTTTTAATGGATATGGAGACATGGGAGGAAATTGGGATTAAAAAGGCTTCACGTTCCTGACTGAGACTGTGAAGACTTGTTTGCTCCCTCCGTTCGGGGCCTGCAGCTGTGGTGTGAGCTTCCCCACTTTCCGTAGTCAGGTTACATCTATTTATCCTCTGAAAGCTGATCCGCTGACACTCCGCAGGTGTGAGCCGATCCTTCAGCTCTTTCTCATGATCGGTGGAATTACAAGCCAGAATCTCGCCAAAGTTTTAAAAAAAAAATTCAATACCCAGGTGCAGTGAGAAAGTGAACTATGTTCTTTTAAAAAAATAACATGAACACGAGGTTAAATTTACCAAGCCCCAGCCTCCCGGCAAAGAGCCGTGTTCAGAGGGGAGGGAGGGGGACGGCGAATTGCAGATACAGTGTGTTAATCCTGCCTCCGACTCCTGCGTACTTCAAAAGTGACCCTCTGTTGTGAGTGCAGGATTGCAGTTTACCTATGATGCCTGCAAATAGACTCCCCCGAGTGCCTCACAAGTACAGACTGGGGAGAATTTCAGGTTTGATTACTTGTCCATGTTCTCAGTTGGAACTTCACTACTGGGATTTTAGTGCCCCTGGGTTAGGGGCAATTAGCCAAGGATCATGCTCCTGATAGCCAGCCAGTAATCCATGGTGTGTACACATGTGAATGTGTGTGTACGCGTGCGTGTGTGCATGTATATGCGTGAATGTGTACATATGCGTGAGTATACACGTGTGTGGGTGTAGACTGTGCGTGTGCGAGTGTGTACACGTGCATGTATGCGCAAGTGTGTACGCGAGAGTGTGTGATCATGCATGCATGTGCCAGTGTAGACACTGGGTGATGTTAATGGGTATGGAGAAACGGTAGGAAATCAGGATGAAAAAGGCAGAGTGTCATGGACTAACAAAATGGCAGAGCGGGCCTACTCTATTCTTGTGTGAGCCCATTTGATCTTCTGTTTCAAAAGACACAGTCCACTCTTTGAGTAACTGAGACAGGTTTGGCAGTGAACCTCCGACCCTGAACTATCAGAAGGCGGCCCACTCCCCACATGATATTGTAACCCACCAAGTTTCAACATCTTCAGGAGAGACAGTGGTGGGGAAATTATAGAAAGAAACAATTTTTAATATGTCACTGTTGCTATCACTATCGTAGCAAAGCCTGCCCGGCCTCAGCTGCTAGTCTCTTCCTTCTCAGCTGTCGGCATTGCTAGCCTCAATCTCTAACACTTGCCTCGAACAGAAGCTGTGTGGAATCCAGAGTAAATCGCTCCTGCACTTCAACACACTCGTGTTCTATAATGAAAGTTGAAAAACTGCACTTCCAAATCAAACAGGTTGGAGCTGTGAAATTCGTTCGTGTGGTTGCGATTGAGTAAGATTTTGCTAAGTGACAGCAGGATGTCTTAGCCTTGAGTCTCAGGCACCTCTTTGGATTAACAACCAGTATTAACACTGAGCACCTGGGCTTTTTAAATCATTCGCATGAATTAGTTTTTCTTCCCCTGAATGCCTTGGCTCAGTTGATAGCATCTGATTCAGAAGGTGGTGGGTTCAAGTCCCACTCCAGAGACTTGAGCACAAAATCAAGGCTCATACTTTAGTGCAGTACTGAAGGAGTGCTGCACTATCGGAGGTGCCGTCTTTCGGCTGAGAGGTTAAACCGAGGCCCCGTCTGCCCTTTCAGGGGGACGTAAAAGATCCCATAGCGCTATTTTGAAGAACAGCAAGGGAGTTCTCCCCAGTGTCCTGGCCAATATTTATCCCTCAACCAACAATATCAAAAATAGATTATCTGGTCATTTATCTCATTGCTGTTTGTGGGATCTTGCTGTGCGCAAATTGGCAGCTGTGTTTCCTACATTACAACAGTGACTACACTTCAAAGATACTTCATTGGCTGTGAAGCACTTTGAGACATCCTGAGGTCATCAAAGGTGCTATATAAGTGCAAGTCTTTCTTTTTTTCCTCTGCTGACCTTTGACACAGTTCTTGTGGCCCCAGAAGCGTATATTGATTTGAAGGGAGAAACCTGGAGATTAAATTAAGAAAAGACCTTTGCACCTACCTGAGAGACTTTCTTCACCACGTCCGTGCCAACGCTGAGGCCTCGCACGAAGGAGCGAGCGGCAATGAACACCCGAGTTAGCCTTATCTTGAAGAACCGAGGCACCTCACCAAAGGGCCTCAGCTGCTCTGCGTGCTTAACCATACACTCCAGGTAGTCATCGCTGATCTGGTAATGTGGGTTCTGATGCTTGAATAGGTGCTCCATCAGCTTCGACCAGAATTCATTCAGCACCTCCTCCAGGTTGATGTTGGCACCCTTGTAGTAACGGCGGAGCTCGCTGAACAGGTCCTTGAACATCTTGCTATTCTCAAAGTAAAGGAGTCCGTACATGTGCGTAAACTTCTTGTGAAGGTTCTTTTCAGATTGGTCCAGCAGCTCTTGGAAATAGCCTGCGGGTGAGAAAACCAAACGGTCACTCTCGGTACCCAGAAAGATACCCGAGACACATTAAACCCCAAGTCCATCGAAGACTCGAATCCTGCAAACCCCGCCCTCCCCCCCCCACAATCACCACTATCTGGGAACAATCTAACACCTCTCTCACACACCTGGATAAGATACAAGGGAAAGTCTGTGGGTGATGCCTCTCCCACCTCCATCTATTGCAATCTGTCTGTCCATCATGATCAGTGCTCCTTCAAACTTTCCTCTTGTACCACCCGAGCTCCAAATGCACTGTCCTACGTGTTTCCCCTCCTCCCTGTGTTGACACCGAGATTCATCAGAACATCTCTGTCCGTTGCTTCCCAGGACCTCAACACTCCTTACCTTCCACCGTCTTCCCTTCCTCTCATGACCTAAAGGCATCATATTAAACCCTAAGGTCTTCGCCTATTGAAATACCAGAATAAAAGTTGCCACACAATCTGCTCGAGAACTCAGTGGCTCACCTCACGCGTGGTGTGGCACCGAGATCGGTAAGATCCCAAGTTTCATCGCTGATCTGTGCTGAGCCAAGCTGTTTCAGGGTTACTTCCTCCAATCCCTCAATGCTATCCAGTGACCTCCCCACCACACTGGATGGTGTGCACGTGTGGGTGGGAACAGCATGTAACTTCTCTGTGATGCTCACCATGAAGGAACAGCCTGCTGACACTCAGGTGATGATTTTAATCCTACAGTTAAAATCGCCCAGGTTACTTACCCCGACCCCCTCCCAAGAGCTGACAGGTTCGGATTTTCACCTGCCCTCCTGAGTAGGCGACATGGACCCCCGCCCAAAGTCGGATTGGGGGGGGGGGGGCGCGGGGGGTGTCCTTTTTAACACGTGTATATCGGGTCGCAAAGACGTCATTGAGACCCGACTGCAATTTTAACTTGCCAGCCTGAGCGGGAAGCGGCCGTGAGTTTCCCACGAAGCCCGACCCAGTGGTGAAGAGGATGCGGGGCCAGAAGAGGCCCAAAAAGGTGACGTTTTTTACATTTCTTTATTAACTTCCCTTGCGGGGCCAAGAGGAACAGGCGTGTTCCTCCGGTACCCACAAGGGAAGCTCAGACCTCACCGGCCATGATCTCGTCCCCCCACCTCCCCACAATCTCTCGATCACGGGACGGCCCAGCAGCCAATCCCACCAGTTACCCTCTGTCAGAGGGAGGCCTCTGGCCCGTGCAATTTCCCGCTGCTTCCTGATGACTTCCTGCCCTGAATGGCGGGATTTAAATGAAGTCCGGGAGTTGAAATACTCCAGGCCTCATTTTTGGAGCTGCGGGTAAGTCTCGAACTCGCACACCCCTACCCACCCACCCAAAAACGGGCCCGCACTTAAAATCCAGACCTAATTCTGGGCCCCCATACAAAGAATGACGACTTGAGTAATGTGTTTGTTGATTTTAGGTTCAAAGGTCAGAAAAACCGTGCGAAGGGGAGAACTATTCAGCAGGTTTTACAACAATGTAGCAAGACCTGGACAACATCCAGGCTTGGGCTCATAGGTGGCAAGTAACATTTGCGCCAGATAAATGCCAGGCAATGACCATCTCCAACAAGAGAGAGTCTAACCACCTCCCCTTGACATTCAACAGCATTACCATCGCCGAATCCCCCACCATCAACATCCTTGGGGTCACCATTGACCAGAAACTTAACTGGACCAGCCATATAAATACTGTGGCTACGAGAGCAGGTCAGAGGCTGGGTATTCTGCGGCGAGTGACTCACCTCCTGACTCCCCAGAACCTTTCCACCTTCTACAAGGCACAAGTCAGGAGTGTGATGGAATACTGTCCACTTGCCTGGATGAGTGCAGCTCCAACAACACTCAAGAGGCTCGACACCATCCAAGATAAAGCAGCCCGCTTGATTGGCACCCCATCCACCACCCTAAACATTCACTCCCTTCACCACCGGCGCACTGTGGCTGCAGTGTGTACCATCCACAGGATGCACTGCAGCAACTCGCCAAGGCTTCTTCGACAGCACCTCCTAAACCCACGACCTCTACCACCTAGAAGGACAAGAGCAGCAGGCACATGGGAACAACACCACCTGCACGTTCCCCTCCAAGTCACACACCATCCTGACTTGGAAATATATCGCCGTTCCTTCATCGTCACTGGGTCAAAATCCTGGAACTCCCGTCCTAACAGCGCTGTGGGAGAACCTTCACCACACGGACTGCAGCGGTTCAAGAAGGCGGCTCACCACCACCTTCTCAAGGGCAATTAGGGATGGGCAATAAATGCCGGCCTCGCCAGCGACGCCCACATCCCATGAACGAATAAAAAAAACCTGACAATTGCTTGTAATCATATCGGAAGAAAAGCAGGAGTCCCAACTATTCCATATATTTTGGTAGGCTCCTAACCCAGCAAACTAAAAATAAAATCCTTAAACAAAGCTTTGCCCCAACTGTTGTCTTCAGCCACCATGTGTCCATTCCTGGAACACATGTCCACCGAGATCGTATCCTTCCGTGTGCAGATCAGTATCCTACAGATGCTTGGCAGACCAGACAAGGGGGATGATTACAGATACTCGAGAGATAAACTCTACGTTATGGGCCAGCATCTGCTGATTCAAAGGGAAACCGCACTGAGCAGCATTGTGCCGTGACTGCGTTGAAGTCAGCACAAGCTTGGCGACTGCAACTTTACAGTGTTTGCAAACCAGATGCAACTGTTACATCAGCACCAACACGCCTGCATTTATGTAGTGCCTTTAATGCGGAAAAAATGTCCCAAGGCACTTTACAGAGCAGTAATGATGGACACTTGAGAGTATCTCTCTCTCTCTCTCCTCCTTTAAGATGCTCCTTAAAACCTACTTCTTTGACCAAGCTTTACGTCGCCTATACTGATATCTCCTAATGTGGCTCAGTGTTAAATTTTGTTTGATAATCGCTCCTGTGAAGCGCCATGGGATGTTTTATTACATTAAAGGCGCTATACAAATGCAAATTGTTGTTGTTGTGAATGGGGGAGAATCATAGAATCATATGGCATAGAGCGAGGCTATTCGGCCCATCGTGCCTGTGCCGGCTCTTTGAAAGAGCAGATCCAGTTAGTCCCACTCCCCTGCTCTTTCCCCGTAGCCCTGCAAATTTTTCCTTTACAAGTATATAACCACTTCTCTTTTGAAAGGTGACCAAAGAGATGGTCAAACAGGTAGGTTCAATGGCTGAGAGAGATGCAGTGAGGTGGAGAGGGAGTTCCATAGAGTATTGCCTAAACACCTGAAAACCATGTTGGAACAGGGGGTGGAGGTTGATACACAAGAGACTATGGAGCGGGAGAAACAAAGGACTTCAGACAAGGCATAAGGGTGGAGGAGGTCACAGAGATATGATGGGGTGAGCCCATGGTGGGAGTTATAGATGAGGAAAAGGATTTTGAAATCGATGTGTTGGGGATAGGAAGCCAGTGTTGTTCATTGAGAATTGGAGTGACTTAGGCTGATATTTTAAATGCTGAGAAACCTGGGTGAAGGATTAAGACCCATAGTCCAACTAGTTGGAGTAGGGAAGAAAATGAGGCATATCAGGAAGTAGTGATGAGATGACACCAAATTTGGGTATTGAAAGTCCTAATAGTGTAGGAGGAAGGGAAGACTGAGGGAGGTGAGGAGTGCCACAGGCTCAAGATCCTGGATAGAAGAAGAGACAGCGATGGTCAGTTAGAGAAGGAGATAGAACAGTGAGTTATGATTCTAACGTAATCTGGATTACCAGAGGATTAGGACGAGGCACTGAACAGCACTACAGTTGGCAAAGATTCCCAAACTTCTGCTGCCTTGTAAGACATGTTTGAAATTTAATTGGCCAATACACCCTCTGCCACTGTTCATTGGGTTCAGCTGTACGTTTGTGTAACCTTTATTGGATAATCACGTTTGTGATTGAAAGGCTGCAATGCACCAATCGTTCTGTCAGAATTCGAAAGGAACCGGCTCCCTGATGACTCAGCCGGGCAATGCACCGCCCGGTAAAATGTTGATGGATGTCAACTAGCTAATCCCACCCCCCCCCCACTGCGGACCCCTTGGTCGGTTGTGATTTAGCTAATCTCAGCGAAGGGGGAGGGGTTACCGTGGTTGGTCTGGGCTAATGGGATCAGGTGGGAGAGGAAAATCAGCCACGATTTTCACCCGTGTTCATTATGCTGGGAAGTGTGTGGATGTTAACTGAGGACAGCATGAGACAGAATTTTCCTGCACAAGAAACAGGCTATTTGGCCCATCAAATCTGCCCCAGTAACTTTTCCCCACGAGCCCTCAAGGCTAATTCTGCTTTCCGCTTATTCCCCCCTTCCCTTTTCGAAGATTTTATGGACTCAGCCTCAATGGCTGCTTGGGTGAGATGTCTGTCAGCACTCGCTGTCGAGGCCAACACCTGAAGGATGGTCACTTGGTCAATGTAGTCCACAGGTCGAACGTTAAAATGATCAATGCCAGCTCAGCGTTGTGAAAGAATAGAGCCAAGGATTTTCATGGAACGTGCAACCATTTAATCAGTTGCTGAAGAAATCAATTCGAAGAATCGCTGTGCTTCTTTATAGGGGACAGTATCTCCACCCTGGCCCTAATGAGTCAAGCTGGAAGAAACGAAAATGAAATGTCTTGCACCTCGCACAATTTTACCAACCTCCCTTAAAAAGTTTCAAGCATTTTGACACACATTTAATCAAGGGACAGAAGATTGCTGTTGTAAAAGATAACAGCATCTCATTATAACTAATAAAAGCTGCTGCACTGGGTTAAATTAAATTTCTAAGAATGCTGAGCTCTGATCTTCAGGCTCGAGGAGTCTTTGAATGCTCCTATTCTTCCTGAAGGGCCTTTAAGCGCCAATGCTTTAGTGAGTGCCCTTTCCCCTCCTGTGGATGGGGAAGATCTCCTCTGGTTGCTATTTGCAGTGAGACTGTCACTTTATACTCACACTTACAGATTACAGAACTCTGCTGCCCGTATCCTAACTCGCACCAAGTCCCGTTCACCCATCACCCCTGTGCTCGCTAACTCACATTGGCTCCTGGTCCAACAATGCCTAAGTTTTAAAATTTTCACCCTTGTGTTCAAATCTCTCCATGGCCTCGCCCCTCCCTATCTCTGTAACCTCCTCCAGCTCTACAACCTCCGAGATCTCTATGTTGCTCCATATCTGGCAAACCCGATTTCCTACACTCCACCATTGGTGGCTATGCCTTCAGCTGCTTAGGCCCTAAGCTCTGGAATTCCCTCCCTAAACCTCTCCGTCTCTCTACCTCTCTCCCCCTTTAAGACATTCCTTAAAACCTATCTCTTTGACCAAGCTTTGGTCACCTGACCTAATATTTCCTTCTTTGGCTCGGTGTCAATTTTTGTCTGATAACGCTCCTGTGAAGCACCTTGGGATCTTTTACTATGTTAAAGGCGCTATATAAATGCAAATTGCTGTTGTTCATTACAAGTAGCAAGGAGGAAATCTCTCCAAAGGGCCATGCTGAGATAGTTTCACAGGCGGCTTTCAGCCTCCTCTACATTGCCCAAGTGGTCATAATTTACGTGTGAGCTCCGAGTGTTGCCAGGCTGTTCGACCATGTGGTGTTTGGAGAGGTAGGGGGAATAAAGCCTAATCCTGTGTATCCTCATCAGGCGTCCACACGTCCTGGCCCATTCCTACCTGCTCCAGCCCAGGGGTGCTGAGGCCAATTTTACTGCCCTCCCCTCCAACCCCCGCCCCCCCTCCCAGCTGATATCTGACCACAGATCACAATTACATCCAGGCCTTCCTACATCAGGGTGGAAGTGGGAGGAAGTGGAGGAAAATATTTTGGAGCACACTTATGAAGAATCAAGAGTGTAATATAACGGAAAAGGCAGAGGAAAAGAAAGAAGTCAGGGAAGAATGAGGGAGGAAGGAAAGGAAGTCGGAAGGAAGGAGGTCAGGAAATAGGAAGGAAGGAAGAACTTGCATTTATATGGGGAAGGTGGTTAGGACATGTCCCATTCCCCCACTCAAATTTCTTCAGCGTGGGTTCTGTTCCCCTTCTCCTCCAGATGGCTCCCCTTTCCCCATGGGGAACCTCGACTCTCCACTCGAGGAAAGGAGAGAACAATGTAGAAAAGTCTTCTTCAATTGAAGAATCTTCTCCCCTCCACCATCCTTGCAGAGAGTACAGTGTGTTGACTGTGGACATCAGTGTCTCTTCACAACATCACTGCTCAATCTTCCGGGTTGGTAACCACGGCACTCTCACATGCTGTTGATTTGAGCGATTAAATGACAACTGAGAGCTGCTCGAAGATCCTTTGCACGTCAACGAGGAGATGCCTGAAAGGGCGAACTCGCTGTGCTTCCTTACTATTCCCCTTCACTTGGCAAAGAGCCCCATGGGCATTTGTACAACTGAAGACCTTTTACACTCACCGTGGGAGTGTTGGGACAAGATTCATCTTCTGAAGATAAAGCAGGCTGTTGTCAGATTGGCTCAGTATGGTAGCCCTTTCACCTCTGAGTCAGAAGGTTCAAACCCCACTCCAGCACTTGAGCTGTTTTACAAGGACAACGGCCGTATACCATTTTGCGGGCAAAGTATTATTCTATTGCTGAGATGAGGCTATGCCGAATCGCTGTTGAGTAAACACCAAGTGAGGCTGATCAGATTTACTGACTTTAAAAGTGTTTTGAGGGGTTCCTGGCAGTGGTTAGAAACGTAGAGATGGGGGGGGGAATTTCCGTGGGGTTTCACCTGCTCCACTCCGTAACTTTGGCAGAAACCCCATTTATGTGCGTTAAAAGGTTTTCCGCCAAAGATACTACGGAGGGCCAAGAGAAGCGTCGCAGTAAACGTGTGGCCGATTTTCGGTGAATCAGCCACACATTTACCGTGACGCGACAGTGTTAGAGAAGGTCGAGAGAGAAACACTCCGAGGTTCTAATGTGCTCCCTTCAAACTCATCGAAGTGTCAGACAACCAGCATGACAGATTTCGACAGCAGGCCACCCATAAAGGCTCCAACATTACGTCAACACCCCTTAAACACTGCCAGCACTAATCGTTTGCAATTCTAGCTTAAATTTGTATCTTGGCAAGCACTGATAAGGAGCACTGGTTTTGCCACGAATACTGGAACAAACTCACCACCCACACTTGCAGTATGGTGAATAATTAAGCTTCTTTACAGCTATTACTGATTTTGTTTTTTCTTAATTGATTAAAATGAGACGGTGAGTTTGCTGCACTGGCCCAGCACTGACAGGGTTTATATTATCCATGCAATTAGATATCGCCAACTAGTTACAACCAGCGAGCAAGTCCAACAAATGTGAACACCACCAACAGGAATGGACACAACCAGCTGCCCAGTCGTGAAGTCTCAGGAAAAGGAGGAACGAAAAACACCAATTATACCGGAATTAGACAAGCAAACTCCAGTGGGCTAGAGTGAGAGAGAGAACGAGGAAGGGAGAGGGGGGAAAGTGAGAGAGAGAACGAGGAAGGGAGAGGGGGGGAGAGTGAGAGAGAGAACGAGGAAGGGAGAGGGGGGAGAGTGAGAGAGAGAACGAGGGAGGGAGAGGGGGGAAAGTGAGAGAGGGAACGAGGGAGGGAGAGGGGGGAGAGTGAGAGAGGGAACGAGGGAGGGAGAGGGGGGAGAGTGAGAGAGAGAACGAGGGAGAGAGAGGGGGGAGAGTGAGAGAGAGAACGAGGGAGGGAGAGGGGGTAGAGTGAGAGAGAGAACGAGGGAGGGAGAGGGGGGAGAGTGAGAGAGAGAACGAGGGAGGGAGAGGGGGGGAGAGTGAGGGAGAGAACGAGGAAGGGAGAGGGGGGAAAGTGAGAGAGAGAACGAGGAAGGGAGAGGGGATAGAGTGAGAGAGAGAAAGAGGGAGGGGGAGGGGAGAGAGTGAGAGAGAGAAAGAGGGAGGGAGAGGGGAGAGAGTGAGAGAGAGAAAGAGGGAGGGAGAGGGGAGAGAGTGAGAGAGAGAAAGAGGGAGGGGGAGGGGAGAGAGTGAGAGAGAGAAAGAGGGAGGGAGAGGGGAGAGAGTGAGAGAGAGAAAGAGGGAGGGAGAGGGGGGAGAGTGAGAGAGAGAAAGAGGAAGGTAGAGGGGAGAGAGTGAGAGAGAGAAAGAGGGAGGGAGAGGGGGGAGAGTGAGAGAGAGAAAGAGGGAGGGAGAGGGGAGAGAGTGAGAGAGAGAAAGAGGGAGTGAGAGAGAGAAAGAGGGAGGGAGAGGGGGGAGAGTGAGAGTGAGCGGGAGAAAGAGGAAGGGAGAGAGGAGAGAGTGGGAGAGTGAGAAAGGGAGAGGAAGGGAGAGTGAGTGAGGGAAAGAGGGAGGGAGAGGGGGGAGAGTGAGAGAGAGAAAGAGGGAGGGAGAGGGGAGAGAGTGAGAGAGAGAAAGAGGGAGGGAGAGGGGATAGAGTGAGAGAGAGAAAGAGGGAGGGGGAGGGGAGAGAGTGAGAGAGAGAAAGAGGGAGGGAGAGGGGATAGAGTGAGAGAGAGAAAGAGGGAGGGAGAGGGGGGAGAGTGAGAGAAAGAGGGAGGGAGAGGGGGGAGAGTGAGAGAGAGAAAGAGGAAGGGAGAGGGGAGAGCGTGAGAGAGAGAAAGAGGGAGGGAGAGGAGGGGAGTGAGAGAAAGAGGGAGTGAGAGGGGAGAGAGTGAGAGAGAGAAAGTGGGAGGGAGAGGGGAGAGAGTGAGAGAAAGAGGGAGGGAGAGTGGAGGGAGCGAGAGAGGGATAGGAAGGGAGAGGGGAGAGAGCGAGAGAGGGATAAGAAGGGAGAGGGGAGAGAGTGAGAGAGGGATAAGAAGGGAGAGGGGAGAGGGGGGAGAGAGAGAGAGGGAGAGGGGGGAGAGAGGGAGAGGGGGGAGAGTGAGAGAGGGATAGGGGGGAGAGTGAGAGAGGGATAGGAAAGGAGAGGGGAGAGAGAGAGAGAAAGAGGGAGGGAGAGGGGGGAGAGCGAGAGAGAGAAAGAGGGGGGAGAGCGAGAGAGAGAAAGAGGAAGGGGGGGAGCGAGAGAGAGAGGGAGGGGGAGAGTGAGAGAGAAAGTGGAAGGGAGAGGGGGGAGAGCGCGAGAGGGATAGGAAGGGAGAGCGAGAGAGGAAGAGGGGGAAGAGAGGGGAGAGAGTGAGAGAGAGAAAGAGGAAGGTTAGAGGGGGCAGAGTGAGAGAGGGATAGGAAGGGAGAGGGGAGAGAGTGAGAGAGAGATAGGAAGGGAGAGGGGGAGAGTGAGAGAGAGAAAGAGGAAGGGAGAGGGGAGAGAGTGAGAGAGAGAAAGAGGAAGGGAGAGGGGAGAGAGTGAGAGAGAAAGAAAGAGGGAGGCAGATGGGGTGGACAGCGAGAGAGAAAGAGGGAGAGGGGGGAGAGAGAGAGAAAGAGGAAGGGAGTGGGGGGAGAGTGAGAGAGGGATAGGAAGGGAGAGGGGAGAGCGAGAGGCGGGAGAGAGGGGAGGGGGGCAGAGAGGGGAGAGCAAGAGAGGAAGAGGGCGGAAAGAGGGGAGAGAGTGAGAGAGAGAAAGAGGAAGGGAGAGGGGAGAGAGTGAGAGAGGGATAGGAAGGGAGAGGGGAGAGAGTGAGAGAGAGAAAGAGGGAGGGAGAGGGGGGAGAGTGAGAGAGGGATAGGAAGGGAGAGGGGAGAGAGTGAGAGAGGGATAGGAAGGGAGAGGGGAGAGAGTGAGAGAGAGAAAGAGGGAGGCAGAGGGGGGAGAGCAAGAGAGAGAGGAAGGGAGAGGGGGGAGAGTGAGAGAGAGAAAGAGAGAGGGAGAGGGGGGAGAGCGAGAGAGAGAAAGAGTGAGGGAGAGGGGGAGAGCGAGAGAGAGAAAGAGGGAGGGAGAGGGGGAGAGCGAGAGCGAGAATGAGGGAGGGAGAGGAGGGAGAGCGAGAGAGGGATAGGAAGGGAGAGAGGCGAGAGCGAGAGAGGGATAGGAAGGGAGAGAGGGGAGAGCGAGAGAGGGATAGGAAGGGAGGGAGGGGAGAGCGAGAGAGGGATAGGAAGGGAGAGGGGGAGAGTGAGAGAGAGAAAGAGGGAGGGAGAGGGGGAGAGCGAGAGAGAGAATGAGGGAGGGAGAGGAGGGAGAGCGAGAGAGGGATAGGAAGGGAGAGAGGCGAGAGCGAGAGAGGGATAGGAAGGGAGGGAGGGGAGAGCGAGAGAGGGATAGGAAGGGAGAGGGGGAGAGTGAGAGAGAGAAAGAGGGAGGGAGAGGGGGGAGAGCGAGAGAAGAAGAGGGGGAGAGAGGGGAGAGCAAGAGAGGAGAGGGGGGGAGAGAGGGGAGAGCGAGAGAGGGAGGGGGAGAGAGGGGCGAGCAAGAGAGGGATAAGAAGGGAGAGAGGGGAGAGCGAGAGAGGGATAGGAAGGGAGAGAGGGGAGAGCGAGAGAGGGATAGGAAGGGAGAGAGGGGAGAGCGAGAGAGGGATAGGAAGGGAGAGAGGGGAGAGCGAGAGAGGGATAGGAAGGGGGGAGAGAGTGAGAGAGAGAAAAAGAGGAAGGGAGAGAGGGGAGAGCAAGAGAGGGATAGGAAGGGAGAGCGAGAGTGGGATAGGAAGGGAGAGGGGAGAGAGGGATAGGAAGGGAGAGGGGAGAGAGTGAGAGAGAGAAAGAGGGAGGCAGAAGGGGGAGAGCGAGATAGAAAGGGGAAGGGAGAGGGGGCAGAGTAAGAGAGAGAAAGAGGAAGGGAGAGGGGGAGAGTGAGAGAGAGAGAGGGGAGAGCGAGAGAGGGAGGAGGGAGAGAGGGGAGAGCGAGAGAGGGGAGACGGGAGAGCGAGAGAGGGATAGGAAGGGAGAGCGAGTGAGGGAGAGGGGGGAGAGAGAGAGGGAGATGAAGGTGAGGGGAATGAGAGGGAGAGAGCGATAGGAGGGGGTGGGAGAATGAGAGAGGGATAGGAAGGGGAGGGGGTGGGAGAATGAGAGTAGTATGTGAAGGTGGGGAGGGGGACCACGCCTGTGTGGGAGAAACTTAGGTCCCAAATTCCCGCAGGGCATGTGGCATACCTGGAGATTAATCCAGGTGGGCAAGGACGGGCGATGGTGGGAAAGAGGTTGGGATCTGGGTAATGCCAGCTTCCTTCCCTGAAGAACAGGCCAAAGGAATGAAGAGGTACCGGTTGGATCCGACAAAATTCCTGCTGCTCCCGCTTCCTCTGCCCTGAGTGAAGTGGGCACGGGCAATGTGCTGCTGTTCAGTAGCGCACGTGGGACCCACGTGGGTAAAGACGCCTCTCGTTTGTCCTTACCCAATATGGCAGGCGAAGGGCTTCCTGCCCGCCAGTTTGGGGGTTTCGGAGGCTGCGTAGCGGCTGAAAAACGAGCGCTTCGCAGCCCCCCCCCCGCCATGGCCCAGAGAGATAAAGGTCTCGTAAAGGAAGTTGATTTCAAACACGATCCGCTCTTTTAAGGCTGTCGTGCGGGCTTCACCCACCAGCGGCTCACCAAATGCCACATTTTGCTCTCCCTCCCACCTCCCCAGCAGACATCTGAGACGTGCCAATACTGGCACGGGCACCCACCTGTACTGTGCCAATCGCTTGACCCCAGCAGGTCGGGTAGGATCGGGCCCAGATGGAGCGATTCCCGCTCCGCCACGTCGGCAGAGCTGGATTGCGGATTTTTGACTCCTTGTAATTATGGCCAACATAAGATGGCTTCTTTTAAAAACGTAATGTTTAATGTGTCCATAAGAAAGTTCTTCCTTTCTTCGACGTACTTGTAATGATTATAAAATGATTCACTTTGGCTCATTTACCCGAGCGAGGAAATGTTATGAAAGAAACTTTCCTGCGATTTGATCAGTCGGTTTTGAGGAACTTGTCCGTTTGTGAAAGCTCTGGTTGAAAATAAAACGAGCAGTGCGATAGGTTGATGTCTGTATTGTGGATTGATGGATCTCCCTGCCCGTTCAGCAAATGGAACAGGTTTTTTTGAGCGGTCCTTATTTAGTTAGTGGGATAATTGGAGGCAATCAGCATGGTTAACTTAAACAGCCAATGGCAGACGAACATGTGCTATAATGGCAGACTTAATGTGTGCCTTCGTGAGATCTGAATAACTTGATGCAATGTCCAAACATCACCACTACCAACTTAGCCTGATGAGACTTCTGTCGGATAAAAATTGCTTAAAAAATAAACATACGGGCCTAGAAATTCGGGGGTGACCCTAAGCTGAGTGTGGATGCAGGTCTCTGAGGAGCCCCAGATACTGGGCTATGGGCCTCCTGCTTCTCCAGGCTCCACATTCAGAATTAAGCAACTTAACTGTTTTGTTTGGGTTGATTTCCCTGAGGGCAGCCAACGGTGGCTGTGGGGACCTCGACCTTAGGGTGGGGGCCTCAAACAGGTGTTAGGCCCCTTATTTGCATATGCAAAGAGCCTAATGCCTGCTTCAGGCGTGGGTAAAGACGCCTCTCGTTTGTCCATACCCAATATGGCAGGTGACGCGCTGCCTGCCCGTCAGTTTGGCGATTTAGGAGGCTGCATAGCGCCTAAAAAACGGGCGCTTTGCAGCCCAATTTCCAGGCTATGGTCCCTTGATGGCTCAGTTGGTAAAGGCACTGCCCAGCTTGCATCTGAGCCACAAACTAGGAAACAGCTGAGTTGGCAGCTCTCATTAGGGGCCCTGCAAGAGGCCTCATCACCCTGGGTTAGGGAGAGTAAAATTCATCCAGGGTTCCTGTCCTTGGTTGGTGGCCATATTGGTTTAAGAAAATCAGTCCGTCCCTCTCCCTCTTGGCGCACACAACCTCGACTGCAAAGCACTCGCACCCACCTATACCCATGCTAGTCCACGCAAACTCAAAGGAAGCTCGTGAGAAAGACCTAGTGTTGCTCGCCCTCTGACATCTCCTCCATTCCTTCACTATTCATCGAGAAACTTGACTGATGTCCCAAGGCCTAATAGTACAGGACACCATAGGAGGGAAGACAAGGTCAATCTGGAAGCAGTGACTAAGATCTCCAAGCTTGGGTTTCAAAAGCCTGTAGACTGTGGGATATAGGAAGGGACTGGCCCCCAGCCCAATGCTTGCATCTCTGTTGGTGTAGCTAAGAATGTAAAGTCATTCATGGCCCACGGCATAGTGATCTGGCATTCCTGAATACTGTATCATCTCACTCCACAAGGCTACAAAATGACTTTCTTTTGGTTTTAAAAGCTACCGAGTCACACAAACCAGGAAAGTTCCAAGGTCTAGCCCTCTGCAGTGCCCCTCACTATCTCTGTAACCTCCTCCACCTACAACCCTCCGAGATCTCTGTGTTCCTCCAATTCTGGCCTCTTGCGCATCCCCGATTTTAATCACTCTATCATTGGCGGCCGTGCCTTCAGCTGCCTAGGCTCTAACCTCTGGAATTCCCTCCCTAGACCTCTCCGCCTCACTACCTCTCTCCCCTCCTTTAAGGCACTCCCTAAAACCTACCTCTTTGACCAAGCTTGTCCTAACATCTCTTTATGCGGCTCGGTGTCAAATTTTTGTCTGTGAAGCGCCTTGTGACTTTTTTGCTAAATTAAAGGTGCTATATGAATGCAAGTTGTTCAGTTAGCTGCTCTCAGCCTGGACGATAACACCAGCGATTCAGTTGGCTTCTGCACCCTGGGGTGGGGGGCAGTGACAGACAGGGATCCCGCTCCTGATTGCTACCCAGCGGCATCTGTTGCAAAGCGCACCTAACATGAATGTCAGGCGAGGGCAGGGTCTTGCCTGCCTTTGTCCGCCCCCCAGGGCCTCAGTCCAATCCAGAAAGAATGGGCACTTGGTCCAGGTACCAGGGAGCTACCAGCTTCAGGGAAACGGCATCATCCCAGTGTGGGTCAGTGCCTATAGGAGAGGAGTGATGGGAGTAAAACCCAAATAATAAACATAATACGCAGAGTAAGAGCAAGGATGCGGGTTGGGTGGAGAGCTCGGATGTACAGTACTGTTCTGGAGTCCGTCTTTAAAATGTGGTCCCATGTAAAAGAGCCCAGAGCCCTGTTAACACTAGCTCCTCATCAGTTAAAATCACAGAATCTTACAGGACAGAAGGAGGCCATTCGGCCCATTGTGCCTGTGCCGGCTCTTTGAAAGAGCTATCCAATTAGCTCACTCATCCTATTCTTTCCCCCTAGCCCATCAGAATTTTTCCTTTGCAAGTATTTATCCAATTCCCCTTTTGAAAGTTACTATTGAATCTGCTTCCACCGCCCTTTCAGGCAGTGAATTCCAGATCATAACAACTCGCTGCCTAAAAAATTTTTTCTCCTCATCTCCCCATTCTTGTTGTTGAAACTCAAACAATGGACTCCTTTTTTTTTGGTGGGGGGTGTGATTTTGGCGCCTTTCCTGCAGCGATAGGTCGGGTTCGATTACAGGACTCGCTGCGGTTTAAGCAGCCAAGCCAGCTGTGGAGGAATCAGGCTCAAAGCGCCAGAGCACCCTGCCAGCTGTTCCATGCTCTCTGCCAGGCAGCTGTGCTCGATACCTCCACCCCACCCCCTGTGCGATGGCTGACGGTGAAGGAACAGATGGGAGGCAGGCACATCCTCGGTATGGCTCTCTCAGGCTCGAGAGAAGGACGTGAGCACAGCCAGTGACTCACAGAAAGCGAATGAAAGCAGGATACTGCGATCTGCTGGGGATTAGACCACACAGTCACTCGGTGAGGGCTTTCACAGTTTCCTGACATGTGATATTTTTGACTCAGGAATTAGTACAATTATATAAGTGTTTCCCCTCATCTGTTGGATTAATAGCCGCAGTTGTAATCCTGCATTTTTTGCACAAACCTGGGGACTTTTTGAGGGGGTTTGGCTTGGGACAAGTGGAGCTCAGAAATATTTGATTTCCTTTTCTTGTTATTTTGTTGGCTCATTCCCCTCATTGGCTCCCCAGGCGATGTGGGAAGCTGTTGTTGAGACTTAGGGTATGGGAGAGAGACGAGTGAGGGGCTGAGAGTAATAGACAGGGTGTGGGAGAGAGAGGGAGACAGTATGAGAGAGACAGGCAGAGTGAGAGAGGCTAACACAGAGAGAGTGAGCGAGAGAGAGAGACACGGAGAGAGTGAGCGAGAGAGAGAGACACGGAGAGAGTGAGCGAGAGAGAGAGACACAGAGAGAGTGAGCGAGAGAGAGAGAGAGACAGAGAGTGAGTGAGAGAGAGAGAGAGAGAGACACAGAGAGAGTGAGCGAGAGAGAGAGAGAGAGACACATAGAGAGTGAGCGAGAGAGAGAGAGAGACACAGAGAGAGTGAGCGAGAGAGAGAGAGAGAGACACAGAGAGAGTGAGCGAGAGAGAGAGACACAGAGAGAGTGAGCGAGAGAGAGAGAGACACAGAGAGAGTGAGCGAGAGAGAGAGACACAGAGAGAGTGAGCGAGAGAGAGAGACACAGAGAGAGTGAGCGAGAGAGAGAGACACAGAGAGAGTGAGCGAGAGAGAGAGACACAGAGATAGTGAGAGAGAGAGACACAGGTAGCGTGAGTGAGAAAGCGGGGGACGCACGGGCGGGGTGAGCGGGGGACGCACGGGCGGGGTGAGCGGGGGACGCACGGGCGGGGTGAGCGGGGGACGCACGGGCGGGGTGAGCGGGGGACGCACGGGCGGGGTGAGCGGGGGACGCACGGGCGGGGTGAGCGGGGGACGCACGGGCGGGGTGAGCGGGGGACGCACGGGCGGGGTGAGCGGGGGACGCACGGGCGGGGTGAGCGGGGGACGCACGGGCGGGGTGAGCGGGGGACGCACGGGCGGGGTGAGCGGGGGACGCACGGGCGGGGTGAGCGGGGGACGCACGGGCGGGGTGAGCGGGGGACGCACGGGCGGGGTGAGCGGGGGACGCACGGGCGGGGTGAGAGAGAGATACAGGCAGAGTGAGAGAGAGATACAGGCAGAGTGAGAGAGAGATACAGGCAGTGTGAGAGAGAGATACAGGCAGTGTGAGAAAGCATGACAGTGGGTGAAGTGGAGAAAGGGAAGCAGTGGGAGATTGAGGAAAATGACAGAGACAGAACAAGGCTGATAGATGCATCACCGGCATCTCCACATCAAGGCTGATAGAAGCAGGGAGAGAAAGAGACATACAAAATGGCAAAAGAAAAAGAGGCAGAGATACAACAGAGGGAGAGAGAGAAAGGGACACACACACACACAGCGACAGTCAGATATACACACACACACACACACAAACACACAAACACACCGACTGACACACACGCAGACAGACACACACGCAGACAGACAGACACACACGCACAGACAGACACACACGCACAGACAGACACACACGCACAGACAGACACATGCACACGCTGAGAGACACACACAAGACACAGATGCACACACACACACACAGACACACTCACAGACACACAGTGAGAAACAGTTACTGAAGGCTCTTCAAACCTGACAGTCAGAACTGATGCTTCGATATTTTCTCTGTGTTTCAGAGCCAGGTTTTGTTACAGTTTCACAATGTTTCGCCCTGATGTGTATGTTTCGTTTCTAGAGTACAATATACAACACACAAGACAAAAACAGCAGGCCTAATCCAAGAACAACGTGTGTAGTCGTTTAATCAGTTCAGCCATATCCAAATGCAGTCCCAAGGGAAACTGCAGGAGCACGTCCGCACTTGTAACATGGAATGGATTTTTATTTATGAGACTGTCCATGCCAGACGGGAAGAACGAATGGTCTGACCGTCCACTTGGTGCTCCAGATACCCTGCCTCAACCCTCCACAGGCTTCAACCATCCACAGGCCCATCACCCCAGCCCCGAGCTCCACTAGCTGCCTGAGGCCCAGGGTGTTGACATCAAAACTCTCGTCCTTTGCTTTCAAATCGCTTCCTCCCTAAGCTTCATGCCCCCCCCACCCCCACCTCTGCTCCCTGCCCCCCACCCCCTCCGCTCCGAGTCTCCCACCCCCTCCGCTCCGAGTCTCCCACCCCTCCGCTCCGAGTCTCCCACCCCCTCCGCTCCCTGCCCCCCCACCCCCTCCGCTCCGAGTCTCCCACCCCCTCCGCTCCCTGCCCCCCCACCACTCCCTCCACTCGCTGCCCCCCCACCCCCTCCGAGTCTCCCACCCGCTCCGCTCCCTGCCCCCCACTCCCTTCGCTCCGAGTCTCCCACCCCTTCCACTCCCTGCCCCCCCACCACTCCCTCCGCTCCCTGCCCCCCACCCTCTCCGCTCCCTGCCCCCACCCTCTCCGCTCCGAGTCTCCCACCCCCTCCGCTCCCTGCCCCCCACCCCCTCCGCTCCGAGTCTTCCACCCCTTCCACTCCCTGCCCCCCCACCACTCCCTCCGCTCCCTGCCCCCCACCCTCTCCGCTCCCTGCCCCCACCCTCTCCGCTCCGAGTCTCCCACCCCCTCCGCTCCCTGCCCCCCACCCCCTCCGCTCCGAGTCTTCCACCCCTTCCACTCCCTGCCCCCCCACCACTCCCTCCACTCGCTGCCCCCCCACCCCCTCCGCTCCGAGTCTCCCACCCCCTCCGCTCCCTGCCCCCCACCCCCTCCGCTCCGAGTCTCCCACCCCCTCCGCTCCCTGCCCCCCCACCCCCTCCGCTCCGAGTCTCCCACCCCCTCCGCTCCCTGCCCCCCACCCCCTCCGCTCCGAGTCTTCCACCCCTTCCACTCCCTGCCCCCCCACCACTCCCTCCACTCGCTGCCCCCCCACCCCCTCCGCTCCGAGTCTCCCACCCCCTCCGCTCCCTGCCCCCCACTCCCTTCGCTCCGTCTCCCCCACCCCCTCCGCTCCGAGTCTCCCACCCCTTCCACTCCCTGCCCCCCACCACTCCCTGCCCCCCTACCCTCTCTACTCTTTGTCCCCTCTCCCTCTGCTCCTTGTCCCCCACCCCCTCCACTCCCTGCCCCCCCAACCCCTCTGCTCCGTGACTCCCCACCCTCTCTACTCTTTGTTCCCTCTCCCTCTGCTCCTTGTCCCCCACCCCCTCTGCTCCATGTGTATGCAACCACTCCCCTCCTGCCCAGTTCTCTCCATCTTGCCACCCCCCTCCCTGTTTTCAAAATGCTCCTTCATACCCTTTTCGTGAACCATGCCGTACGCCCCCTTCCAACCTCACCACCTCCCAGTTTTCCCTTTTTCCTCTTCTGCTCACCGTCCAGCGTTTCTCCTGCTTAGTAGACAATACTTTGATCTTTCTTTCTGCTGGTCCCAGGCATGGTGCCCTGTTGGTGGTGGGATTAGGTGGTCTTGCCTGAGGTGCGAGTGGGGGGGTTTCTGGTGGCTTTAGTGGGAGGGAGAAAATCAAAAGCATCAGCCAGACTCTCAAGCATCGCCTAACAATGCATGTTAGGAAGCACATGGGCGTACATATTGGGTCAAGAGTCAAGCTCAGCTTTAACGGTCAAACTGCCCACTAGTACTGGGCTAGTACATGAGGAATTGTCTCTTTGGGAGGAGGTACCCACGGACCGCCAGTGCCTGCCTAACTGTACCCAGCAAGAGGGGAGGGCAATGGAAGATAAACTGAGGGGGAAGTGAAGGAGAAAGCCATGAAGTGATAACCTTTGAGGGGATGAGTCCCCGATCGGCATGTGATGTTTTATCTGGGAAAATGGACTGAGCAGCACAGGAGCCAACCAAAGATACGGTAGCATGGTGGTTATGTTACTGGACTAGTGAATTCATAATCCAGAGAACAAGTTCAAATCCCACTATGGTATTTTGAGGATTTGAATTTAGTTTTTTTTAATCTGGTACCAATAAAAGTGACCATGAAACTGTCAGATTGTCGTAAAACCCCAATTGGTTCACCAATGACCTTTTTTAAAGGAAACCTGTCGTCCTTACCCGGTCTGGCCTACATGTGATTCCAGGCCCACGTGGTCGACTCATAAATTGCCCACTGAAGTGGCCTAGCAACCGCTAGAAACTGCTGCAGCGGTTCAAGAAGGCGGCTCACCACCACCTTGTCAAGGGCAACTAGGGATGGGCAATAAATGCCAGCCTTGCCAGTGATGTCCACAGCCCGAGAATGAATATTTAAAGATAAAACTCCCAGAATCCAAATTAATGGAACACTAGAATAAAAAAAACCCTTGAAACAGCATCTTCATTAGGTTCTGGGTACAGAAGACAAGGGTCAATGAATTATAATGGAGGAGGCAGTAAACAAGTTAATACAGGAGTACAGCTGCTCTCACAAAGTCCGACCTCTGATTCAATCCATTTTTTTTTTACATTCAGCTTAATTTTCACACGCTGGACCCTTATTACAAAACTGTCCTCTGAGCTCAGGCCACTCCACTGTGTAAATGAGATGTAGGGACAGAGCCGAGATCCAGCACTTCTCAGAGATCAGTGTGCTGCTATAACGGATGCCTTTTTGGGGAGAAGGGCGTTGATGACACAATGTTTTAATATCCGGCTCCTTAAATGAGCAACTCGCTCTGCAAACAGCAGCAACACCCAGTAATTTAGCATGGTGGAGAACTCAGCACATCTCTCAGGCCCGCTGTTCTGATCCCCTCAAAAACAAATTGGACCTAAAGTCGCAGCCACAGGCACTCAGCACAACACCTTCTAACTTTAGTACCAGAGAAGAGCAAAATGAAAACAAACTGGCTAATAACTAACGGAGCTGGGCTTCAAAAGGAAACTTTTTCTCAAAACATTAACTTGTCTCTTCTCCCCGCAGATGCTGACTAGCCTTTCGAGTGTTTCATCATTTTCTGTTTCCTCACACTTTATCCCTCTATATCTCAATTTCTTGCTCAGGAAGCTACACTTCACTCCAATTTAAGTAAAGAAATTTAAAATTTGCCAAATTGTCCGATTTCTGTATTGCCAGGCCTTCTTTACTCGATCGTCCTCTGGGGGCACATCAGACTTTTACCACTTGGAATTGCTGGTCTTATGGGTATGAACAGCAAGAGGAAGTCTGACCATCGGGGGTCTCAATCAAATTGGGAGTCTCACCATTAGGGGTCTCACCGTCGGGGGTCTCAATCAAACTGGGAGTCTCACCATTAGGGGTCTCAGTCTAGCTGGGGGTCTCATCATCAGGGTTCTCACCATCAGGGGTCTCAATCAAACTGGAGTCTCACCATCAGGGGTCTCAGTCTAACTGGGCGACTCTGTATAATATACTTGAGCAGCTTTTCCAGAATGTTGGTGGCATCAAAGTACTGGTTGGAAATAATTACCATACTGACATGGACCCGAGAGAACTAGAGCCACCAAAGGGTAGGATTACATCTCCATCAAGTTCCATTCCGCTCTGTCGTGAGGCTCTGAGCTCAGTTTTGCCAGCGTTGACAGGTGCCAAGTCGAGGCTAGACACCAACCCAAGGTCAATGGTAATCTCTCTACATGCCCCAGCAGTTGCTTCAAGAGTGGCATTACCAGAGGCCTGGGAGAAGGCTGTTTGTTTGCCCATTTGGCATCCTTCCTTAACCAGAAGAGGTGCAGACTTGTGCATTTTTCCTCCTCTTCGTCCTCTCCTCCGTAAAGTGAAGTGCCCAGGCTCATGTGCAGCATAAACACAGTCATGGACCAGTTGGGCTGAATGGCCTGTTTCTGTGCTGTGTGCTCTATGTAACACGAGCTGCTTGTTCGAGCTGCCCAGTCAAGTGACACTAATGAAATATTCCATGGTGCTGTACTTTTTATTTGACAATATTCCTCATTAAACATTAATAGACTTCCTCCTTATTTTCCCAGCTGTTACACAACAGAAGATATGAATGATCAGAGAGGTGATAAAGCAATGCATAGCAGTACTGGAATAGTTCTGGAGTTCTGGTGAGTGTAGCGCACCAAAGCTGAATGAAAGACAGTGCCTCGCTCTTATAAAACCCTGTTATATTGCTGTGGTTGCCAAGGATACAGTGAGCAAAGTTGATCAAAAAGCACAGGAACAAAGTCTCTGGCCAAAAGTCGGGGCTATTCAGAGAACTCTCCCAGCAAAAACGGACCGACTTAAAGGAGGGGAGTGAAACAGCAGCAGAAAAAATCTCTAAGGGAGCAGAGAATTGAACAGACTGAAACTTGGGCCATCAATTTACTTTGGTCGGAAATTTGAACTTTAGCTTCTAACCAAAATGGGCAATAATACTTCCAATAAATGAATCCTAGAATAGTGTTCGTCCTACAGCTCAGTCAAAGGCACAGACCACCGCTCCTGGTTCGAAAGGAGGCCAGCAATAAATAAGTCATTACTCAGTGGCCTGAAATAGGGGCATTTTACTCTCGCCTCCTTCCAGGGACAGGCTTACTGCATAATACCTGAAATATGAAACACCCTGTAGAAATTCCAGTACGAGCGCTAGCTTATAAAATATGTAGAAAGAACTTACGTTTATACAACGCCTTTCACGGCCTCACGACGTCCGAAAGCGCTTTGCAGCCAATTAAGTAGTTTTGAAGTTTTAGTCACTGTTGTAATGTAGGAAACACGGCAGACAATTTGCGTACAGCAAGATCCCACAAACATTAATGAGGTAATGACCAGGTCATCTGCTTTTTAGTGATGTTGGTTGAGGGATAAATATCAGCCAGGACACCAGGGAGAACTCCCGTGCTCTTCTTCAAATAGCGCCATGTGATTGTTTATGTCTACCTGAGAGGGCAGACAGGGTCTCATTCTAATGTCTCATCCAAAAGACAGCACCTCTGACAGTGCAGCACTCCCTCGGTAACGCACATGAAGTGTCAGCCTAGATTTTGTGCTCAAGTGTCTGGAGTGGGGCTTGAACTATAAGCCTTCTGACTCAGAGGCAAGAGAGTGCTATCAACTGAGCTTTGACTGTATTACTGTTAGACAGAATGGTAAATGGAACAGGGTCTCAGTGAGGTAGATACCAGTCCCAAGGTCAGCAGACACTGCCCCCCCATGCCCTCCCATCACCATTGAATCTCTTATGATGTCAGGTGCTCTTCTTTATAAAGGCTCTGTCCAGTGCTGTTGCAACTAACTCAAGGCTATAGTGCTGTTTGAAGCTGTTCTATTTTGCAAAACAGTTAACCCCTGTGTTATATCACACATCCAGTATCGGCACAATTTTCTGTGGTGTTTCACAAGGGTAACAGCAAGCTCGAAGGCGTGTGCAAGATCAGTGCTTTTAAGTGCACTACATTTCGTGCCATATCACCAGCTAGGTAATCCCTTTCTCCACCCATTATTGCCCAGTTTGGAGAGACCAGAGAGCAGTGAAGATTAAGGGGAGATTTAATAGAGGTTTTGATAGAGTAAATAAGAAGAAACTATTTCCACTGGCAGGAGGGTCGATAACCGGAGGACAATGATTTAAGATAATTGACAAAAGAACCAGAGGGGAGATCAGGAGAATTGTTTTTTTACACAGCGTGTTGTTATGATCTGGAATGCACTGCCTGAAAGGGCGGTGGAAGCAGATTCAATAGTAACTTTCAAAAGGAAATTGGATAAATACTTGAAAAGGCAAAATATGCAGGGCTATGGGGAAAGAGCAGGGGAATGGGACTAATTGGATTGCTCTTTCAAAGAGCGGGCAAATGGCCTCCTTCTGTGCTGTAAGATTCAAGACTTCAACGCTATATAGGGCTACCAATGCAGCAGTGTGTAGCTTACAGCTGAGTGTTGAAGACCTGTGAGAAATCCCCTTGCTTTTGTGGTCTCACCCCATCTGCAGGACATGTCAAGTAATCCCAGAGCAAGCATCAAAATAAATTACATCTCTGGTGTGCTGCTCCCATCACCGTGACATCTGAAGGATGAAATGACAAGCTGACAGCTTCTGAATTGCTTTGCGGTACCTGGGGAAAGCTGGGTTGCTGGGAGTCGTCACAGGCAGAGAGCAACAACTCATTCCTCCTTCAAGAAGTAGGCCGGCAGAGCCCAGTCCATTCAAAGCCAAGGTGACAGTCTCTCAAACAAAAAGAAACGTGCTATTTCTTCAGGATCACGTTTAATATATTATTTTCGAAAAGATAACTTTTGTCGAAGAAGTTGGACTCAGGTTGACCTTATAGATACAGATATGATAGTAAACCGTCATAGCAGGACCAGGGGACAAAGGCTCAAATTGTGATCAATGTAAGTCTGATATTCTCAAGAGTAATCAATACATGGGATGGACTTCTGGGGAAAGAGTGGAGGCAAAAGTGTTGGAGTCATTTAAGTTGGGTGTTATGATGAGAAGCCGTAGAGTATTTCTGGATATGGGCCAAAGGCAGGTATATGGAGTTAGATCACAGATCAGCCATGATCTTATCAAATGGCGGAGCAGGCACGAGGGGCTGAATGGCCTACTCCTGATCCTATGTTCCTACGGATGGACAGCCTTCCTCACCTCTACTGACCTTGTGATGTTGTGTGATAACCATTAGCTGGCCATTACCTATTGCAACAGAGTGAGTAATTGACGATATGTAACCCATAAGATGTTGAGCGCTCTGTATCAGAAATAGGGATACAACTTTAAGAAATTATATAAAAGGCAGTATAGCTTTAAGGAATCATTGATCTTAATTGCCTTCAATCAGGAATGACTCCCAGCCTGTAAGAATAAAAGGCTGGGAAATGGTTGAGTTGGAGAGAGGAGTTTGAAGGATCTGAGTGGGATAAGAGTTAGGCTGGACAGTAACACAAATCACTGTCTTGTTCATTGCTGCAAGTAAAGACCCCATGTGGGTGAATAAACCCACTTGTTTCACGATCGAGTCTGTGTATCTAATTGACCACTGGGTCCTGGGCCTGCATCAGCTTGTGACACGATTTACATCTCATAACCAGGCTGCCTCTTTCCATTAAACCATGTCAAGTGGCCCGGAGAGGCAAGCAACGCTGAGGACACCCTCCGCCTCCAACTTGTGGCCTGCTCAGATACATTGTGGCCCAACAACTTTCACTCTTCACACTTAATTAGTTGGTTGTTACTGGGCAAATTTGGCACGTTGGTACCAAACCACTATAAGAAAAACTGATCACACTTTAACAATGTGCCAATGTCCTTCTGTGACCTCTCATTCACCAGTTCCAAGAGGCCCCTCCTGGACCGTCCCCTCCCCCCACTCTCCCAAGAACCTCACCCTAGTAGGTGCTCTCTCCAGATACAACCCAAGTTTGGAAGGGCAGAGTCTCGAATTATACTGCATGGTGTTTTGCACAGTTCAAGTGAACATGGTAAGGGGTAATTTGACCAGATTTTCCTGACAATAGCCCAAGACACACTCATAAAACTACCCCTAGTGTTAACATTTCATATACCAGTGTTACACTTCTGCATAACATCACAATTTGCTTATATTCAGGATCTGTCATATGACCATTATGAGATCACAATTTATCTACTACACCTGCACTAAATATCTTATAAAAGTGCCCCTCATTCCCTTTGCTGGAGGTTTCACAGCAGACTACCAGGGATAGAGGGAACAATTTCTTCTTTTCAGAAGATTGTGGGTTCAAGTCCATCCCAGAGACTTGAGCACATAATTCAGGCTCACACTCCCAGTGCAGTACTGAGGAAACGCTGCACTGTTAGAGGTGCCGTCTTTCAGATGAGACATTAAACCGAGGCCCCGTCTGCCCTCTCAGGTGAACATTCCCTCAGTACTGCACTGAAATGCCAGGCTAGATTTTGTATTCAAGTCTCTGGAGTGGGACTTGAACCCACAATCTTCTAACTCGGGAGGTGAGAATGCTACTGACCGAGCCACGGCTGACACTGTCTTTAAATGCAAGTCTTTAGAAAGGGAGCAGGAAGGTTGACACTTGCAGGAATGGGCGAGAGACTCTTATGGAGACTGTACAGTCAGCTTGCCCAGCGGTTAGGCTTTGTGCTGAAGCTTTTCACAAAGTCAGCACATTGAAATCGAAAGATTACAAACTCCAGTTCCGCCACACAAAGCTTATTTCTTTCCCACTCCCAAACTGATTCCCGTTAACACCATTGCATCAGAGAGCACTTACCCACAAAGTATGTGACATTTCACACGGCACAAAAACACCACCGACTGCCCCCTCTAACCCCCCCCCAACATATTAAAATAAAATCACTTCCAATCAGCGTACTTACTCAACCACAGCTGTGCCTAACTGACCATCTCACCAATTATTAATCCAATCAAGGGACCACATTCCAGTGACCCTTCCCTTATCTAGGGGCTCCATGGGTCACAGCACAGGGGATGGAAAGACGCCACTGGCTGTAGCTTCCAAATCGGTGTTTGATTTCCTTCACCAAAATCGATCACCTGTACAACTTCTCAATTCCTGTCCTGTACCCTTCATCGGGTCAGCTTTCTAAATGGCCGGAAGCAACAAATAAAACCATCTGCATTCTGTCACGCTCACACACTACAGCTCACGGGCAGGACGGGCTCCATGTCTATCAGGGGCTGTCATTAAAAAAGTACGAGCCGAGAACGGCTGAGCTGGAAAACACGGCGCAGAGCGTGACAACTGAGGAAAGAGAAACGACTTGCATTTATAAAATGCCTTTCACAATCATAGGACGTCCCAAAGCGTTTTACAGCCAATGGAGTACTTTTGAGGTGTAGTGTACTATTGTAATATAGGCAACGTCCCACAAGGTCCCACAAACAGCAATGTGATAATGACCAGACAATCTGTTTTAGTGATGTTGGTTGAGGGATAAATATTGGCCAGGACACAGGGGAGAACTCCCCTACTCTTCTTCGAATAATGCTGTGGGATCTTTTTGCGTCCATCTGAGAGGGCAGACGAAGCCTCGGTTTAACGTCTCATCCGAAAGACGGCACCTCCGCCAGTGTAGCACTCCCTGCACTGGGAGTGTCAGCCTGGATTATGTGCTCAAGTCTCTGGAGTTGGGCAAGTCCCAGGTTCCGCTGCTCACAAAGGGCAGCTAGTCACTGTATTGGAGACCGTCATCTTGGAGTGAGGGGGGAGGTGGCAAGGAGGAGGCCAAAGTTGCCGTACCCGCCAGGAACAGCCCTCCCCAAAAACTGCACCGAAACTCTGCCATATTGGCCGTGGTGACCCCTGTATGAACTCTCACATTGGCTACTCTTTTTATTGCCTTTAAGGGATATGTTTTGCAATGTAGTATTCCTAGCTTTGGGCAACAGCAGCGCCAATGGATGGCAAGCCAATCAGGACGCAAATTGGTCACGATGACTTAGACACCCAAAATCCCTCTCGGCACGTGATCAGGACCACTAAATTATAAAATCCATCCCTCCGTTTAAAGTTATGAGTCAAGAGTATTTGAATGCAAAAGATCCTATGGCACTATTCGAAGAAGAGCAGGGGAATTCTCCCAGAGCCTTGGTCAGCATTTATCCCTCAACCAACAGCTAAAAACAGATGATCTGGTCATTGCTGTTCGTGGGAGCTTGCTGTGCGCATATTGGCTGCTGTGTAAGAACATAAGAAATAGGGCAAATTGGTGAGGTGGCTCCTTGTAGAGGTTTATACTAATGTACTTGACCTGAGTAGCTTCACCATTCAATAAGATCATGGCTGATCTTCGACCTCAACTCCACTTTCCCGCCCGATCCCTATATCCCTCGATTCCTTTAGTGTCCAAAAATCTATCGATCTCAGTCTTGAATATACTCAACGACTGAGCATCCACAGCCCTCTGGGGTACAGAAGTCCAAAGATTCACAACCCTCTGAGTGAAGAAATTTTTCATCATCTCGGTCCAAAATGGCCAACACCTTATCTTGCGGCTATGACCCCTGGTTCTAGACTCTCCAGCGAGGGGAAACAGCCTCTCAACATCTACCCGGTCAAGCCTTCTCAGGATTTTAGATGTTTCAATGCGATCACCTCTCATTCTTCTAAAGTCCAGGGAGTATAGGCCCATTCTACTCAATCTCTCCTCATAGGTCAACACTCTCATCCCAGAAATCAGTCTAGTGAACTTTCGTTGTACCCTCTCTAACGCAAGTAAATCCTTCCTTAGGCCAAGTTTCTTACATTACAACTGCAACTACACTTCAAAAGGATTTCATTGACTGTAAAGAGCTTTGGGACGTCATGAGGTCATGAAAGACACTGCATAAATGGAAGTTCTTTCTTTCTTCATTTGCTGGACACAACGCAGCAACAAGCCAAGTCTACCAAGCAGTGCCAAAACTGGCAAATTGGTGAGGTGGCTCCTTGTAGAGGTTTATACTAATGTGCTTGACCTGAATTTCCTGTGGCTACCTCATCTTTGGGCTGGTAGCCACACCGGTGAGCAATGGTGACCGGCAAAGTCGGAGACTCCATCCTCAGTCTGTGCAGAGGCAGTGACTGTGGGGGTTGGGGACACTAGGAAGGTGAGGGCTTTCTGGCTTTCTCTTGGGGAGTGCGGGGGCAGAGCTGTCAGGGCTTGAAATGGGTTTTTTTAAGGTTTTTTATGCAATAATTTGGAAAAACCTAACTCAGAATCCAAGAATGTCTCCCCTGTGGATCCTGAATGTCTCATTTCATTGTTGTGTTGTGTTACAAGCAAGTTAATGCAGACACGGTATGTAACTAAATCTGTGCATTTCATTATCGCTGCTTCCTCGAGTATATTAATAGCAAAGTACTGGATTCGCTAAATTTCTCATTACATTAATGCACAAATCCATCTCATAAACTGAGCGGAGGCTGCAAAAGATCATAGTGAATTTCATTACAAATCCCCTCGCAGGAATATGTAAGCTGTCAGCGACAGCAATGGTTAGATTGCTGGGAGCTCAGGGATGAACTGGAACAGCCGAGCTGGCCTGTCTCCCGGTGGCTCGGTGGCTGGATGCACTGCCCGTACAGGAGCGAGTAGGTCCCAGGTTCATACTTGCTCTGTGCCGAATTAGTCAACCCCGGGCGGGAAAGCGATACGGAGGCAACAGTGGGCCTCAGCGCGCCTGAACAGGGAGGGGGGGTACAATCATTCAGTGTTACAGCGCCTGGCGGAGAGAGCCTTTGGGCTCAGTGGTACATTCCCTGCCTCGGAGTCAGAAGGTGCAGGATTTGAACCATGCTCCAGACAGCCCCGGCGAGTGGAGACCACAGCTCCCGCTCTCAATTCTGGGGGATACTTGTGTCCGGTGGGTGTGAGTGCACTCCCCCCCCCTCTCCATATGGGTTGTGGGAGCCCATAAAACCCTCCCATCACATAGGAATAAAGAAAGACCTGCAATTACAGTGAAACCTGTACAAACAGACACCTCCAAAAAACGGACAGTCGTTGGAGTCCCAAATAATTTACATTGTAAAACACACAAGCTGCACCTTGAAACACCAGACACTCGCAAATTCCAAACTTCGGACAGCCTTCAACGTCAACGTTCAAATCCACCCAAGCTAGTTTGTTGGTCGCAAGGGTCCTATGTGAAATGAGTTTGGGCGATCGCCACCCAGATCTTGGTGAGATTGGGTCCTTGCCATGAACTTGGCATTAAGTGGCACTAAATAGGCCATTTCATTCCAAGAGGCTGGGTTGGAAAGCAAAACAATGTTCCTCTGTGAGGTTTGGGACTGACACACATTGTGGGCAAACAGGAGAGGGAGGTTTGCTGTGCTGTGGTATACTGGATCTAGGAACGCTTGGCACCAAAGTGAGGCCCCTGAAATGGTGAGAGGTCCATCCCCGAGCACTAGCATCCCTCACCTTAATAAACATAAAACCCATAGAGAAAAGTCAGAGAATCATAGAGTGATACAGCACAGGAGGAGGCCATTCAGCCCATCGTGCCTGTGCCAGCTCTTTAAAAGAGCTATCCAATTAGTCCCACACCCCTGCTCTTTCCCAGTAAGCCCTGCAAATTTTTCGCCTTCATGTATTTATCCAATTCCCTTTTGATAGTTATTATTGAATCTGCTTCCACCGCCCTTTCAGGCAGTGCATTCCAGATCAGAACAACTCGCTGCGTAAAAAAAAAAATGTCCTCATGTCACTTCTGGTTCTTTTGCCAATTACCTTAAATCTGTGTCCCCTGGTTACCGCCCCTTCTGCCACTGGAAACGGTTTCTCCCTATTTACTCTATCAAAACCCTTCATGATTTTGAATACCTCCACCAAATCTCCCCTTAACCTTCTCAGCTCTAAGGAGAACAACCCCAGATTCTCTAGTCTCTCCACGTAACAGAAGTCCCTCATCCCTGGTACCATTCTAGTGAATCTCCTCTGTACCCTCTTTAAGGCCTTGACTTCGTTCATGAAGTGTGGTGCCCTGAATTGGACACAATACTCCAGCTTTCATCTGTTGAAAACACCTCTCTCACTGAAATAATCTGCTCGGATTTAGAAATTTAGTTTGGAGAGGCAAGATGATAGGATAGAATTAGAATTTACAGTACAGGAGAAGGCCATTTGGCCCATCTGGTCTGTGCTGGTATTTATGCTCGATACAAGCCTCCTCCCGCCCTACTTCATCTAACCTTATCTACATATTCTTCTATTCCTTTTCCCCCTCATATGTTTATCTAGCTTCCCCGTAAATGCATCTAAGTTATTCTCCTCAACTGCTCCACGTGGTAGTGAGTTCCACATTCTAACCACTCTCTGGATAATGACGTTTCTCCCTTTAATTGACATTATAGTCTCTACCTCAGTCGCCACTTGGGATCGCAATCCCACATGGAGCAGGAATCATGGGAATTCGGGTGCACGGCTGAAGATGTATTCCCATTCTTGGACGGAAAATTGGAGGGAGCGAGCTCCTGAGTTCCCAATTCGTGCTCCTTGCAGGCGAGGCCAAGTGCCAATCTAGGAGAATTCCCTCCACGGACAGGCAGTTTCTCAGCAACAAGGCCTCGACCTTGGATCAGTCACATATCATTGGTCACCACTGTAAGCAATGATAACCCGAAGCTGGTGTACATCCTACAAGCAGTTTAGATTCTAACACAGAGATTAGTCATTTGCAATGATCACAGACAACTCGTGGTAACACTAACTCGTTACACTAATGTGTACGCTGCCTCAACCTCTATTCAAAGCAGGAAGGTCACTCAGTGGCTAGCTCCAGGCACTAATAATAGAGATCCAGCCCACATAACTGGAGAGAATTTGGGAAGCTCATCATATTTTTGTAATTACAAACCGCAATAGCTCATCTTTGAAAATAAACCACTTAAATAATTAAAGATGAGAAGCACAGTGGAGAGAACTGAACACACATTCAACCCCCACCCCACCCCCACACATGAACGACAAGGCCCAAACTGGCAAGTAACACCAAAGGCTCCATACAACTGCAGAACTAAAAAAACAGGGGAGATCTACAGATGATGCATTAAAATCGCCACCAGGCGAGTGATGATTTCAATACTTCAGGAGAGAGGAGCGAAGAAAATTGGGGTGGCGGGACAATAAAATAATGAATGTTATTTAGAACACAAATGTTTCCTCTGGTAATTGTACATTGTCACTCTGTAAACCTGCAATCAACTCCAGGGCACTGTTGATGATTGACCAGCCAGCCGGGATTACTACTGGAGCATGGACAGGTAAACCTGTCGCTGGGGCTGGGATTTTTTTTTTTTTATTCGTTCACGGGATGTGGGCGTCGCTGGCAAGTGCGGCATTTATTGCCCATCCCTAATTGCCCTCGAGAAGGTGGTGGTGAGCCGCCTTCTTGAACCGCTGCAGTCCGTGTGGTGACGGTTCTCCCACAGTGCTGTTAGGAAGGGAGTTCCAGGATTTTGACCCAGCGACAATGAAGGAACGGCGATATATTTCCAAGTCGGGATGGTGTGTGACTTGGAGGGGAACGTGCAGGTGGTGTTGTTCCCATGCGCCTGCTGCCCTTGTCCTTCCAGGTGGTAGAGGTCGCAGGTTTGGGAGGTGCTGTCGAAGAAGCCTTGGCGAGTTGCTGCAGTGCATCCTGTGGATGGTACACACTGCAGCCACAGTGCGCCGGTGGTTAAGGGAGTGAATGTTTAGGGTGGTGGATGGGGTGCCAATCAAGCGGGCTGCTTTATCTTGGATGGTGTCGAGCTTCTTGAGTGTTGTTGGAGCTGCACTCATCCAGGCAAGTGGAGAGTATTCCATCACACTCCTGACTTGTGCCTTGTAGATGGTGGAAAGGCTTTGGGGAGTCAGGAGGTGAGTCACTCGCCGCAGAATACCCAGCCTCTGACCTGCTCTCGTAGCCACAGTATTTATATGGCTGGTCCAGTTAAGTTTCTGGTCAATGGTGACCCCCAGGATGTTGATGGTGGGGGATTCGGCGATGGTAATGCCGTTGAATGTCAAGGGGAGGTGGTTAGACTCACTCTTGTTGGAGATGGTCATTGCCTGGCACTTATCTGGCGCGAATGTTACTTGCCACTTATCAGCCCAAGCCTGGATGTTGTCCAGGTCTTGCTGCATGCAGGCTCGGACTGCTTCATTATCTGAGGGGTTGCGAATGGAACTGAACACTGTGCAGTCATCAGCGAACATCCCCATTTCTGACCTTATGATGGAGGGAAGGTCATTGATGAAGCAGCTGAAGATGGTTGGGCCTCGGACTCTGCCCTGAGGAACTCCTGCAGCAATGCCCTGGGGCTGAGATGATTGGCCTCCAACAACCGCTACCATCTTCCTTTGTGCTAGGTATGACTCCAGCCACTGGAGAGTTTTCCCCCTGATTCCCATTGACTTCAATTTTACTCGGGCTCCTTGGTGCCACACTCGGTCAAATGCTGCCTTGATGTCAAGGGCAGTCACTCTCACCTCACCTCTGGAATTCAGCTCTTTTGTCCATGTTTGGACCAAGGCTGTAATGAGGTCTGGAGCCGAGTGGTCCTGGCGGAACCCAAACTGAGCATCGGTGAGCAGGTTATTGGTGAGTAAGTGCCGCTTGATAGCACTGTCAACGACACCTTCCATCACTTTGCTGATGATTGAGAGTAGACTGATGGGGCGGTAATTGGCCGGATTGGATTTGTCCTGCTTTTTGTGGACAGGACATACCTGGGCAATTTTCCACATTGTCGGGTGGATGCCAGTGTTGTAGCTGTACTGGAACAGCTTGGCTAGAGGCGCAGCTAGTTCTGGAGCACAAGTCTTCAGCACTGCAGCTGGGATGTTGTCGGGGCCCATAGCCTTTGCTGTATCCAGTGCACTCAGCCGTTTCTTGATATCACGTGGAGTGAATCGAATTGGCCGAAGACTGGCTTCCGTGATGGTGGGGATATCGGGAGGAGGCTGAGATGGATTATCCACTCGGCACTTCTGGCTGAAGATGGTTGCAAACGCTTCAGCCTTGTCTTTTGCACTCACGTGCTGGACTCCGCCATCATTGAGAATGGGGATGTTTGCAGAGCCTCCTCCTCCCGTTAGTTGTTTAATTGTCCACCACCATTCACGACTGGATGTGGCAGGACTGCAGAGCTTTGATCTGATCCGTTGGTTGTGGAATCGCTTTGCTCTGTCTATAGCATGTTGCTTCAGCTGTTTATCATGCATGTAATCCTGAGTTGTAGCTTCACCAGGTTGGCACCTCATTTTTAGGTACGCCTGGTGCTGCTCCTGGCATGCTCTTCTACACTCCTCATTGAACCAGGGTTGATCCCCTGGCTTGTTGGTAATGGTAGAGTGAGGAATATGCCGGGCCATGAGGTTACAGATTGTGCTGGAATACAATTCTGCTGCTGCTGATGGCCCACAGCGCCTCATGGATGCCCAGTTTTGAGCTGCTAGATCTGTTCTGAATCTATCCCATTTAGCACGGTGGTAGTGCCACACAACAAGTTGGATGGTGTCCTCAGTGCGAAGACGGGACTTCATCTCCACGAGGACTGTGCGGTGGTCACTCTTACCAATACTGTCATGGACAGATGCATTTGCGACAGGTAGATTGGTGAGGACGAGGTCAAGTAAGTTTTTCCCTCGTGTTGGTTCGCTCACCACCTGCCGCAGGCCCAGTCTAGCAGCTATGTCCTTCAGGACTCGGCCAGCTCGGTCAGTAGTGGTGCTACCGAGCCACCCAGAGTACATTTTGTGCCCTTGCTGCCCTCAGTGCTTCCTCCAAGTGGTGTTCAACATGGAGGAGGACTGATTCATCAGCTGAGGGAGGACGGTAGGTGGTAATCAGCAGGAGGTTTCCTTGCCCATGTTTGACCTGATGCCATGAGATTTCATGGGGTCCAGAGTCAATGTTGAGGACTCCCAGGGCCACTCCCTCCTGACTGTATATCACTGTACCGCCACCTCTGGTGGGTCTGTCCTGTCGGTGGGACAGGACATACCCAGGGATGGTGATGGAAGAGTCTGGGACGTTGGCTGAAAGATATGATTCTGTGAGTATGGCTATGTCAGGCTTTTGCTTGACTAGTCTGTGGGACAGCTCTCCCAATTTTGGCACAAGTCCCCAGATGTTGGTAAGGAGGACCTTGCAGGGTCGACTGGGCTTGGTGTTTTGCCGTTGTCGTGTCCGGTGCCTGGTGGTCCGATGCCGGGTGGTCCGTCCGGTTTTATTCTTATTATGACTTTTCGTAGTGAGATTTTACAACTGAGTGGCTTGCTAGGCCATTTCAGAGGGCAATTAAGAATCAACCACATTGCTGTGGGTCTGGAGTCACATATAGGCCAGACCGGGTAAGGGCGGCAGGCTTCCTTCCCTAAAGGACATTAGTGAACCAGATGGGTTTTTACGACAATCCGGTAGTTTCATGGCCATCATTACTGATACTAGTATTTTAATTCCAGATTTTTATTTAATTAATTGAATTTTAATTAATTAAATTTAAATTCGCCAGCTGCCGTGGCCTCTGGATTACTAGCCCAGTAACATAACCACTATGCTACCGCACCCAGATAACTGTCCAGGCCAAAGCCTCATGGTTAGGGTTGTGCTAGCAAGCAATGGAAAACTTACCAGTGATCTGCTCTGGTGAGCTGAATGTTTTTAACTGGTTAAACTCCAGCAGTCTCCCTGCACACTTTTGGGGCCTTGGCTCTACCGAGTTATAGCCAAGGCCTT
The DNA here is from genome assembly GCF_035084215.1 of Heptranchias perlo. NCBI lineage: Eukaryota > Metazoa > Chordata > Chondrichthyes > Hexanchiformes > Hexanchidae > Heptranchias > Heptranchias perlo. Next base: position 62,664,999 of record NC_090337.1, on the reverse strand, counting down.
GGGATTTAAGTTAAGTTGGATGTGTCTCTACAGGGAGAGAGTATGCTCTCAGTATTGGGCAAAACACAAACTCTACAGATGGGTGTTTACATAACAATCGTGACTGCACTTCAAAAGGGACTTCAGTTGTGTGGAGAGACTAGAGAAGCTGGGATTGTTCTCTTTAGAAAGGGTAAAGGGGAGATTTAATAGAGGTGTTCATAATTATGATGGAGAAAATAAGGAGAAACTGTTTCCAGTGGCAGGAGGGTCGGTAGCCAGAGGGCAAGATTTGAGATAATTAGCAAAAGAACCAGGAGGGAGGTGAATAAAAAAAAATTTAACACAGCAAATTGTTCTGATCTGGAATGCACCACCTGAAAGGGCGGTGGAAGCAGATTCAATAATAGCTTTCAAAAGGGAATTTGATATCTACTTGAAAAGGAAAAAATTGCAGGGCTATGGGGAAAGAGCAGGGTGTATGGGACTAATTAGATAACTCGTTCAATGATCCGGCACAGGCATGATGGGCCAAATGGCCTCCTTCTGTGCTATTAAGATTGTATGTTTCTATGAAAAGTATATCCATTGGTTGTGAAGCACTTTGGGATGTCCTGAAGATGTGATCATTATCTATTTAATGCAAGCTCTTTCTTGTTTCTCTTACTTGTTACAAACTATGAAGGTAGCTGTCAAGTCAAACTTTCCTTGAACCTGGGCTCAGGCTGCTCAAACTGGATAGAAACTGCAAGGTTATATTAGCTCTGAGCTCAGTGTTGTCGTGAGCAGCCAATCAGCTGATGCACAATGGACTTGTTGCCCACTCACAAACACATAACAAAGGAAACAACCCCAAATGGTGATGTGCCACAGCCTTGATCCCCGATCGCCGGCACTAAGACCGCACCACGCTCGAATCAGTGCTGGCTAGACCAAGGAAGAACTTCCATCAGGGCAGCACAGGGCATGGCATCAATGGAGTAATCACTTTGTGTTGGCTCAGTTGGTAAATGAGCTGCCTAGTTGGTCAATCCCCACAGACCAGCAAGGTCAGGGGTTAGATCCTCTGGTTTGGGCAGAGTCATTTCATCTCAACCAGGGGCTGGTCTCATTGCTCCTGGGTTGGGGGCATGATCAGCAAAGGTTCATTCTCAGTTGTGATTTACCCACTGAATGCTATTGGGGAAGAGGGCATCATCTTTATTACAGTCTCACACAGCCAAAATACACGCCATATCCACACCAACAATACACGCCATATCACACACCCATAATACACGCCATATCACACACCCATAATACACGCCATATCACACACCCATAATACACGCCATATCACACACCCATAATACACGCCATATCACACACCCATAATACACGCCATATCACACACCCATAATACACGCCATATCACACACCCATAATACACACCATATCACACACCATCACACCCAAACTACATGCCATATCACACACCCATAATACACCATATCACACCCAAAATACACACCATATCACACCCCCAAAATACACACATCACACCCATAATATACACCATATCACACACCCAAAATATACACCATATCACACCAATACACCATATCACACCCATAATACACACCATATCACACACCCATAATACACACCATATCACACACCCATAATACACATATCACAAAGCCAAAATATACACCATATCACACCCAAAATACACACATCACACACCCAAAATATACACCATATCACACCCATAATATACACCATATCACACCCATAATATACACCATATCACACCCATAATATACACCATACCACAAACCCAAAATATACACGTCATATCACAAACCCAAAATACACGTCATATCACACACCCATAATACACATATCACATCACACCCCCAAGCCAGCGGGTCCAATGAGGGCAAATGGATTGTGGGGGAGAAAGACATATTCCAACCAATAAACCTCAGAGCCAATTTTCTAAATGTGCCCTCCTGACCGCACTTCCAGGGTACGTAGAGAGACTGCCTGGTGAGATTTGGCGCCAGGAGATGCATTAAGAAAATCAACTCTCTCTTTTGACAATCTTCATGCATTTTCTATGGTTGTTTCCACTGCTACTCTGTCCTCCCCACCCAAGTGATAGACAGGTCCCCAACAGTACTTCATCTCAGTGCTACATAGCTCAAAATACCCTCTGCAGACACATCTCAAACGTGGAAGGAAAGAGTCTAGATTCGTACTGCTATGCGTTTGTCACAGTTCAACAGGACACAGTATGATCATTTCACACACCCACTGTATTGAAATCTCGGAGACAGCATCATATTAAGTTCACCAGTCCAGCCCGCCTGGTGGGCAGCTACAAAGGAAGGCAGGCCAGAACGAATAGAGAGCAACAGCACTGCAGTACTGATCCTCCGGCCCACACTCCATCAAGAGTGGCCCCAGGCAGGGAGCAGAGGGTCAGTGAATTTACCCAATAACCCATTAGCATCATCCAATACTTGACAAGGATATCCCAAAATGGCTTTTTGAACCTGGAACAATACATGTTAAAGGATTCCTAGTCAGCACCCTGTGTTACTGACTGTATCTCTAGTGATATTAATCCCTCTCCCTCACACTGTCACTCGGTAACCCCTCTCCCCCAGCGCCCTGTGTTACTGACTGTATCTCTACTGATGTTAATCCAGCTCCCTCACACTGTCACTCAGTAACCCCTCTCCCCCAGCACCCTGTGTTACTGACTGTATCTCTACTGATGTTAATCCAGCTCCCTCACACTGTCACTCAGTAACCCCTCTCCCCCAGCACCCTGTGTTACTGACTGTATCTCTACTGATGTTAATCCAGCTCCCTCACACTGTCACTCAGTAACCCCTCTCCCCCAGCACCCTGTGTTACTGACTGTATCTCTACTGATGCTAATCCAGCTCCCTCACACTGTCGAGCTTAATGTCTCATTGGGCACAATCCCTTTTTGGTGAATAGACCTGTTTAATCAGTCTGCAAACACAAGATATTCAAATAGATTTCTAGGTAAATGATCATTTTCAGCATCAGTTCAATATTCACCGTTACAAGACTCTTCAAAAATTTCGATGGACATTCAAATTTTTGCTCCACCTCTCTTCCCCCCACCCTGCAAAGTTCATTTTTTGGCATAATGTTTGTGAGAACAGGAAGTTTTTTCTGAACGCTTTTTAAATGAGCTCAGTTGTTCTCTATCAGGGGGAATCCTCCAACTGCTTCATGCTCAGTGACCTACTCATCAATCAAACCATTCGGGGCTGTGATTAGCTGGCCAGCACCAGCCACCAGCAAATGTACCAACAAAACTCCCAGAACGTCACTTTGACGCAAGTAAGCAGGACAAGGGAAAGAAAGGCAGCCCCTAAACTAGTCCAGCAGGTACTTCTCAACCTACCCCTCTCCTCATGGAGGATACGAGAAAAAGGAATTTCTCTGATTGGTGATTCAAGTCTTCAACCTCTCCCTCTCTCTCTCTCTCCATTTCAAACTTCCTCTATTTTACCAACATCAGTACAGTGAGTGCTCCTCTGAACTTCCCTCTCATCTCCTCACCTCTAAACGGCCATTGGATTCCCTGCATCTTCACTTCGTTGAGAACAAGGTTCGTCACACTGATAGGGTTGCCAACTCTGGTTGGATGTATTCCTGGAGGTTTCATCACATGACCACTGGCCTCCAATCACCCTGTCCAGTCAAACAGCCTTTTACTCGTTTCTCCAATACTTTTATAATTACTAAGCGAAAATCTTCAAAGAAAATGAAAAACACAATTCTTTTAATGCCATCTATGATTTTTCTCCCGGGTTTGCTCGCAGTAGCGTCCAAGAAATTAATCTGTAATTCCTGGAGACTCCAGGTCAATCCTGGAGGGTTGGCAACCCCACACACTGACTCCCTCACTCTTTGAGGATCTCAAAACTATGGAAGTATTCACAACCCCCAGGTCTTCCTTTCCTCCATCAATCTGCAACTTTTGCAAATCCAACCTTGGTGTCACGGAATCACCAAAATGTGATTTACCTCATCTTCTCTCCTACAGTACCAAGGCTGAAGGTCGCCTTGGTAGTGAAATACAGCCGTAGCGCTTCACCTGGGCTCAATACAAATAAACGTTGACAAGGTTCACTATTGATGGGGTTGCCAATGTCTAGAGCTTACTGCATCGCAGCCACACCACCCAGCCACAACGATGCATCATTGTCAAATCATAAAAAGACAAAATGGACTCACTATTTTCAACAAGCAGCTCTTCAGCTACCTATCCTTATTTTTATTTATTTCTACACTTGATTCAAAGTATCGTTTCTAAGATACCCTAGCCTTGTGAATAAGGTGGTAGATGTGGTCCTAACAGGTCTTTGGTTGGCTTCCTGGTCAGCAAAGGGTGGAGGAGGGGCTAATATGGGACCAGCACCTATGATGCAAGGAAGAGAGGGGGAAAAAAAATCAGGCATGGTTTCCTGTACCGGATCACAATCCAATAATTCCTGCTTGAGAGTGCATCAGGCTCAAGGCCAACTGTGGTGCCACACGTCAGGAGAGATGGGGAGGACAGACAATGAATCTACTTCAGTGTAACAGGTCGGTGCTCCAATACCGCACAGTGCAGCAGGGATCACCCTGCTGACCTCCCCACACAAAGCAAGTCAGTTTGGTTCAGTTCAAAATCCTGGGACTCCCTAACTAACAGCGTCGTGGGAGCACCATTACCACAAGGACTGCAGAGGTTCAAGAAAGCCCACCGCCACCTTCTCAGGGCAACCAGGGACTTGCAATAAATGCGGCCTTGCCAGCACCACCCCCATCCCGAGAACAAATTAAGAAAAACATGTAAGTATGTCAACAAGTTGCTCTACTGTGGGATAGAAACATAGAAAATAGGAGCAGGAGTAGGCCATTCGGCCCTTCGAGCCTGCTCCACCGTTCAATATGATCATGGCTGATCCGCTATCTCAATACCATATTCCCGCTCTCTCCCCATACCCCTTGATGTCTTCTGTGTCTTGAGATCTGTATCTCCTTCTTCAATATATTCAGTGACTTGGCCTCCACAGCCTTCTGTGGTAGAGAATTCCACAGGTTCACCACCCTCTGAGTGAAGAAATTTCTCCTCATCTCAGTCCTAAATGGCATACCGCGTATCCTGAGACTGTGACCCCCTCGTTCTGGACCCCCCAGCCAGGGGAAACAACCTCCCTGCATACAGTCTGTCTAGCCCTGTCAGAATTTTATATGTTTCAATGAGATCCCCTCTCATTCTTCTAAACTCTAGTGAATACAGGCCTAGTCGACCCCATCTCTCCTCATACGACAGTCCTGCCATCCCAGGAATCAGTCTGGTGAACCTTCGCTGCACTCTCTCTATGGCAAGTATATCCTTTCTTAGGTAAGGAGACCAAATCTGCACACAATACTCCAGGTGTGGTCTCACCAAGGCCCTGTAGGGGATGGGAGAGAAACATTGAGGAAATTATAATTTTTTTTAATCCTTCCCTCCCATTTTTGGCCCCTCTGCTTTTAAAGTCATTGACTCGACAAGTATTGGTAGCCCTCCAGTTCCTCATCCATGCGGCCAACCAACTTACTCGTGTAAGCAAAGACAGTGAGCGCCAGCACGGAAGGCATCAGAGCTAAGCCCAAACAAGGTGCCACTTAACGGACACATTTTTCAGTGGAGCCACTAAGTAGCAATCAGAAGCAGGAAGCCTCACTGCCTTTCTCCTTCCTTAGCCTCAGGGTCACCCCAAGTGAGATCACTGGGAATCAAACCTGGGCCATTTCCTGACCTTTACTACTCATTACTGCACTGTGTCATACATTAACCCAATAGGCCATCAGTCAGGCTTACAAGGATAAAGTAGAACTTATAATGGCCCGTGCGGCTTCATGCATTTCGAACTTGCACCCGAACCATCCCAAGTGGTTGGCCCCAAGCTATTCAGGATGTTTTCTAACATTGCAGCGAGCTCCTGCACGGACTTGCTGAGATAGTTTTATATATCAAAAAACAAAGCATTTGAAAAGTGCAGCCGTCTGGTGAAAGGGAATTCAAAGCAGATCTTTAAGGAAAAGAGAGGGGAGGAAGAAAGGAATTCCACACTCTGACAAGGAGCACTTTCTTCTTCATCCAGCTGTCTAATTGAGTCTGATAAAATGTCAAGCGTCAATCTTCAGGGAGTTGTGAGGATGTGGAGGTGCAGCCAATAGCGGCGTGAGCACGGAGAAATGGATCAAGATCAAACCTCGCCTTCAGACAGGCAAAGGATGAGCATCACTAAATCACTTTTATAAAGGATAATAATAGGCCACACAATGCCAGGTAAAAATTATGGCAAACTGAAAACCAAGACATCCCAGAAAATCATTTAATGAATGACTCCATGCCCCCCGCCGCAGTAAGTTACCTTGGCACTGTCAACTGGTCCCACCGAACACTGTAATGGGTATCTGGCAGTCCGAGGGTGTTTGAATAGTCACCATTGGACTGGTTACAAATGTTTCAAAGATTGGAACGGGTAGTTTCCCTCTGTGATTCCATTTGATAAACGAGTCAGACTGAGCCATGGTGCGTGGGGAGGTCAGAGGACCCCATGCCTGGTCTGAGTTATCAGTTCTCTATCAGGGCAGCCAGGAGGTATGGGGGGCACTACAAATGGGCACAGCTTCCATCCTCCTTCCCCCTGAAAAAGGAAGAGGAAACAAAGGGTGGGGGGGGTGGCAGATACAATTAGCCTCAGTACCACTCCGCCCTCCCAGCCCATAGCAGTTGTCCCTGCTGGAAAGAAAAACAACTGTGCATTTATATAGCACCTTTCACAACCTCAGGACGTCCCAAAGCACTTTACAGCCAATGAAGTACTTTTGAAGTGTAGTCACTGTTGTAATGTAGGAAACGCTGCAGCCAATTTGCGCACAGCAAGGTCCCACAAACAGCAATGAGATAATGACCAGATAATCTGTTTTAGTGATGTTGGTTGAGGGATAAATATTGGCCAGGGCATCGGGGAGAACTCCACTGCTCTTCTTTGAACTAGTGCCATGGGATCTTTTATGTCCGCCTGAGAGGGCAGACGGGGCCTCGGTTTATCGTCTCATACAAAAGACGGCACCTCTGACAGTGCGGCACTCCCTCAGTACTGCACTGGAGTGTCAGCCTTGATTATGTGCTCAACTCTCTGGAGTGGGACTTGAACCCACGACCTTCTGACTCAGAGGCGAGAGTGCGACGAACTGAGTCACAGCTGACACCGAAACATATCTTCAATATCTTTTTCATTGAGCCTCTCCTATATACTTGGATATTAATATGTCCCACATATTAAACATCAAATATTGAATTTTTAAAAAATTCATTTTAGGGATATGGGTGTCACTAGCAAGGCCAGCATTCATTGCCCATTCCTAGCTGAGAAGGTGGTGCTGGGCCTTCTTCTTGAACCGCTGCAGTTCATGTGGTGAAGGTACTCCCACAATGCTGTTAGGTAGGGAGTTCCAGGATTTTGACCCAATGACGATTAAGGAATGGCCGATAAATGTCCAAGTCGGGATGGTGTGTGACTAGGAGGGGAACCTGGAGGTGGTGTTGTTCCCGTATACTTGCTGCTCTTGTCCTTCTAGGTGGTAGAGGTCGCGGGTTTGGGAGGTGCTGTTGAAGAAGCCTTGGCGAGTTGCTGCAGTGCATCCTGTGGATGGTACACACTGCAGCCACAGTGCGCCGGTGGTGAAGGGAGCGAATGTTTAGGGTGGTGGATGGGGTGCCAATCAAGCGGGCTGCTTTGTCCTGGATGGTGTCGAGCTTCTTGAGTGTTGTTGGAGCTGCACTCATCCAGGCAAGTGGAGAGTATTCCATCACACTCCTGACTTGTGCTTTGTAGGGGGTGGAAAGGTTTTGGGGAGTCAGGAGGTGAGTCACTTGTCGCAGAATACCCAGCCTCTGACCTGCTCTCGTAGCCACAGTATTTATGTGGCTGGTTCAGTTGAGTTTGTGGTCAATGGTGCCCCAAGGATGTTGATGGTGGGGGGGGTTAAGTGATGGTGATGTCATTGAATATCATTGGTTGGGGGCAGGGGGGGGGGTGGAGATTAGACTCTCTTTTTGTTGGAGATGATCAGTGCTTGGCACTTGTGTGGCGCGATTGTTACTTGCCACATATCAGCCCAAGCCTAGATGTTGTCCAGGCCTTGCTGCATGTGGGCATGGACTGCTTCATTATCTGTATATTAAATGCAACTACTTTTTCCTGTGTAATATTCCTCTTCCTTGTGGTACAGTAGAAACCTGAAGGTTGTTCTACCTTCATTTGACACAGGAATTTCTTTTTCTGATCACATACACAAATCTTTGAAGGTGGCAGGACAAGTTGATAAGGCTGTTAAGAAGCAAATAGGATCCTGAGCTTTATAAATAGAGACAGAGTACAAAAGCAAGGAAATTATACTAAACTGCAGCAGCCAGAGGATTGTGTTCAATTCTGGGCAACACACTTTAGGAAGGATGTCAAGGGCTTAGAGAGGGTCAGTGGAGATTTACTAGAATGGTGCAGGGATGATGGACTTCAGTTACATGGAGAGACTGGAGAAGCTGGGGTTGTTCTCCTTAGGGGAGATTTGATAGAGGTGTTCAAAATCATAAACGGTTTTGATAGAGTAAATGGGGAGAAACTGTTTCCAGTGGCAGATGGGTCTGTAACCAGAGGACACAGATTTACTGTAATTGGCAAAAGAACCAGAGGCAACAATTTTTTACTCAGCGAGTTGTTATGATCTGGAATGCACTGCCTGAAAGGGTGGTGGAAGCAGATTCAATCGTAACTTTCAAAAGGGAATTGGATAAACATTTGAAAAGGAAAAATTTGCAAGGCTATGGGGAAAGAGTAGGGGAATGGGACTAATTGGACAGCTCTTTTAAAGAGCAAGCACAGGCATGATGGGCTGAATGGCCTCATTCTGTGCTGTAAGATTCTATGATTCTAGGACCAGTTTTCAGACGCTGCAGGAAATTGTTGCTGTGTCTGCAGACTGACGGATCAACACCTCACCTGTTTGCCAGAGCAGGAGCTATAGTGAGCTCCCTTTGGAGCTGGCTGAACAGGTAAATAAGGCGACTACTTCAAGTAACATCAGTCTGTGGTCCCATTTAAAGGCAGTTAATCAAATAAGCATAGATGTGACTGGAGCTTTCAGAGATGAGCAGTAAGTGCAGAACTAGTCGAGACATGACTAGGTGCCTCCAGTTGAGATTGATAAGTCAACTCAACAGCTCAGACCAACTAACAACCCCTTGCAAGAGCAACAGGTACTTGGAACAACACTAATTAAAAGGGCCTTGGCAAGTCTTTGCTTTGGTTTGGTGATGAAGAATCATGCCTTCATTTTCCTTTCGTCACAATGCTTCCCAAACAATTATGTGTCTGTTTAATTCAGGTCATCTTACATCAGATGCTTGTAAACAAATAAAAACATGGTCACCAAATGATTTTTTACGAAGAGATTGCTCCTTCAAAATTTAAACCGAGTAATCGGAAAAAGGGGCAGCGATGGTCTAAAAGATGCGTAATGTCTGTTCGCATCGGTTAGCATTCAGTGCATCAGAGAGGGAGTGCTGCATTGTCAGAGGTGCAATCTTTCAGGGCCGATGTTAATCCAAGATCCCATCTCTCTGTTAAAAGATCTTAAAGCACTACTCGAAGATGAAGAAAATGAAGAGGAGCAAGGAGCTTTCCCAGTGTTTTGCCCAACATTCCTCCCACAACCAACACCACCGAAAACCCATCCTACCAGCAGTTTGTGGGATCTTGCTGTGCGCAAACTGGCTGCCACAAATGCTTACGTAACAAGGGTGATTGCACTTCAAAAGCAATCCAGAGGACGTGGTAAGTCACTGTGCAGATGCAAGCACAATTCTTCATTACCTCAAAAGAGAAGGAAGCTTAATATTTCACCTGGAGCCCCTTCTTTAGAACCACCAGGATTAAACCTGGGGGCCTTCACGACCCACTGTGCCTCCATAGGAGTTTCTCTTTCCTTTCCCTCAGTTATTTTCTTGGGTTGGATTTCATTACTTTTGTCTGGATTTCTCTCCTCCAACTATTCTCTGTAAAGCACCAGAGTTACTTCAACAACTGTCAACAGTCCTTCGAGCAAACACACCACCTGGTGCAGGTAAGGACTTTAGCTGCCAGCAATCGGCTCTTCTTTCAAGCTATGGCTCAAATCATTCCCCCCCGTGCAACGCAAAGTGGGCCATCAAATCAGAAGCACATTGATCAAGGCAACGTTTCTACAGAATCCCACCTCATCTCTAGTCCACTGCAGCAATTGAAAGCACACTATGTAATTCAGGTGGGGGTCTCTGTTTGTCCTGGGTTGCAGCGTAACTTCCTATTTAAAACAACCACTTTTCTATACGTGGTATAAAGCACAAGGGGGTTGGGCTGGGGAAGGGAGATGAAGCCAACACTCTCCGGGGCGCCAAATGGAATCTACAGATGGGTCAACAGAATTGTGCTCCGATGTTCCCTTCCTCCCACAGTGTCAAATAGTCCCCTAACATTCCTGATCTAGGCTCACTCATGAAGAGTGGCCACTTGGACAACAGTGCTGGCACAATTAGAGCCCAACCCCACCAAGAGTCAGCGCCTTCAGGATAGGAGGGGAGTGGGCAAATCCAGATGAAATGGGGTTAGTCTCTCACAGATGTCGAACCAGGTGTAATGAGTTAGGGTGGACGGGGGGTGGCGAGTGTAATTTATCCCTCAACCAAAAAAAACATTAAACAGATTAAGCTGGTCATTTATCTCATTTACTGTTTGTGGGACTTTGCTGTGTGCAAATTGGCTCCCATATTTGCCTACATTACAACAATAACTACACTTCGAAAGTAGTTCATTGGCCGTGAAGCGTTTTGGACTGTCTTGAGGAGGTGAAAGGTGCGATATATAAATGCAAGTCCTTTCTTTAGCGGAGTGCAGCTGTCAGGAGATTGGTTCTTCCTCCATCAGCTGGACTCTGCCATGGCGAATTCAGCAAACAGGCAGCGTCGCAGACCCCTAAAAATGTGTCTCCAACTGCTCTGCTGAGTTGAGGTTTTCCTGTTTTAGGAAAGTAAAGCCTGGAAGCCAGTCCCACGCGTTTGGCCTCCGGGTCCCCGTCTTGAACACGGGAGACCAGCAGCACCACAGAGACAGGCTACTAACAGAGGGAAGGGATGGAGAGGTCGTTCTCCCGAAATAGGATCAAACATTCAGTAAGGTGTAAAAAGTGTCAACAGAGCAAGTGCAAGCTCAGCGCACTTACTGTAAAGTTGGTCAAAGAATCAAATTCCACCTCCGTCTGGGATGCAGACAGAAGTGGATTGGTTTACAGGCAGGAATCTCCAGCTGGTAGACCTGCCAGCTACTAAATATTGATGTTTTGATGTCAGTGTCAGAGACCGCCCTGAGTGATCACAATTAGCTGCCAGCTCGTTTAATGTGTGAATAAACTTGCAGAATGGGTGTGTAATTGGCAAATGAATTTCAATATAGATAAGAGTGAGGTGGTGTGTTTTGGTAGGAAGAATAAGGAGGCCTTCAGGGAAGGAAACCTGCCGTCCTTACCCAGTCTGACCTATATGTAATTCCAGACCCACAGCAATGTGGTTGATTCTTAATTGCTCTCTGAAATGGCCTAGCAAGCCACTCAGTTGTACAATCTCACTACAAAAAGTCATAAGACGACTAAAACCAGACGGACCACCCGGTATCGGACGACTAGGCACTGGACACGATAAAGGCAAACCAAACCGAGTCGACCCTAACATCTGGGGACTTGTGCCAAAATTGGGAGAGCTGTCCCACAGACGAGTCAAGCAACAGCCTGACATAGCCATACTCACAGAATCATACCTTTCAGCCAACGTCCCAGACTCTTCCATCACCATCCCTGGGTATGTCCTGTTCCACTGGCAGGACAGACCCACCAGAGGTGGCGGTACAGTGATATACAGTCAGGAGGGACTGGCCCTGGGAGTCCTCAACATTGACTCCAGACCCCATGAAATATCATGGCATCAGGTCAGACATGGGCAAGGAAACCTCCTGCTGATTACCACCTACCGTCCTCCCTCAGCTGATGAATCAGTCCTCCCCCACATTGAGCACCACTTGGAGGAAGCAGTGAGGGTCGCAAGGGCACAGAATTTACTCTGGGTGGGGGACTTCAATGACCATCACCAAGAATGGCTCAGTAGCACCACTACTGACCGAGCTGGCCGAGTCCTGAAGGACATAGATGACAGAATGGGCCTGCAGCAGGTGGCGAGCGAACCAACACGAGGGAAAAACCTACTTGACCTCATCCTCACCAATCTACCTATCGCAGATGCATCTGTTCATGACAGTATTGGTAGGAGTGACCACTGCACAGTCGTTGTGGAGACGAAGTCCCGTCTTCACACTGAGGACACCATCCAACGTTTGTGTGGCACTATCACCGTGCTAAATGGGATAGATTCAGAACAGATCTAGCAGCTCAAAGCTGGGCATCCATGAGGTGCTGTGGGCCATCAGCAGCAGCAGAATTGTATTCCAGCACAATCTGTAACCTCATGGCCCGGCATATTCCTCACTCTACCATTACCAACAAGCCAGGGGATCAACCCTGGTTCAACAAGGAGTGTAGAAGAGCATGCCAGGAGCAGCACCAGGCGTACCTGGTATCTCATCGAAACATATAAAATTCTAACAGGACTAGACAGACTAGATCCAGGGGGGGATATTCCCGATGGCTGGGGAGTCCAGAACCAGGGGTTACAGTCTCGGGATACGGGGTATACCATTTAGAACCGAGATGAGGAGAAATTTCTTCACTCAGAGGGTGGTGAACCTGTGGAATTCTCTACCACAGAAGGCTGTGGAGGCCAAGTCATTAGATGTATTCAAGAAGGAGATAGATATATTTCTTAATGCTAAAGGGATCAAGGGATATGGGGAAAAAGCAGGAACAGGGTACTGAGTTAGACGATCAGCCATGATCATTTTGAATGGCGGAGCAGGCCTGAAGGGCCGAATGGCCTACTCTCGCTCCTATTTTCTATGTTTTCCATGTGCCTAAAAATGAGGTGCCAATCTGGTGAAGCTACAACACAGGACTACATGCATGCTAAACAGCGGAAGCAACATAATATAGACAGAGCTAAGCGATTCCACAACCAACGGATCAGATCAAAGCTCTGCAATCCTGCCACATCCAGTCATGAATGGTGTTGAACAATTAAACAACTAACGGGAGGAGGAGGCTCTGTAAACATCCCCATCCTTAATGATGGCAGAGTCCAGCACATGAGTGCAAAAGACAAGGCTGACGTGTTTGCAACCATCTTCAGCCAGAAGTGCCATGTGGATGATCCATCTCAGCCTCCTCCCGATATCCCCACCAACACAGAAGCCAGTCTTCAGTCAATTCAATTCACTCCACGTGATATCAAGAAATGGCTGAGTGCACTGGATACAGCAAAGGCTATGGGCCCCGACAACATCCCAGCTGTAGTGCTGAAGACTTGTGCTCCAGAACTAGCTGCGCCTCTAGCCAAACTGTTCCAGTACAGTTACAACACTGGCATCTACCCGACAATGTGGAAAATTGCCCAGGTAAATCCAATCCACAAAAAGCAGGACAAATCTAATCCGGCCAATTACCGCTCCATCAGTCTACTCTCAATCATCAGCAAAGTGATGGAAGGTGTCATCGACAGTGCTATTAAGTGGCACTTACTCACCAATAACCTGCTCACCGATACTCAGTTTGGGTTCCGCCAGGACCACTCGGCTCTAGACCTCATTATAGCCTTGGTCCAAACATGGACAAAAGAGCTGAATTCCAGAGGTGAGATGAGAGTGACTGCCCTTGACATCAAGGCAGCATTTGACTGAGTGTGGCACCAAGGAGCCCTAGTAAAAAACTGAAGTCAATGGGAATCAGGAGGAAAACTCGCCAGTGGCTGGAGTCATACCTAGCACAAAGGAAGATGGTAGTGGTTGTTGGAGGCCAATCATCTCAGCCCCAGGATATTGCTGCAGGAGTTCCTCAGGGCAGTGTCCTAGGCCCAACCATCTTCAGCTGCTTCATCAATGTCCTTCCCTCCATCATAAAGTCTGAAATGGAGATGTTCGCTGACGATTGCACAGTGTTCAGTTCCATTCACAACCCCTCAGATAATGAAGCAGTCCATGGCCGCATGCAGCAAGACCTGGACAACATCCAGGCTTGGGCTGATAAGTGGCAAGTAACATTCGCGCCAGACAAGTGCCAGGCAATGAGAGAGTCTAACCACCTCCCCTTGACATTCAATGGCATTACCATTGCCAAATCCCCCACCATCAACATCCTGGGGGTCACCATTGAACAGAAACTTAACTGGACCAGCCACATAAATACTGTGGCTACAAGAGCAGGTCAGAGGCTAGGTATTCTGCGGCGAGTGAGTCACCTCCTGACTCCCTAAAGCCTTTCCACTATCTACAAGGCACAAGTCAGGAGTGTGATGGAATACTCTCCACTTGCCTGGATGAGTGCAGCTCCAACAACACTCAGGAAGCTCGACACCATTCAGGACAAAGCAGTCTGCTTGATTGGTACCCCATCCACTACCCTAAACATTCACTCCCTTCACCACTGGCGCACCATGGCTGCAGTGTGTTCCATCCACAGGATGCACTGCAGCAACTCGCCAAGGCTTCTTCAACAGCACCTCCCAAACCCGCAACCTCTACCACCTAGAAGGACAAAGGCAGCAGGCACATGGGGACACCACCACCTGCACGTTCCCCTCCAAGTCATACGCCATCCCTACTAACAAATATATCGCCGTTCCTTCACCGTCGCTGGGTCAAAATCCTGGAACTCCCTACCTAACTGTACTGTGGGAGAACCTTCATCACGCGGACTGCAGCGGTTCAAGAAGGAGGCTCACCACCACCTTCTCAAGGGCAATTAGGGATGGGCAATGAATGCTGGCCTTGCCATTCACATCCCACAAATGAAAAAAAAAACATACTGTTTAGATAACAAGAGTCTAAATGGAATAGAGGAGCAAAGGGATCTCCAGGTAAAGATACACAAATCACTAAAAGTAGTGACCCAGGTTAATAAGGCCACAAAAAAGGCAAATCAAGCACTGAGGCTTATTTCTAGAGGGATAGATTTGCAAAGCAAAAAAGTTATGTTAAAGTTGTATGGAACCTTGGTTAGACCACACTTGGAGTACTGTCCACACTTCTGGTCTCCATATTATAGAAAGAATATGGAGGCATTGGAGAAGGTGCAAACAAGATTCACAAGGATGATATCAGAACTGAGAAGATATACTTATCAGGAAAGACTGAACAGGCTGGAGCTATTTTCTCCAAAAAAGAGAAGACTGAGGGGTGACCTGATAGGGTAAACGTGGAGAAAGTGTTTCCACTTATGGAGGAGTCCAAAACTAGAGGTCATAAATATAAGATAGTCACTAATAAATCCAATAGGGGATTCAGGAGAAACGTCTTTACCCAAAGAGTGGTAAGAATGTGGAACTCGCTACCACAAGGAATAGTTGAGGAAAATAGCATCGAGGTATTTAAGGGGAAGCTAGATAAACATATGGGAGAGAAAGGAATAGGAGGGTAAGAATAGGGTTAGATGAAGTAAGGAGGGAGGAGGCTCGTGTGGAGCATAAACGCCAACATAGACCAGTTGGGCTGAATGGCCTGTTTCTGTGCTGTAGTTTCAATGTAACTCGATTAATTGCCTCATTCTTCAGACATTCACTTCCACTATTCACATCATGAGCTGGAAGCTTTGAAGAGGCTCAGAAGTCAAAGATGATGGCTCACTTTATCAGGGGGTGGGATTGGGGTTCGGGGTAGTTAGGATTAGGGGTAGTTATCAATGCATTGCATATCCTCCCGACACTGAGCTACACAGAGCAGGGATGCCCCAGGTTTCATCCATGGTTGGTTTGGACTTGGCTTATCTTATTAAGATCAACATTGGGTTGGGGGGGTGGGGGGGCGGTTGGGGAGGAGAAATGCTACAAACAGCCTCAGCACCCTGAACTGAGGGGCATGGGAAAGGGTCGCGGGGAAGAAAAATCAGCCAAGGACGGCCACCCCAAAGGGAGTGGAACTTTACCCCAGAAAAAGTCACGACTTTAAGAAAGGAGTGGAGAACATTCAACGGCAGACGGTTTCATTAATTTTAAAGGCCTCAATTTCTCTCCTTTCCTCCAGATTCATATGTTTACAATATCTTGTGCATCCAGTGTCAGAAACAGCACAAGTTAGCCACATAGTACGCCTCCCTCTGCCCTGTCCCAGTGACGTGCTTCATTCCACCCTCTGATGGGTAGTCCTCACCGCACCAACGTGCCCCTTGCATGTCCTACTTCAGCCACCCACGTGGCCTTTTTTGGCGAGTTGGCCAAGTTCAAGTTCATACCACTTAATAGGTGTCAGCCGTGGCTCAGGGTAGCACTCTCGCCTCTGAGTCAGAAGGTCGTGGGTTCAAGTCTCACTCCAGAGACTTGAGCAAATAATCTAGGCTAACACTCCAGTGCAGTACTGAGTGAGCGCTGCTCTGTCTTTCGGATGAAGCGTTAAACCGAGGCACCGTCTGCCCTCTCAGGTGGACGTAAAAGATCCTGTGGAACTATTTCGAAGAAGAGCTGGGGAGTTCTCCCTGGTGTCCTGACCAGTAATTATCCCTCAAACCAACATCACTAAAACAGATGATCTGGTCATTTATCACAGTGTTGGGATCTTGCTGTGCCCAAATTGACTGCTTTAGTTTCCTAAATTACAAGTGACTACACTCTAAAAGTACTTAATTGGCTGTAAAGTGCTTTGGGACGTCCTACGGTCGTGAAAGGTGCTATATGAATGCAAGTCTTTCTTTCTCCTTTTTGCTTCTAATACCAAATTATTGACAGTGGGCAGTGTCACCCATTTCCTACAAAATGGGACAAGACTGGACAAACTACTTTCACAGGAGACCCTTGCAGACAATAGCGGGAGGGGTAGGCTTCACAAAACCCTGGCTTGTGGTCTTGGAATGGACGTTACTCCCAAGAATGAGGAAACAATTTCCGATATGACTCTACATCCCCAGAGTTTGGAAGAGCAATGGCCTCAGTGTGTCGCTCGTCCGCGTTTACATGTGACCTTGTGCCTCCACTCTCATGTTGGCACGCTGGATGCCAACGTGGAAAACAGGTACCAGCGTGAGCCGGTTACGGTCAGCGGCTGGCCTGACGAGTTCAACGCATCATGATATAATTTCACGCTGCGAAGGAAGCACGTTGTTATGTTAACCGAGCTCTGGGTACTCGAAGGCAGGAACCAAGCACTTTTGCTTCTAAGTCAGAAGGTCGTGAGTTCAAGCCCCACTCCAGGACTAAAGCACATATTCTAGCTCAACTCTTCAGTGCAGTACTGAGGGAGTCTTTCAGGTGAGATGTTGAACCAGGGCACCTAGCTGCTGGATCAGGTGGACGCAGAAGGTCCAAGCACACTTCTTTTTGAAGAAGAGCGGAGAGTTGTAGTGACCTGCCCAACATTCATCTCTCAACCAACACCACCAGCAACAGACGAACTGGTCAATTATCTCGTGCCCTGTTTGTGGAACTTTGCAGCATCCAATTTGGCTGCCGCTTTTGCCCAATGTGATTACGCTTCCAAAGTAATTAATTGGCACTTTGGGACATCCCGAGGACATGAATAGTACTATAAAATGCAAGTTCTTTCCTTCATTTAAACTATCCAAACCTGTTGAATAGATTCCAGCCTGTAACTCACTGTTGAATATCTGTTCTTCCCTCTATACAAATGATCCGGACCCTTCGATTAGATCCCAGCCTGCAATCTATATGTGCAGCGCAGCTCTTATACGCTACGAATTCCCACTGGTAACGATTTACAGCGTCAATCTTAAACTTTCTGGTGCTCACGTGTTCCAATTGGGAACTTAATTTTTAGAACATCAAACTAATGTTGCGTCAGAATTATCTTACACAGGCTGCAGCAAGGAAAATGTACGATATCAACAGTGCTATCTTCATTCATGCCACTTGAAGATCTTCAGATTGAATGCAAGGACTCAAAGCCAGGGTCAGTCCTCCAGTGATGAACATGACATGAACGGAACCAGTCGTCAACCGAGCACCCTGTAATTACAAACACCTTGGCTCTCGGATGTTCTCCTTCCAACCCCCTCCCCACCCCCCCTCGCCTCCCTGCACCGCCAACCCCAATCCAAACACTCAGGCTGGATCCCAACACCTCCCACATGCTCGACGACAGGTGCCGTGCGGCTCCTCCCCTGGTCCAGTCACCCAATCCGGACTTACTGTCGAAGCTGTTGTGCTGCGTCATGAGCATCGTCTGCACCGTACGGCTGGCATCCCTCACCAGTGCCTCGAATTCACTCCGGCTCCTCTTAGCCAGGTTCTCCTCCATTTCACTGGTGCAGCAGGTGTAACCCTGCGGGCAGATCCGCAGGTGCTCTCCTGAAACACAACACACATCCAATTTAAAAATGAAGGTTCTCCCAATTTAAGGTCTTCCCAAAACATTTCAAACTTTCCCAAAATGTAATTTCCCAACGACCCAGTGAAAGTTAAGGAACACTTACAGCAGAAAAGGTTAAGGGGAGATTTAATAGAGATCTTCAAAATTATGAAGGGTTTTGACAGAGTAGAAGGGAAGAAACTGTTTCCACTGGGCTGGAGGGCCAGTAAACAGAGGAGATAGATTTAAGGTAATTGGCAAGAACCAGGGAGTAGATGAGAATCTTTTTTACGCAGCGAGTTGTTATGATCTGGAATGCACTGCCTGAAGGGGTGGTGGAAGCAGATTCAATAGTAACTTTCAAAAGGGAATTGGATAAATACTTGGAAAGGAAAAATTTGCAGGGCTATGGGGAAAGAGCAAGGGAGTAGAACTAATTGGATAGGTCTTTCAAAGAGCTGACACAGGCACGATGGGCCGAATGGCCTCCTTCTGTGGTATAGCATTCTATAATTCAACATCAAATAAACAGGGTTCTGGTACCAAATGGCTGAAACATTTGAACTGTGGCGCACAAAGCTTCTCAACAGGGGCAATCTCTTCCATGTATAGATCTCACTGAAAAATCCAGCCCCCCTGATGGCTTAGCGACAGCAACACTCAATGTCGCTGAAGCAAATCAAATAGACAACCTTTCCGCACCTCTGGCGTTTCTTTAACTTGTCGTCGCGGTGTGGGTGACGCTGGCAAGGCTGCATTTATTGCCCAACGCTCAGTGCCCTGAGAAGGTGATGGTGGGCCTCCTTTTTGAACCTCTGCAGTCCTTGCGGTGATGGTGTTTCCAAGAATGTTGGTTTTTTTTATAACTGAGTAGCTTCCGAGACCGCTTCAGAGAGCATGAAAAGTCATCCAGGTAGCGTGGGACTGGAGTCCCGTGCAGGCCAGGCCAGGTAGCGTGGGACTGGAGTCCCGTGCAGGCCAGGCCAGGTAGCGTGGGACTGGTGTCCCGTGCAGGCCAGGCCAGGTAGCGTGGGACTGGAGTCCCGTGCAGGCCAGGCCAGGTAGCGTGGGACTGGAGTCCCGTGCAGGCCAGGCCAGGTAGCGTGGGACTGGAGTCCCGTGCAGGCCAGGCCAGGTAGCGTGGGACTGGAGTCCCGTGCAGGCCAGGCCAGGTAGCGTGGGACTGGAGTCCCGTGCAGGCCAGGCCAGGTAGCGTGGGACTGGAGTCCCGTGCAGGCCAGGCCAGGTAGCGTGGGACTGGAGTCCCGTGCAGGCCAGGCCAGGTAGCGTGGGACTGGAGTCCCGTGCAGGCCAGGCCAGGTAGCGTGGGACTGGAGTCCCGTGCAGGCCAGGCCAGGTAGCGTGGGACTGGAGTCCCGTGCAGGCCAGGCCAGGTAGGGCTGCCTTATCCGAAGGGCACTTGTGGACTTGGCCTTTTTAGCGACAACCCGCCAGCTTTCTCACAAGCTTGGGGAATCCCGCCCACCGTGTACAGCACCGTCAATCACAGCAGGAAGGGGCTTGGGAGTGGCAGCTTGGGGAAGCGAGAGCAGTGGTCATCTTCTGGAAAGTTCCAATCCCACTGCCAAGCATTGCTGGCTCTTCTCTCCACAAAAACATCCATAACTGCAGGACTCATAAGAGGGACATTTCAGTGGTCCTAGTCTACCTGAATTACCCCAATGAACTTCCTCTTTCAGCCTAAAGAAACTGATTGTTTTATACTGAATTTTGAGCTTATTAACATGAGGGGATGTGGGCACAGGGAGTGGGAACACTTCACTGTCCCAGTACTTGCATCATGTACTCCCCAATCAGTTGCAGCATGTGATAGGGTACAGTTACACCCTCCCCACTCTGCAGACTTGAGCACGTCATCTAGGCTGACGTTCCCAATGCAGTACCGAGGGAGTTCTGCACCGTCGGAGGTGCCATCTTTCGGAGGAGACGTCTACTTTCTCAGGTAGATATAAAAGATCCAATGGCACTATCCAAAGAAGAGCAGGGGAGTTCTCCCCTGTGTCCTGGCCAATATATCCCTCAACCAACATTACTAAAAGAACTGATTATCTGGTCATTATCACATTGCTGTTTGTGGGACCTTGCTTTGTGCATATTGGCTGCTGTGTTTTCTACATTACAAAAGTAGCCACACTTCAAAAGTACTTAATTGGCTGTAAAGTGCTTTGGGACATCCTGAAGTCATGAAAGACACACTATAATTGCGTTCTTTCTTTCATTCAAAGTGTCGCGTATCTAGGGAGTTGAACAAATACTAACAACAACAAATTGCATTTATAAGATGGGTGAGAAAAGACCATCTAGACCCATCGACGCTCACCATATACGGGGCAACCCCATGCACTGCCCTCCCCAACTGCTGGTAATGATAACTCCTGGGGGGAGGGGGCAAAAATAACAGACACAAAAAAATACCTGTTCAGGAAAAACAAAGGGAAATTCCTCCCCAATGCCCTAAGGTAATCAGAAGACCACAATTCCCATGATACCTCATTTGATGCACTTAACTAATCTACCCCATCCCCATCGATCTCAATTCCCTTTGGAACATAGGACTCTACAGGATTGGAAGTGACCATATCCATCAATCCTAATGGTCCTTATCCCATTTCACCTAATACCCTTCAATAGCCCTACCTGTCAGCAGTCTGACTCGCGAGCACACAAACGTAGATACGAGACCAATCTAGTCTTACACCCTGGGGATTGTGTACTGAGTAGTCTCATGTGAAGCCACATTTCAAATGTCCATAGGAAGTCCTGGAAACTATCCCACCCATTATCTCCTAAGTTAGCCACTTGGGGGAAGAGGGGCAACAGAGCTCAGCACACACATCCAAGCCTCCTGACGCACTCACTTTTCTCTAAGCTCAATGCGTGGTACAGTTGGCAGTATAACTTGGGTCAGCCAGCTTTACACCTTATTCCACAGACGCCAGTCGGAATTGTTGTGCATCTACAGCCTTAGGTGCAGACTAAAGCTGCCTCAACTCTTACCCCCTCTTAACCTCAGAAGACCATCCCCTAATACACCCGTTTAACAATTTATCATTTTCCACATTAGCCATCTTTGGCTTGAGGGAGAGTGTCAATTAGTGCCATGCCCATTAGGAATTGGCTTGAGTACCTATATATGAGTAATTTGAGACATGACATGTGGTAAGTGTAGCATGCTTGGGAGGAACAGGTGACTTTGGACCTATGGTTCCCAAAGCTCTCCACCACTGGGAATTTTCTTTGCCCCACGTCTGGGTCTGTTGTAGACTCATTGATGGAGATTGATTGCAATGATTAGTCAACTTTATTATTGTATCATGCGACTACCAGGATACTAGATGGACCTTGGTCTCTTTTCGTCCAGCAATTCATATGTTGTTATATTCCCAGTAGTCACACACTTGCTGGACTGTAAGTAATAAATGAAGGGTTCGGGTTCAGCATCGATGCATTAACTGAAAACAAGCAGTTCACACATGACTGCAACCCAACTGGTTTTGGATCAGACTGTCTAGATTTTGAGCGGTCCGGAAATTTCCAAAATCCAAAGTCCTGCGTTGCCATGTGGAACCATTAGTCACAAACTGTTTCTTTCTCTTTGCCAGCTTTCCTCCTCTTCTCAAGTAACCCGCGTTAAACTGCCAAGAGGACCAATTGCTCTCAGGTACCTTGTCCAATGGCTGTTATGTAAGGCTGAGCCGGGTCAGTAGACTATTTGACAGCGGGAGGCATTACAAGCAGAGCCCTGGCCATGTACAAGTACTTCCACCAGGCATCATTCAATACCAATCAGGAGCAAGGAGGATGGCCTTTTTTCTCCCTCCCTAACCTGGGTCCTAAGACAATTGTGGCACTCCTTCTGTCACCCCAGCTGAGATTAGGTAAAGCAGCAACTACCGGGGATTAGAGCACAATCCCCTGGTCTGTTCGGCTCAGTTATTCACCTGATAACCCCACTGAGCAATTGGGGAAAGCAGTATCTTTAAGTGCTCAGTGAATTTTCATCGGCATCATCGGCTGCCCAAGCGTCTTGTGGGTACAGACACTATGCCGCGCAGACCAGAAGGTCGCAGGTTGAACTGGTCGTTCATTTCATTGCTGTTTGTGGGATCTTGCTGTGCACAAATTGGCTGCCGCATTTCTTACATTACAACAGTGACTACACTTCAAAAGTCCTTCATTGGCTGTGAAACGCTTTGGGACATCCTGAGGTTGTGAAAGGCGCTATATAAATGCAGGTTCTTTGCTTCTTTCTTTAAACCGAGAAGAAAGGGTGTCCAACGATTGGCGCAGTGCCAGAATTTGATCCAATGTGAACTGTAAAATAGCTGAAGGTGGGTGAGGGGAGGGGGGAGCGGAAGGTTGATTTTTGCTTAACAAATAATTGGCCCTTTTTTTCCCTCCCTTCCCCCCCCCTCTGAGAGATATGACACATTCTTTGCACAACACAAGTCCGATTCTGTATGAACTCGATACAGTTCAGACACTGGCCAAGAGTTCCCAGTTATAGCTGTGACAGTCCTGCCTCTCAGCCTTTTGTCCTGCATCTCAGTCGTAGAGTGCGACATACACTTGAGAGCGGGAAATGGGGGATGGGAGCTTTGCTGAATGGCAGCATAGACTGGGATGAGCTCCTGCCATTCAGAAGTGGCCAGCGTTTCGCATTTGCAAAGGTTAAGGATGAATAGCGAGCGTGTTGAATAATGGGATAAGAACTCGCGGAGGTTAGTGTTTTATCTAAAGGGAGGGAGTGACATTTGCAGCATCTATTTTTAAATCGCGGCAAGAGTTATTATTAACACAAACAGCCTTTTCTTTCCACTTTGCTGTTGATTTTTAAAAAAATTATAGCTTTGAATGTCGAGTTCTGCCGACAGCTGCAGGTGAAGTTTTGCAGTGAGTCACGGAGTTCAGCCTGTGTAAAGGGAAGTGTAATTAGCATCCATAAAGTCTGTCATTAACCCTGGTGCTGAGTGATAGAGTCATTCACAGTCAACCCCCATCACACGAGCAGAGGTAACTTCTCCAAGCCAGTTCCCCCAACAAGGTCATCAGCAGAGTCTCTTTATAACAAAGAAAAAGAACTTGCATTTATATAGTGCCTTTCAAGACCTCAGTATGTCCCAAAGCACTTTACAGCCAATAAAGTACTTTTCAAGTGCAGTCACTGTTGTAATGTCAGGAAACGCAGCAACCAATTTCTGCACTGCAAGGTCCCACAAACAGCAATGAGATAATGAACAGATAATCTGTTTTAATGATGTTGGTTGAGGGACTAAATATTGGCCAGGACATTGGAGCGAACTCCCCTGCTCTTCTTCCAAATAGTGCCATGGAATCTTTTACGTTCACCTGAGAGGGCAGGCAGGGCCTCAGTTCATTGTTACATCTGAAAGATGGCACCTCCAACAGTGCAGCACTCCCTCAGTACTGCACTGGAGCATCAGCCTAGATTCTATGCTCCAGTCTCTGGAGTGGGACTTGAACCCACAACCTTCTGACTCAGAGGCAAGAGTGCTACCAATCAGCCACAATAATGAGGAGGAGGTAAAGTGAACCATACTCTTAAGGGGCAATTTGATTTAAAGGGGGTGAATGCCACTATTTAAACTTTTAAAGCAAAAGCTACCAACTGCAAGCCACTTTCAGTGGGTAAACAATGACCATTTTGGTTGTTATTTTTTTAAAAATTCATTCATGGAATGTGGGCGTCACTGGCAAGTCCAGCATTTATTGCCCATCCCTAATTGCCTTCAAGAAGGTGGTAGTGAGCCGCCTTCTTGAACCGCTGCAGTCCGTGAGCTGAAGGTTCTCCCACAGTGCTGTTAGGTAGGGAGTTCCAGGATTTTGACCCAGCGACGACGAAGGAACGGCGATATATTTGTTAGTTGGGATGGTGTATGACTTGGAGGGGAACGTGCAGGTGGTGTTGTTCCCATGTACCTGCTGCTCTTGTTCTTCTAGGTGGTAGAGGTTGTGGGTTTGGGAGGTGCTGTCGAAGAAGCCTTGGTGAGTTAATGACTAAGAAATACACATTGAGCTTTTCTGGTGGCTCGGCATTAAAATGCAGGCCCAAAATGGAACTCAGCCACAGAAACCAGGAAGATCCCAGGCCCGTGATAAGTTAAACTAATCTCAGCCACAACTGCAACTGGCCTCTGTGCTCTTGGGTTAAGGAAGTGACTCCCACTGGAGATGCATGTGTGGACAGCCGGGGGGGGGGGGCCAGGATCTGCTTCAGGTGTGAGGTCCCATGCAGGAGAATAGGCAATCAACACTGTCTTGGCACGCATCTGAAGAATGGCTGCCTGGTCTAGGTACTAGAGGGTGACTGGAACATTGGTAGAACAGCTGATCCATGACCCAGTACAAGTAAAGGATGTTAGAAGTTTCAAGAGAATGATGAACACATTTTTGGGAGTCAGTGTTACTAAATGGTACAAAAGATAATGGGCTACATGTATTGGTGTCAGCCTTGGCTCAGCGGGTAGCACTCTTGCCTCTGAGTCAGGAGGTTCAAGTCCCTCTCCACAGACTTGAGCACATAATCTAGGCTAACACTCCAGTGCAGTACTGAGGGAATGCTGCACTGTTGGTTGGATGAGACATTAAACTGAGGCTCTGTCTGCCCTCTCAGGTCGATGTAAAAGATCCTTTGGCACTATTCAAAGAAGAGCAGAGGAGTTCTTCTGGTGTCCTTGAACATATTTATCCCTCAACCAACATCACTAAAAGTAAATTATCCGGTCATTTATCTCGTTGCTGTTTCTGGGACCTTGCTGTGTGCAAATTGGTTTGCTGCGTTTCCTATATTACAACAATGACTACACTTCAAAATAACTTAATTGGCTGTAAAGCACTTTGGGACGTCCTGAGTTCTGAAAGATGCGATATAAATGCAAGTTCTTTCTTCCAACTAATCACTGCCTCTTGATTTACCTCGTATTCCTTTTTGGTCTTTTCCAACCTGCCGGGATCTTGCACGATGGGTCTGACTCTTCATCATGGTTTAGTCTATTGAATGTACGTACAGTGTGAGGTTGGCGCTAATAACACAGCGTTACAGAACCATTCCCGGAGGCACTCGGGAAATCTTTCGTTTTCCCACATGGCCAGTCCGCCATAAGCATTGCTTGAAGTGCAGTGGTACCGGTTGTGTGAAATCAGCTTGGTTTTCAAGCAATGCTACTTTCCTCTGCTCCCACGTGCGTAAGAATCAATGGCAACGAAAACAGGAGACCTGCAGGTAGCAGCAGTCAGCCTCCACTCTCCCAGCCCAGGGAGGGGTGGGGGAGAGAATGAGTCACAAGTCCACACTCCTGATCACTATTCAGAGGAAGTTGTGATCAAATTGTACACGTTCTGTACAATTTGATCACACCTCGAGTCCATCTCTAGTTCTGGTTGTGGAGACACAAGGGAGACATTCAAAGTGCTGGAGGCAATGCAGAGAACGGTCACAAGGTGATCCCGAGTGTCAGGGGTCTGGATTTTGAGGAGAGATTGGGTTTTTCAGCCTGGGAAGGAGGTGTCTGAGAAGTGATCTTATGCAGGCATTTAAGATAGTTAAGGAAGATAAATTTGAAATATTACGTTAAATTGAATGGTAGGAGTAGAACAAGGAGACACAGTTCAAAACAGTCAATGGTGACTTTAGGCCTGATATCAGGAGGATCTTCTTCACACAAAGAGTGACCATCAGATGGAACGGACTTCCCGATAGTGGTGGAGATGAAAACCCTGGAATCATTTAAGAAACAATGAGTGCAGCAATGGCGGGGGGGAGGGGGGGGGGGGGAAACTGTAGGGTTGAATTAAGATGAGCCAAATGGCATTCCTCATACATAAGTATCTTGCGATTATGGGGAAAGTGTGCGAGTACGTGTGGGAAGGGACAGGCAGGGCAGGTTCAGCCGTGAGGACCTCCCCAGGTTAACAAGGGCTAATTTTCCCCTTTGCCACTCACGGTGAGACCACCACACACTGGAAGACCGCATCGGAATACTAGGCGAAGGGGATTGAGAAGCAGGAATGTGCACACTTCTGTGCCCAATACTGAAGCGTGCGATGCTGTACACCAGGAACGTACCCATCGCAGTCTCCATGAGGGTAGGCTGCCTTGTCAACGTACAGTGGGGAGGGGAATTCCAGCGTCCATGAATCCATACCCTGTTATAAGCATTCAGGGGAGAAAGGTAGATATTTAGGGGAGAAAGAACTGAGAGGAGACCCCATAATGAAGCTGTGTGAAAGATAGATCCTCCCCATCACCACCCCCGACCCGCCAAACACTAGTGGTTTTCTGCTTGGTGATATTTAAAACCAGCGTTAACCCGTTTAAAATAAGTGGGATATCACCAATCGGGGAATCTAGGCTTGTGTTGCCTTGGAAACCCCAAATTGTCATCTCCTCAGTTCAACAACCAGCACAAGGTGAATCTCCTGAAACCGGCCGATGTCCTCGGTGGTCAATATTTTCTTTTAATGACACCGAACGACGTTTGAGACATGACCAACGCAGCTGCCTCAAACCCTCTAGTAAATACCACTCCACTCTTATCTCCTCCCGTGTTGACAAGCAGCAAGAGATGAGTCCCGCAATGAGTCAGTAATCAGTCGGCTGCTAGTCAGGGACTGTCATGTTCTAATAATAACTCACTTTGATCTCGGCTTGACAATGGCTGCCTGACAGCCTGGTCTGTGTCTGCCGTTCTACCAGTGAAGTGTGAACAAGATGTAGTTTAGGCCCAGGCGCCCTTGGGCTGGAGCTCGTCGCGCCTGCCCAGGCCTAACAGAGCCTTCCAGGTTGCCGGTGAGCTAGCAATGGCTTGAAGCTCACTTAGTGCCACCGGTTAGGTGCTGACCTGGTTGCACAATGACCTCAAGTCCCATGTATTACCTGTTCCTCCATCGCAGCTAACGCTTTGTGTAACTATTGTGCAGGAATCCTTTGCTTGACACTCCAGTGCAGTACTGAAAGAGTGCTACACTGTCATAGGTGCCGTCTTTTAGATGAGACGTTAAACCGAGGTCTCGTCTGCCCTCTCAAGGCACTATTTTGAAGAAGAGCAGGGTAGTTCTCCCCGGTGTGCCGGTCAACATTTATCCCTCAACTAACATCTAAAAACAGATTATCTGGCCATTTATCTCATTGATGCTTGTGGGACCTTGCTGTGCACAAATTGGCTGCTGTGTTTACCTATATTACTGTAAACAATTTTACAACACCAAGTTATAGTCCAGCAATTTTATTTTAAATTCACAAGCTTTCGGAGGTTACCTCCTTCCTCAGGTGAACCTGAGGAAGGAGGTAACCTCCGAAAGCTTGTGAATTTAAAATAAAATTGCTGGACTATAACTTGGTGTTGTAAAATTGTTTACAATTGTCAACCCCAGTCCATCACCGGCATCTCCACATCATACCTATATTACAACAGTGACTGCACTTCAAAAGTACTTCATTGGTTGTAAAGGCACTTTGGGACATCCTGAGTTCATGAAAAGTGCTGTATAAATGCAAGTTTTTTTTTCCTGCGTGAAATGAGTGAAGTAACAATTTCAACCCCGTTCCTTGTGGACACTGGTCCATAGCACAGAGATACCATAATTTGGCACTGGACTGGTACCAGTATAGCTGATACAAGGTACAAGGATAGCTGGTTTGGCAAAGAGAGCAAGTCTTCTATTCTCTAGGATCAATACCCTTCAGTTTGTGCCAAAGCCAAAGAGAAACCCTATTGGAGGTTAATCAGAAATGTCCTGCAGCGTTGTGCTTGAATGAAGAGCAAAGGGTTTAGTACTTTGGGCCAAACCCACAGATTTAACAAGAAAGAATCACATTAATGTAGTGCCTTATCGTGTCTCACAGGAAACATCTCAAAGCCCTTCGCATTCAACGAATCACTTTGAAGTGATGTAAGTGCAGCAGTATTTAGCACACACACAGCAATGAGATGAAGGGCCAGTTAATGTGTTTTTGGTGGTGTTGGTTGATGGAACCTAGGAAGAGGCGAGATAGAGGGGTAGGGCCAAGGGAGAGGAGTGGCAAGGTCAAGAAGGTGTCCAAGGAGGCCCAGGGTGAGGCAAAGGAAGAATGAGGAGCAGAGTAGAGTCCAGTAAGAGGCAAGGCTGAGCAAGAGGGCTCACACCGTGATTCAGATAAAAACAGCAAAGTCTGATGCCTGTGCTAAAGGGTACAAGGTGCCTGATTCAAAACAAGTCCAAACCCTAACAAAAGGGCTCAGCATTAAAGTTGTTCTCTAATCCTTTCCAGTAGTTTAAGTAACTATCAACCAGCAATGCTTAGGAGTTCCTATTGTTTTATTCATCTCACATTTTTCAAATATTTTCCTCATATGCGTTTAATTAACTGGGAAACTTATTGTCTTGGGAGGGCAAGCTTTCTTACAGTCCATTTCAGCACTGATTCCTTCTCTCTCTCTCTCTCTCTCTCTCTCTTCATTCTCCCGTGATCTTGAATCTGATACAGTGATTGCACTACATTTTTTACACCAGGACAGCTGTAAAATTTCTCCTAATCTGGCCCCAAAAAGGGAGTAAACAGAAGTCAAAGACAAGCGAAGGTCATTCTATACTCCCACTCGTCAGCTGTGGCTCAGTGGGTCGCACTCTTGCTTCTGAGTCAGACGGTTGTGGGTTTAAATCCCACGCCAGAGACTTGAGCACAAAATCTAGGCTGACACTTCAGTGGAGTACTTAGGGAGTGCTGCACTGTCAGAGGTGCCGTCTTTTGGTTGAGACCTCACTCAGATGGACGTACAAGATCCCATGGCACTATTTGGAAGAAAAGCCGGGGAGTTCTCCCCAGTGTCCTGGCCAATATTTATCCCTCAACCAACATCACTAAAACAGCTAATCTGGTCATTATCTCATTGATGTTTGTGGGATCTTGCTATGCGCAAATTGGCCACTGCGTTTCCTACATTACACCAGTGACTACATTTGAAAAATACTTAATTGGCCATAAAGAGATTTGGGACGTCCTGAGGCCGCGAGAGGCGTTATATGGATGAAAGTCATTCTTTCGAGTGTCCCTTCCTTCCCATCTGGCATCCAACTGCACTTCAAATTTTCCTAATATCTTGGACTCTACCAATCCACATAGCAAATTAACACAAATACGTGTCACTCTCGGAGTAAAGAAACTCTTTCTAATATTTGATTTAAATCTATTTTACTCTAGTTTAAATTAATGTCTTGGCCTGCTTACTTTAAAATAATAAATCGGTGCTCATCTTATCTGTGTACCATTTAATATCTTATACATCTCAATGAAGTTTCGTCTTAAACTTTACTTTCGACTGTACGCTTTGATCTTCCCTCATCTCATTTCATTTTTACCTCAGCTCAGGAGTAAGTAAAGAAGAGAAGGGGGATAAAAAGATGCTTACAGAGCAAAAGAGGAGAACATAAAGGATTGTGGTGATTGGAAGGTGAGTGGGATGGGAGTTCCTCGATCCAGTTAACTCACTGAAAGAAGTTTATTAAAATGAAATCACTGTCTCATTTGAGTAAACAAACACGGAACACAACGGGATCCCAGAGCACAGGATGTGTCTGAGTCACAGTCTGCATTCCACACATATAAACAGCAAGTTCCCCATCTTATCTAGCCCACAGAACTGCTCCCTTACCAAGATGTGGAGATGCCGGTGATGGACTGGGGTTGACAATTGTAAACAATTTTACAACACCAAGTTATAGTCCAGCAATTTTATTTTAAATTCACAAGCTTTCGGAGACTTCCTCCTTCCTCAGGTAAATGTTTACCTGACCAAGAGAATAGGAAGGACCAGCTGGTGGACCACCCCTGCACACCTACCAATCAGCTTAACATGACCTGAGGCCTAGGAAATGGATCAGTGACTTACCCTGTTGTCCAGGCAACGGATTAGGTGGGGAGCAGACTAATGGAACCCTCAACCGTGCAAGTTCTAGACAACAAGTGTTTGCAGGAAACCAGTCACATGAGTTGGGAAGTCATCTACCAACAAGATTCCATCTATTTCACTGCAGCCATCAGCAGACGTATGCAGCCCTGAGGTGCTCATTAAGGAGCACCTCCTGTGATTACCAGCATCTCCTCTGGAATGATGCCTTTGCTTTTAAATACCTGAAACTGGCTGTCAGTCAGCTCTGGTGCTGAAATTAAGTTGAGAGCATTGTGATACACTGTGAAGGTCAGCCTTTAATGTGCTTCGTTTAATGACTATTCAGTGAGGACGGATTGAGCCTCTGGGATCCTATCATGTGACCTTTCTCATGGGCAGACCCATCACAGAGCAATCAGACCACCTCTTTGTACCACGTACAAGACAGACATCATTTAATCGTTTAACTCCCCACCTCTTCCCAGCTAATGGGGAACTACCTTCAATATGAACGTGCTGTGTGATGTTACAAACTTGTCATGCATTGCTTGAAATTCCTACACCAGCAATTTTAAAAGCAACATCAACCCAATGTCAGCTGTGGCTCAGTTGGTAGCACTCTTGCTGCTAAGTTAGAAGATCGTGGGTTCAAGTCCCACTCCAGAGACTTTGAGCGCGTAATCCAGACTAACATCAATACAGTACTGAGGGAGTGCTGCACTGTCAGAGGTGCTGTCTTTCGGATTAAACCGAGGCTCCGTCTGCCCTCTCGGGTGGATGTAAAAGGAGCAGGGGAGTTTTTTTTCAACCAACATCACTAACAAATGATTTGGTCATTTATCTCAAATAGGCTGCCGCGTTTCCCTACATTACAACAATGACTACACTTCAAAAGTACGTCATTGGCTGTAAAGCGCTTTGGGGCGTCCTGAGGTCGTGAAAAACGACAATAGAAATGTAAGTTCTTCATTTCATTTAAATTAATTTCGACCTCCGTAAACCTTTTTTTGTTGGACACCCAGGAATCAGTTTCTTCGTCATGACATCATCACATAGAAGTCTAGATTTGCCGATCGGTGTGATGTTAATGCCGGCAATAGCCCATCGAGTCACGACCACCAATCAACAAATCTAGACCGCAGTTGCTCGGTATACTTGCTTCCATTTGCATTCATAGAACCGGTCCCTTTTTCTCCCCGGGGTTTTGTTTGTAGAAGTTATTTTAAAAACTGTATTCGGCCGAGTCGTTTCAACTGCGTGTACCCTCAACATTCAACTGCTGTCCAAGGTGCATTTACTTAAATGTCTTCTCTCCCAACAGTCCCAAAGGTGAAAGGCAGTTGGGCTAATCTATTGCTTCAGTCTCTGACCACCAGTGATGGTGGCGTTCTATCACTATGGTAATGCACTGGTTAAACCCTCCCATCATCTCAGACTTTCCCCCATCCCATCACTTCAAGCGATCATGACTTTCATTTCTGGTAATGCTGGCTTGTATGCCCACCCACTCTTGGCCAATAAAAACAAAACGGTAGCATGCTCCGCTGGCACTAACCGTTCACACCAGCCACTGGGAACACCACTTGAGATAGTTCCCCTTTCCTCCACATTTATACTACAGCACTGCTGGCAAAGCAGGGGATGCTGTTAGCCGCAGCATCGAGCATTAAAGGATTATATCTCTCTTTCTCCCACTCTCCTCCCCTCTGTAATTTTGTTTTGGAAGGTTGAGCGGGCACATTGCTGAAGGAACCTTGGGGAGTTGAAGCACCTGACTCCTTCAATTTACCTTTTTTAAAAAAAAATAATTATTTCTCCTTCCTGTCAATCCGCTGGAGAAGGTGAGAGCTGCAAGCCACGTTTCCTCGTGCATATGAGGCCCACCAAGGCTTCAGCCACATGGTTACACAATCCTTTCAATCTAGAATTTTCTCTTCGCCTCTGGGTGATCACAGGGTGACCTCGATCCACTGGGGTGGGGGAAGGGGCTGGTTCATATCTAACCGGCCTCCTCAGTGTCAGATGCACTGACACTCCCTACACAAGCATGCGAGGTAATAGTAGCCAGCTGTACCTTACAAAACAACCATTAGCCCTCATCCTCCTGAGAGTCTTTGATGACAGCAGCTTCAAAGCTGCGGTGAGAGTTCCAGCACATTTTTTTTTTTTTTAAAACAGACACCAGATTCCATGGCAATCAGCCGGAGGAACAGAGCAGAAAGAGACGAGATGCTGACCGTTGATCTCCTCAATGGGAGCGCACAATGGGAGACCGGGCTTCCTGGGTGAACTGCGGAGGGTGGGTGCTAGGCAGAAGATCATATCTGAGCTCACTCCTGTCCTCAGCCGACACCAATACACGCGTGTTTTCCGCCAGGGATACCTGGCTCATTTGGTCCTTATTAGCTGAGGGGCACTGAGGCCAAAGGGATCACACCCATAAATGTCCACCCCAAGATGAGATTGGTTACTTCAGCACAGACCCAGGATCGAACCGGGGCCCTTCACGGTCTGTGTGGCTCACATTAGAATGGCAGCACGTGGGTAAGGTCATGGAAGGGAGGCAGCCATGGAACTGTGCCCCAGCACCGGGCATCACCTTGAGGAGGCAATGGGTGAACTGAATAAAAAATCATGGGGGAGAAATCTTAAACAAAATGGAAACACTTTCAAGAAGAAAATAGCCTTCTAAATCTACACAAGATTTAAAACTAACTACCAATAGCTTCAAGATATGGATTGGATAGATGTATGATTATTAATAATGGTTATAATATGACACTTGTCTCAATCACTACAAATATTAGCACATAAACAAGGCTAACACTCCAGTACAGTATTGCGGGTGGGGGGTGCTGCACTGTCTAAGGTGCCATCTTTCGGGCAGTCCAAGGCCTCATCTACCTGTTCAAGTGGACATAAAATATCCCATATTACTATTCTGAGTGTAGAATTAATGTCCTGGCTGAAACCACCAAACAACACCACCAAAACTCAGACTATCTGGTCACTTATTCATTTGCTGATTGTGGGATCTTGCTGTGTGCAAATTGGCCACTGCATTTGCCTATATAACAAGCGACTGCATTCCAAAGGCAACCTGTGAAGCACTTTGGGCCTTTCCCGAGGATGCAGTGTAAATGAGAAGGCTTTCTTTCTTGGCTGCCTCTCCTTGTGTTTCCTCAAAGAGTTACGCTCAACAGCAAGTCACCAGAGAAAAATTACCCAAAACTTGAGGTTTTGTGAGTCCCTCAATGATTCCCTGGGTGAGGTCACCTCCTGAGTCACGCAGAGTAGGAATCATCTGGGTTTGATTCCTGACCACAGCTGGGGGTCACGGTGGGAAGTTGCAATTGGCCTTCAGCCAGGGTGTCCAAGCTTTTTTCCTTAACATTGCCACATAGACATGTACTACGGAGCCTGGGAGGCATAATCAATAATTGTAAACAATTTTACAACACCAAGTTATAGTCCAGCAATTTTATTTTAAATTCACAAGCTTTCGGAGGCTTCCTCCTTCGTCAGGTGAACGATGTGAAAAATCACCTGACGAAGGAGGAAGCCTCCGAAAGCTTGTGAATTTAAAATAAAATTGCTGGACTATAACTTGGTGTTGTAAAATTGTTTACAATTGTCAACCCCAGTCCATCACCGGCATCTCCACATCATAATCAATAATGACCTGGACTTGGGTTTAAAGGGCATCATTTCAAAGTTTGCAGCTGACACGAAACTCAGAAATGTAGTAAACCGTGAGGAGGATAGTAACTAACTTCAGGAGGATGTAAATAGACTGGTGAAATGGGCAGACACATGGCAAATGTAATTTAACGCAGAGAAGTGTGAAGTGATGCCTTTTGCAAGGAAGAATGAGGAGAGGCAATGTAAACTAAATGGTACAATTTTAAAGGGGGTGCAGGAACAGAGAGACCTGGGGGTGTATGTACACAAATCTTTGAAGGTGGCAGGACAATTGAAAAGGCTGTTAAAAAGGCATACCGGATCCTTGGCTATATAAACAGAGGCATAAAATACAAAAGCAAGGAAGTTATGTTAAACCTTCATAAATCACTAGATAGGCCTCAGCTGGAGTATTGTGTTCAATTCTGGGCACCACACTTTAGGAAGGATGTCAAGGCCTTGGAGAGGGTGCAGAGGAGATATACCAGAATGGTACCAGGGATGAGGGACTTCAGTTATGTGGAGTGTCTAGAGAAGCTGGAATTGTTCTCCTTAGAGCCGAGAAGGTTAAAGGGAGATTGAAAAGAGGTTTCAAAATTAGGAGGGGGTTTGATAGAGTAAATAAGGAGAAACAGTTTCCACTGACAGGAGGGTCAGTAACCAGAGGACACAGATTTAAGATAATTGGCAAAAGAACCAGGGGGGAGATGAGGAGAATTTTTTTTAGGCAGTAAGTTGCAATGATCTGGAATGGACTGCCCGAAAGGGTGGTGGAAGCAGATTCAATAATAACTATCAAAAGGGAATTGGATAAATACCTGAAAAGGAAAAATTTGTAGGGCTATGGGGAAAGAGGAGGGGGAGTGGAATTAATTGGATAACTCTTTCAAAGAGCCGGCACAGGCACGATGGGCCGAATGGCCTTCAGTTGTACTGTAAGATTCTGTGATCAACGTTCCTTTCAATTTTGCATAGATCAACAAGTGATGGCACTAACAGATTCTTGGTGTTCTGATTTAGGATTTATCCCCTAATGAGGCAACAACCCTTTTTTCCCAAACCTTCAGGCCCACGAAATTTAAGCATCAAATTAGAAATACAACAGCAAACAGGACTGAGTTGCTTGGGCTTTGCGGGACAGATCGCCAAGGCTCGGGGGCTCTACGTTGCCTTTGGGTGGCGGGCTGGTCACCCCTGTTTCCGAGTAAGGATGGGGGGGGGGCTGGGGGCTGGGGAAAATCAGCAAGAGTTCCCAGTGACTGGTGTTGGAAAGAGTGGGAGCACGTGTGTGTGAGCACACATGCACCATCAGGCCAGGCTATAACACAAGAAGATTGACCACCCGGGGTGAGGTGCCAGATGCCCGCTGAAGCTGGTACCCCAACCCGAGGCAGCGGGTTTAGGGAAGGAAGAGAAATTGTACTTGATGACCGAGCTCTAAGGGTGGACTTTCTTCTTAATTCATCCTCCAGTCACATGCCAGTCAACGTATTTGAAATGAAAACATTTCTGGTGGCAATAGTGCCTGGGGCTGTAACTCTGACTGATCCAACAGTGTTGGGAATGGGCTAATAAAACTGCTAAACTTCCTTTTGCACATTTAATCAGTTCCCTGCTTCTGCTCTCTTGTCCATTCCCACCCCTGCTTGTCTCGCACATCCTTCCCGTTCTCATTTAATCGCTGGCCAGGGGAAACGGCTATTGCATATTAAAGTGGCTGAACACAAGTCCCCCTCGAGGGCTGAGTGGGTGAACCTACTGCCGGGTGCAGTCAGTGCAAACCTCAGTTTGATCCTTGATCTGTGCCGAGTTAGCTGATCTCAGACAAGGTTGCAGGTTAGTGAGGGAAAATATCAGCCAGGGTACCCCCCCACCACCTCCCCCCACCCCCCACCCATTGCTATCTAGTGACTCCTGCTGGCAAGGACATGTGTGGGGGCATCAGAAGATGACAGGATTGGGCCAGGATTTGATGTATGATTATTACATCTGCAGCCAAAGAGCCTGGCAACACACTGTCTAGGCTCATCCATGGCAAGTTGGCCGAGGTACCAAAGGGCTGTTGGACCTATGCACTTGGAGTCTGCGCCTTCAGAAGAGAAGAGGAGAGTAAAATTGGGAACAAAGGCCAATTGAATAGTCACAGCTTCAACCCTCACTCAGTTTTGGATGCAATGAACAATAACAACATGGTGTTTATTCAAAAGGAGCAGTAATTCAATACCGTGCATTAGAAATCGGGAAATTATCAGTGGAAACTATCTGAACGGTCACACAGGAACAAAGCTCCCATCGAGTTTCCAAACTCATGCCGTGGGGCAGAGGGAGCTTTACTCAGTATCTAATACAGGAACATAGGAACAGGAGTAGGCCAGTCAGCTCCTAGAGCCTGTTCCGCTAATCAATGGCTGATCTGTATCCTAACTCCATCCACCCACCTTGGTTCCATATCCCTTAATATCCTTTGTTGGCAAAAATCTATCGATCTCAGATTTAAATTTATTAATTGAGCTAGCAGCTACTGCTTTTAGTGGGAGAGAGCTCCACACTCCTACCACCCTTTGTGTGAAGAAGTGTTTCCTAACTTCTCTCCTGAATGGCCTGGCTCTGATTTTAAGATTATGTCCCCCTTGTCCTTGACTCCCCCACCAGTGGAAATTGCTTCTCTCTATCTACCCTATCCACTCCTTTCAAAATCCTAAAAACCTCAATCAAATCACCCCTATCCTTCTATATTCCAGGGAATACAAATTAAGTTTATGTAATCTCGCCTCATAATTTAACCCTTGGAGCCCTGGTAACATTCTGGTGAATCTGCCCTGCACTCCTTCCAAGGCCAATATATCCTAAGGTTCAGTGCCCAGAACTGTACACAGTACTCCAGATGTGGTCTAACCAAGGCTTTGTATAATTGTAGCAAAACTTCCTCATCGTTATATTCTAGATATAAAGGCTAACATTCCATTCGCCTTTTTGATTATTTTCGAACCTGACCACTACATTTTAGTGATCTGTGTACATGGGCTCTGTCATCTCTTTGGGCCTCCACTGTTCCTAGCTTTTCACCTTTTAAAAATACTCATATCGATTTTTTTTGGTCCAAAATAGATGACCTCACACTTACCTGCGTTCAAATCTATCTGCCACAGTTTTGCCCACTCACTTAATCTATCACTATCTCTTTGTAATTTTATGCTCCTGTCTACCACCGGCTGCTATACCTGCCCTGGGAGTGTTTGATGGGAAAGTGTAGAGGGAGCTTTACCCTGTATCTAACCCATGCTGTACCTGCCCTGGGAGTGTTTGATGGGACAGTGCAAAGGAAGCTTTACCCTGTATCTAACCTGGGAGTGTTTGATGGGACAGTGCAGAGACAGCTTTACTCTGTATCTAACCCGTGCTGTATCGGCCCTGGGAGTGTTTGATGGGACAGTGTCAAGGGAGCTTTACTCTGTATCTAACCTGTGCTGTACCTGACCTGGGAGTGTTTGATGGGACAGTGTAGAGGGAGCTTTACTCTGTATCTATCCTGTGCTGTATCTGACCTGGGTGTGTTTGATGGGTAAGTGTCGAGGGAGCTTTACTCTGTATCTATCCCGTGCTATACCTGCCCTGGGAGTGTTTGATAGGACAGTGTAGAGGGAGTTTCACTCGGTATTTAACCTGACCTGGGAGTGTTTGATGGGACATTTACTCTGGGGTTTAGACTTTAGATCTGAAGCAGCTGAAGAAAAGATTGCACTGACAGTATTTGCTCCAGTGCGTACACACAGCACCCCGGCCCCCACACAGCTTTACCTTCACTCTTTTGTTCCATAAAACATTGAGGGGTGGGGGGCAGTTCAGCTCAATAATAATGAAATAGTCATTTCAAAAAAAAGTAATAGACTAAGTGAGCCAAATTTAAACTGAAGGGAAACAGACTGGGCTAATTTTTCCCCTCTCCAGCTAGTAAAATGGAGCAGTTCATTCACCAAACCGAGCCGGCAACTTGCACATGGTTTTAAGTTTCAGCCGAAGAGCAGAGCTTGGCAGTTCGGGGTAGAAAGGAGCAGAGGTCTACCAGACCAGCTTTGAGTCGGCATGGAGGGAGGAATCAACTCCTTACCTCACCTGTCCTAATATCTCAGGCGGCTCAGTGTCAAATATTGTCTGATAACGCTCCTGTGAAGTGCCTTGGGACGTTTTGCTACATTAAAGGCGCTATATAAATGCAAGTTTTTGTTGCTGTGGTCTTGTTTACCAGCAGACTATCTGAAAAAGTCACAAAGGGAGAGAGATACAAATAACCAACAGTATTGCAGGAAGTCAATGGAGTTTCCCTTTACTTCTTTAGCCCTGGAGAAAGTGCAATGCAGGTTTAGCAGGATAATTTCAGAGATAAATGGTTGGATTACAATGAAAGGCTAGAGGAACTAAGGCGTATAGTCCCTCTAACAGAGAATTGAGTGGGGATTTAATAAAGGTGTCCAAAATGATGATGTAAAGAAGACAGATAATTTCCATTGGTCGATAAAATGAAAATAAGAGGCCATGATCTGACGATAAGCATCAGATAAAGGGGCAGATTAGAAGAAGCCTTTTCACGCACAGTTATCGGAATGAGGAAACATTTTGCCACAAGTGGCATCCAATGCTAACTCGATTCCAGCATTCACAAAGGTAATTACCGAAACAAGAATATAAAATGGAGGAGGAGGTTTGAGGAGAAAGCAGGAAGATGGGACTGTGTGAAGGCAGCCCGAGGGGTCCAATTTCAGCAAAGGCAAGGCAGGCTGAATGACCTCCCGCTGTGTTAAAATGTCTGTGTTTTCTGTTCCCTGCCCCCTCACCTGTGCCCCTTAAGGTAGCATAGGAGATCACCGGCTGCAGCCTTGTACTGTGGAGAAGACCAGTCAGCTCACAAAGAAAAATTTAAATAACAAACAAAACAAGAAACTCCAGCTCTACTCTATCAGCGTGAGACTTGGTTTTAGGGCCTACCTATAGATTCACCTGCTCTATGAATTAGGCAAAGTAGGGATGCTGACCTTTAATCTTTCCCAAGGACATTTAGACCTGAATTACTGCTTTTCCTCATCATTTAGTCTTGGAAACCAATTAAAGAAACAGGGAGATAGACAGAGAGAAACCTTTTTGAAGAGTCACGTTTCAAGTAACAAAAGAACTGCCCTTTTAAATTGTTCTCTGATGTGGGGCCTAAGTCACAATAAAGCTCCCATTAATTTTCTACATCCTGCCTCTCTGTTGTGGGTTTAGCCTGGAGGGCCAGACTCGCAGGCAATCCAACGTTAAAACGCTCTTTGCTCCCTCGGGATTTTTTTAAATGACAAATGAATGATGGTTTGTTGCACAGTCAGTCACTCACTCAAGCTAAGACGCAGACGCATTTAAAGCCATTTTCTTTTTACAACGTTGCTCATTTGGTTTGGATTTGGGGAGGCAGGCACCCACCAGCCAGCTCAGAGTGTCTACGCTACCAAATCCGGCTCTCTTAGCCCAGCTGAAGGCTTGTAGGCCAAGATTTTCATGGCTCCACGCGTCTGCTGCCAGGATACGGGAGTCGGATTTAGCTGTGTAAACGTTCACACGCACAAATCTCTCGGAATCCAAATTAAAATGGCACCGTATAAAAGTGCCCTTTAATTATCCCATCATCCCTCACTTCACAGAGTGACGTTACCATGACGAGGGGCAGGGGAGAAGCGTTTCATTGTCGAGTACCACCCCTCCCCCCAACAAGAAACAAAAGGAAAAGACATGAAACCAACCCCCAGCCCAAGACTCCTATTTGTTACTCATACCCCGGCCGTCTGAAGGAGATCAGCCATGTCAGATCTCCTTGGCCGCAAGGGGCTGACTCAGGGGATTTATCCAGGCCACCTGCCACTCCTCTGGACAGGCCTTAATGCCGAATACAGAACATACTCAACCTACCTTGGTTTTGCCCCTTAACCCAAAACAAACCCCATGACGCATCACATAGGGGAGAACAGACTTTTGAAGAGTTAATTCTTGGGATGTGGGCGTCGCTGGCAAGGCTAGCATTTATTGCCCGTCCCTAGTTGCCCTTGAGAATGTGGTGAAACAACAGATTGGTTTGCTTGGCCACTTCAGAGGGCAGTTAAGGTGTGGACCTGGAGTAAGGACGACAGGTTTCCTTCCCTAAAGGACATCAATGAACCAGTTGGGATTTTATGACAATCCAACGCTTTTACTGATCCCAGTTTCGTATTTCAAGATTTTTTTTAAAAACTTAATTCAAATTCTCAAACTGCCACGATGGGATTTGAACTCACATTGTCTGGATAATTAGACCAGGCCTCTGGATTACTAGTGCAGTACCGCAACCACCACGTCACCGCACCCCTGGGTAGAAGAAATGGGAGGGCTGCCTGAAAGCACAGTCGAGGTTTGGAAGTGGCTTTCTAATAAGGGGGGGGGGGGTAGGTGCACAACAGAAGGCCGGAGTAGGAGGGTGGGGCATAGGGCTGGATGAGGTGGGAACAGTAAAAGAAAGAAAGACGTGCATTTATATAGCAACTTTCACAACCTCAGTACATCCCAAAGTGCTTCACAGCCAATGAAGTACTTTTGAAGTGTCGTCACTGTTGTAATGCAGGAAACGCGGCAGCCTATTTGCGCACAGCAAGCTCCCACAAACAAGAGATAAATGACCAGATAATCTGTTTTAGTGATGTGGGTTGAGGGATAAATATTGGCCAGGACACCAGGGAGAACTCCGCTGCTCTTCTTCAAATAGCGCCATTTGGATTTTTTTATGTCCACCTGAGAGGGCAGACAGGGCC
The DNA here is from genome assembly GCF_035084215.1 of Heptranchias perlo. Classification (NCBI taxonomy): domain Eukaryota; kingdom Metazoa; phylum Chordata; class Chondrichthyes; order Hexanchiformes; family Hexanchidae; genus Heptranchias; species Heptranchias perlo. The sequence continues at coordinate 62,624,064 of NC_090337.1, read as the reverse complement.
TCGATTTAACGTCTCATCTGAAAGACGGCACCTCTGACAGTGCAGCACTCCCTCAGTACTGCACTGGAGTGTGAGCCTGGATTATCTGCTCAACTCTCTGGAGTGGGGCTTGAACTCACAACCTTCTGACTCAGAGGCGAGATCGCTACCAACTAAGCCATGCCTGACACTGATGATTTGCAAACAAGCACAAAAGTATTGAATTCAGTGCACTGGAGGAATAGAGAGAGACTAGTGGAGTCTTAAAGCTAATAAATATGTAAACAAGGGCCGATTCTTTGAGTTCTGCCCTCAAGCCGCATGCCCGTTGCTTCACGATATTTGCGTCCAGCGGCAAGGCCCAGAACGTAGGCCTCAAAATCTACAGCTAATATCGGGGTTCAGGCACATAAGTGAAACATTAAACCACTGTGACTACTGACATCACTTGAGGCAGGACTTATGGCCAAACAGTGAATTTTACAGCAAAACAGAGCAAACAGCAAACAAAGCCTGTTTACAAAGTCTATTCAAAGAGTCTCTACCAACTGCAGCAAACAGAAATCATTCATAAAATCAATCCCAGTCACTTACGGCAGTGCAGTCTCCAGGCGTGATTGACGGGGGAATTACCCAATCATCTCCATTCTGGCCGAGAATAGTAGTGTCACTATATGCAGCCAAATTAAACAGGTTCTTACAGTCTTGAATTGCCCAATAGGTTACCGCTACAAGGTGGTTTGCTAATGATACAGCACAGAAGGAGGCCATTCGGCCCATCGTGCCTGTGCTGGTTCCTTAAAAGAGCTATCCAATTAGTCCCATTCCCCTGCTCTTTCAAGTATTTATCCAGTTCCCTTTTGAAAGTTACTGTTGAATCTGCCTCCACCACCCTTTCAGGCAGTGTATTCCAGATCGTAACAAATTGCTGCGTAAAAAAATTTCTCCCCATCTCTCGATTACCGCGAGCCCTTTCTCCTCGAAAGCTGCTGTCAGTGAGGGCGAGGACGGACAGCGCGCCCGCTCGTGGATGTGCGACAATGGTCATGCTGAAGTGTTGCCAATGGTTACACATAATGACCGCCGGTTAAAACGGCTGGGTGGATTTTTGGTGTTCATCATGGAGTGTACTAGGCATCAGTTGGGCACTGGAGAAGGGCATTTTTGTTTTTGTCAGGGTCTGCTCTCCAGCTGGTTTAAAGTACCAGCCCTAAGTTTAACGGAGCTCCTCTGGGACATAGAGCGTTTGTACCGATCAATAATGTGGGCAAACACAGATTGGTGTTGACCTGGACAGTCTGTCCCCTAGTCTTGATAATCGCAGAATGGACAAAAAAATAAATAAAAGCCTGGTTCTCAACTCCTGCCCTTTAAAAAATGAAATGCTGATTCTCAGCCCATTTATAAATAGCAGGTATTATTAAATGGCTCAACCTTGTCTAGTTTTGCACTGGGCAAAGATGGGTCAGCTTCGTGGGATCGGCCCTGGGACTGAAGGAATAGCTGGTCTTAAAAACAAAAGTAAAATATTATTACAAAATGAGTTTGCATTGCCTTGGACTTCACTCTATGTTTTCTCATTCCCCCCACCCACCCTCCTGAAGGTAGTGGCTCCTTAAAGGGCTACAGTGGCCTCTGGTTCCTCGTGCAAGTGACCATTAGTCTTTGTCAGTAGGCCATTTACTCACGAGGCCTCAACAACCTTGCTGATCCTTTGGTCATTCGATATCCAGAGGCATGCACTTTCTATCAGCAGTCAATGGGCAGTGACTAGGAATAAAGAAGAAATAACTTGCATTTATATAGCACCTTTCACAACCTCAGGACCTCCCAAAGCACTTTACAGCCATTGAAGTACTTTTGAAGTGTAGCACTGTTGTAATGTAGGAAATGCAGCAACCAATTTGCGCATAGCAAGGTCCCACAAACAGCAATGTGATAATGACCAGATAATCTGTTTTAGTGACATTGGTTGAGAGATAAATATTGGCCAGGACACCAGGGAGAACCCTGGCCAATTTCTACCCCCTCCCCCCATCCCAGGGACACCGAGGCCAATTACAGCATTCTGATTGCAGCTCGAGTGGAGTCAGCTGACTCAGCACAGACCATGGACCTTCAGCTTGGAACCTCCCTGGTATCCATAGTTCTGCTGGTAACTGAGGTATCATGGAAGGCCCTACTCAACGCTTCAATCCCTCAAGGAGGCAAACAGCTGGTAAAACTCCCAAGAGGTAATCATCAAGTGGTAACTGCAGGATAGCATTGAACAGTGCGATAAATATTAGGAAACTCCTGGCCAATCGCATTGTACAGCTAACACTTCCATAGGCCAAGCAACACAGGGGTTTGTTGTATCGACCAGGGATGTCCAAGCTTATAGAATAATACAGAACAGAAGGTCATTCAGTCCATCGTGCCTGTGCTGGCTCTTTGAAAGAGCTATCCAATTAATCCCACTCCCCTGCTCTTTCCCCATAGTCCTGAAAATGTTTTCGCTTTCAAGTATATATCCAATTTCCTTTTTGAAAGCTACTATTGAATCTGCTTCCACCACCCTTTCTGCCCTGCATTCCAGATCATAACAACTCGCTACGTGAAAAATTTCTCCTCATCTCCCCTCTGGTTCTTTTGCCAATTATCTTAAATCTGTGTCCTCTGATTATTGACCCTCCCGCCAGCTTATCGTCTTCAAGGGCCACATAGGTGTACCAATTATAAAATTTAGATCCATGTCCCCATTAACTTACACACATCTCAAGTTGCTGATATCAACAGGTCTTGGTGTTCTGATTTAGGATTTATTCACCAACTAGAGAAGAGCTTTGAGGACAGCCCTTTCCAAACCTCCAGGCCCACAAAATTCAAACTGAACAAACTTGTCAGGTTAAAAAATACAAGGCCAAATAGGACTGAGTTACCAGGGCTTCAAGAGCCAGACTGCCAGGACTCAAGGACCCAAGACTGAGAGTTTGGACACTTATGTCCAAGCTTTACTCAAGAGTGGTGAGAGTGTGATTGAGGCGAATTGCATCGATGCATTTAAGGCGAAGCTGTATAAGTACATGAGGGAGAAAGAAATAGAAGGATAAGTTGATAGGGTGAGATGAAGTAAGGTAGGAGGAGGCTCGTGTGGGGCATAAACACTGGCATAGACCTGTTGGGCCGAATGGCCTGTTTCTGTGCTGTAAAATTCTATGTAATTCTATGTGGAGTACTTAATCGTCTGGCTAAAATTAACCCTGTAACATGTAACGCGGTTCTTAACCAGTTCATACTTGAAGGAATTATTAGCACAGCATTCACGGTACAAACTACTCTGTACGAAAAAAATTCTTGCAATATCTTGTCTCTTTGCAAGCTAATTTTATACTTGTTTCCTCCAGATATGTGATCACAATGCAAATTAAACTTGCGTTGTTTATGTTATCCGTGGTTTTAGGCATTTCGTTCAGTCAGCTTGTTCTCCGACACACGGAGAAATCTATACTCAGGTTCAAGAGTCTCCAAACCAAGCTACTGAGACATCCACACAGGTGAGGGGGGGATTCTGTTTGCCCGATATGGAGCGCACTCTCTCCCCTTTGCGATGCACCCCACATACCCAAGTCCACATTGTTCAGCACAGCCAAGACTTCGGAATTCGCCCATATGTGCAGAGGGGCTGTGCTGGAGTTTAATTTGTTAAAGCCTTGAAGCACGGAGCAGTGGTAAGCTCCCCCCACTACCCCGCTTGTCCAGTCTGGACCAACCTACAGTTCATGGCGTTTGGCTGGCAAGGTGATCTGGAGCCGAATAGGAAGTGTCGCAGCTTTCGGTAACTAGTCCGACTCCTCCTGGTCCCATTAATGAACCAGACTGCCTGGTCAATCATCAAAAGTGCCCTGGACTATTGCGGACCTGCCTGGCTCGGGCATCGGATGGCAGAGTCTGCCATGGAACGTTCACTTTACTCCAACCTTCCACTGCCAGGCGTGTCATTATGGAGCCACTTCTCCTCGTTTCCTCCTCCCCCACAACTCCAAAATGAGGATCATTAAAGATTCATTTCCTTTTTCTATCTCCAATGAAACAATTAGCCCATCCCCATAACTCCATAGAAGTTACAACATGTAAACAAACCATTTGGCCCAACTAGTCGATGTTGGCTTTAGCCTTCACGCAAACAAATAGTCCTAATCGTATATACCCACCCTGTTCCCATTTCCCTTCATCCCCCTATCCAATCTAATCTTGAATACTGACATAGTTTCTTCCTCAACCACTAACCCTGGAAGTGAATTCCACCACCTCACAAGTCTCTGTGTGAAGAAGCTTCTCCTGCTCTCTGTTCTAGATCTCTTACGTTTAATGTTGTATCTATGGCCCCTCATTCTTGACCCCTCAACTTCTGGAAACAGGTTGATTCTCTCTACCCTGTACCATCCTTACATAATTTTAAACACAATTCTGAGAATCATCACGTTGCTCTTCCCTGAACCATCAATGTCCTTTTAAAGGTTGGCCGGTGCCCAAACTGCACACAATATTTCAGAGAGATTAAACAACAGCTTAGTGATGTATTGTCAGCCTCTTAACGTACCACACACTGAGGGCACGTGGGTCTGTGCGCCCACATACAACGCTCGCAGCATTGTTGCGATGAGATGGTCTTGCATTTATTCCAAAACCAACATAATTAAAACAGATTATCTGGTCATTATCACATTGCAGTTTATGGGATCTTGCTGTGCGCAAACTGGCTGCTGCGTTTCCCCACATTACAACACTTCAAAAGTACTTCATTGCCTGTGAAGTGTTTTTGGGACATCCTGAGGTCGTGAAAGGTGCTATATAAATGCTAATTCTTTTGTGAAACAGATGATGGGTACTTTTCCCCCACAGAAAGGAAAAGGAAAATTGAAGATAGCATCATCCAACTAATCGTGCGCCCCTTCACAGCAGTCAACCTCTTAAGCTGGTGATGTGTGGTCCAAGATGCCCCAAAGAGAAAGAAAGGGGAGACAGACCAATCCGTTAATCACTTACAGCAACTCTTATTGAGGAACAGCACTGTGCTCGGACATCGGGTACTTACTACAAGGGCAGACTAACCAACACTGGCCATAGAGAGGCAGAGCGACCAGCACACAGGCGGCCATGGCAGTTGTGCTGAAGATTGGTCTCCTCGGAAGGCGGTGGAGTAAGAGAGTGTGGCAGGTGAAAGCTGAGACAGTGGGACTGTGTACCGGAGGAGTGGCAGCTGGCCGAGGGAGACTGCGATGGCGAGGTGCCACCCAGTTCATGACTGCCGTGAACCCAGAGGTGGACGGCCCTCTCGGTGCTGGGAACGGCACGGGAAGACTCACAGTGGGACTCGCAAAAGAAATAAAATGGAAAGTGGGGGGAAAAAATGAAATAAAGAAAAAGGGGAACTGAAACTGTAAACTTGCTGCAAATCAGTGCGTTTGCTATCCTTCGCACAGTTGCAGGCTCCAGGCAAAATAAGGAGAAAGTGGAATCCATGCAAACCATGCAGATTAGATCTAGGGTAAACAGTCACATGTAACCGGCATCAACAACTTCAGCTAACCTACCAAACACTGACACTATTGTAACCACACCACGAGAGAGTGAATCAAAGGCCAGTGACATCAATGGGTCAGGGGTGCCTGGTCTCACATGACTGCACTGTCCATTTTCCCCATCAATGGAGCCCATTAACTCTGAGCACCAAGGCAGGGAACTTGCGTGATCTGGTCTCGCATCAAAGAGTGGAAGCCATGTCATTGCCATTTGCAAAAGTCACGGAGCCACTGCAGTAGCAAAGGGGCACGGCCGACAGCTCAGTTGGTAAATAGATTGCAGAGTGTGGTGCACACCAGGAAGGGCCCGAGCCCGTTCCCCAGTCTGCACCGAGTTGGTTGACTTGAGCTTAGGTAGCGGAGTGGGTGGGGGGAGCTATACTCGGGCTCAAAATCACCAAAAGGTCTTGCTCCCGGTCATTCAACAGTGACCCTTACTGGAAAATGCTTGCATGTGAACTAAGCGGGGGCAGGATCGTTCTCCGATGTGATTCTTGGCGTAGTCGAGTAGCCTTCTGATGCGCACCGTCCAGGCTCACGTGCAAAGAAAAGGGAACTTGTGGAAATATAGCCCAGAACTGGCCAGTTTCCAGGGGAAAGGAATGAAGGGGAAGAATTCTGCTCTTATTTTCCATGGCAGACAATGGCCGTTGTGCCCTTTTTATGTTTTCCAAGTGTCGGGGGAGGGGAGGGAGAGTTCCTCTAGCTCTAGTCTTGTACAATGTGGCTGGCAACAGTCTGTCAGAGGAAATGTTTACAACGTCGTTAATACTGAGGGACCAGGCCAAAGCATCCCCCCTGGTGAAATTACAAACACAAGAGGTTCTTTAAGAAGCTGCTGTGTTGGAAGTGCTGGCGCTGTGAGCATATGGGCCAGTCTTGGCTCAGGGGGAGCTTCCTCGCCTCTGCATCAGAAGGTGATAAAAGTTAGGAAAAATCTCAGAGAGAAAGAAAGGTTAATGTATATACTGTATATAGATAGGTAGAGAGATAGCGAGAAAGAGAGAGACAGCGAGAAAGGAGAGAGATGGAGACAAAGACAAAGAGAAACACAGAGAAAGCACGAGTGAGAAAGACAGAGACACAGACAGACACACAAAGAAAGACAGAGATAGAGAGAACAGAAAAAGACTGAGATCGAGAAAGACAAAAACAGACAAAGATAGAAAACAGAGTGAGTGAGAGAAAAATTAAGAGACAGAATGTAAAAGTAAATGAAAAAAACAGAAAAGTGAGTGAGAAAGACTGTGTGAGAGTGAGTGAGAGAGACAGTAAGTGCAAAAGACAGAGTTAGAAAGGCAGAAAGAGAGAGGCAGAAGAGTGAGAGAAATAAAGTCAGAGAGAGAAAGACAATTAGAGAAAAAAAGTGATACACAGAGAAAGGAACAAGTAAGAACAAAAGCAGAGATGACAGACAAAGGCAGTCAGAGAGAGAGAAATAAGAGAGACAGAGAAAGTGAGAGATATATAGACAGACAGAGTGAGAGAGACAGCCAGTGAACCATTCTGTCCTCACCAGACACCCACAGACCGCGCGGGGGAGTGCAGGACAGTGACATCCCACAGAGCGGGAACCATGGCCGATTTTGTAGTACTGAGGGAGTGCTGCATCTTTTGGATGAGACATCAAACCGAAGCCCTGTCTGCCCCCCTGGGTGGATGTAAAAGATCCCACAGCACTATTCGTAGAACAAGGGAGTTCTCCCCCGGTGTCCTGGACAATATTTATCCCTCAACCTAAATCACTAAAACAGATTATCCGATCATTATCTCATTGCTATTTGTGGGATCTTGCTGTGTGCAAATTGGCTGCCACGTTTCCTACATCACAACAGTGACTACACTTCAAAAGTACTTCATTGGCTGTAAAGCGCTTTGGGACATCCTGAGGTCGTGAAAGGCATGATATAAATCCAAGTCTTTCATTATTGATCTCAGGACTCCAAGTCAGGGAGGGGAAATTCACCTGAAAAATCTGATCGCTATCGAGTGACTGCCGCTGGAACGTGTGGGGACGTCAGGGGCGCGGATACGGTCGGGCTCACAATGTGATGCCGTCGATGGTGAAATAGCCTACTGACATGATCAATGGCCAGTTGGGAACGACACTGGTGGAAGCCAGCACGATAGTCATCGCAGGAGGGGGGCGGGAGGAAGAAATCAAGCAACTTAAACCTCATCATTACTACTTGTTCATCCCTCCCTCCCTTCCCTTGAACAAAGCCACACCTTGTCCGGTGCTGCCTCGGAGAGTTAGTGGTTCACCAGGCTACACCAAGCATTTCAGCGGCAGTGATTCAGACTCAGTGCCTTGCCTGTGACGGAGATTTGCAGTTACGAGTGTATTAGGGTGGATTTAAATGTCAGCTCTCTCTCTCACTTGCTAATGAGCAACATGTGAAGCAGCCACTCTGCAAATAAGCTCCTGAAGTGCGGGGGAGAAGTGGGAGCTGCCATATATCTATCGCCCTTTGAACCAAATGAGAGGTGACATCTGGTTGACAACCAAGGAAGAGACACGCTTTTGTACCTCGACATGAAGCAGCAACATTTTACAGTGTGCTCATTAAAGTTGCATAATTCAATCAAAAAGCACACTGTACGTCCTTGACAGTCTCAGTAGGGCACTGTTACTCAGGGCTTGGTAGCATAGCAGAAGCTGTAGGGATCATTCCAGGTTAGGTTGGGGAGAAGGCAAGAATATCGGCCTGTTTAAAATCAGTGCCTGAGAGGGGCCTACGTTTAATGCAGGCAAAAAGACTCAAACGGCTGCATCCTGGGTTGAAAATTTCAACGTTTCTACGCTCTGAACTTGGGTTTCACCAAGACGGATTGTCAAAGTCCGAGATAAATAAAAGAATGATTTCTTGCATTTATACAGCGCCTTACACAACCTCAGGACGTCCCAAAGCACTTTACAGCCAATGAAGTTCTTTTGAAGTGTAGTCACTGTTGTAATATAGGAAATGCAGCAGCCGACCTGTGCTTAGTGAGGTCCCACAAACAGCAATGTGGTAATGATCAGATAATCTGTTTTTTTAGTGATGTTGGTTGAGGGATAAATATTGACCATGACACTGGGGGAAACTCCCCAGCTCATCTGCGAAACAGTGCCATGGGATTCTTTTAGGTCCACCTAAGGGGGCAAGCAGAGCCTTGGTTTAACGTCTCATCCGAAAGACGGCACCTCCAACAGTGCAGCACTTCCTCAGTACTGCATTGGGAGTGTCAGCCTAGCCCCTGGAGTGGGACTGGAGTTGGGGCATTATCCTGGATTTGGGAGATCTGCACAGGATTACACTGATGGCAGGCCTTTTTAAAAAAAGGGTTGGATTGCAATAGACCGTGTGGTACAGTCTGTGTCAGGCTGCACGGTTACAGAATGAAGGCTGTTGCATTCGTTACTGCAACACAACTTCCTTTGTTTACTTCCATGTCCAGCAGCCATGAAACGAGTCACAGGCACAGCCGAGACTCAGTCACTGGTTACATAACGTCAGACTGATGGATTCCCTCTGATGGCAGACACTTTGTCCGAGGACTAATGACGTGGTGCCAGCACCAACCTCAGGAGGGGGTTTCATCGCCTGTACGTGGAGGCAAAGTGGTGCTGCCTGCCCAGCAAAGATCACATGGGTAAGTACAGATAGTGGGAGGTCATTCGGCCCATCTAGCTCATCCTTCTACAGAAATTACAACACGGAAATGGGCCCTCCACACGAGCAGTTGTCCCAATCCCATTTGCCTGCTCTGTTCCCATATCCCCTTTTATCCTTCTTTTCCTTCAACCACCTACCCTTAAATGTTGACATGGTCTTTACTTCAATCACTAACTCTGGTAATGTGTTCCACAGCCTCACAGTGTTTTATGTAAGTTTCTCCTGCTTTCTGTCCTAAATCTCTTACATTTAATCTTATATCTGCGTCCCCTCATTCTAGACACCTTAATGCCTGGAAAAATCTGTTTCTATCTACTCTGTGCCAACCTTTCTTAATTTTAAAAACCTCTACCAAAATCAACAACAACTTGCAATTATATAGCGCCATTAACGTAGGAAATCATCCCAAGGAGGGGGTCAAGGATAGATCCTTGGGGGACTCCAGAGGGAACAGTGCGAGGGTGGGAAGAGAAGCCATTGCATGAGATTCCCTGGCAATGACGGGATAGGTAAGAGTGGAACTAAGCGAGCGCAGTCCCACCCAGCTGGACAATGGAGGCATTGGAGGAGGATGGTGTGGTCAACTGTGTCGAAGGCTGCAGAGAGGTCGAGGAGGATGAGGGTGGAGAGTTTACTATGCTCACAGTCACATAGGGCGTCATTTGTGACCTTGATTAGGGGCCGGTTCAGTGCTGTGGCAGGGACGGAAACATGATTGGAGGGGTTAAAACATGGAGTTTTGGGAAAGATGGGCATCGATTTGGGAGGCGACAACACGTTCAAGGGCTTTGGAGGGGAAAGGGAGGTTGGAGGTGGGGCGGTAGTTTGCGAGGACAGAGGGGTCAAGGATGGATTTTTTGAGGAGTGGATGATGACGGTAGATTTGAAGGAGAGGGGGACAATACCAGAGAAGATGAAACTGTTCACAGTGTCAGCTAACATGGGGGGCCAGGAAGGGAAGTTGGGTGGGAATAGGTCCGAGACAGCAGGAGGAGCAAGATGTGCTCGGAGAGGGGTTTATGGAGACGGTTTGTAGTGAAGAAAAGAAGCTGGGGATTATGTCTGCAAACCAGGATGATCCTGGAATAGTGAGCAGTTTTGGCAGAGGACAGCACAATCAACAGTGTTTGATGTGGTCCAGCCAGATCTGGCAATGAATGGCCAGATACGTTCAAGTCTGCACCCCTTGGATTTAAGGGAGCAAAGATGTAGCCACACCAGGGGAATGATTAGGGTGGGACGACCCCTTAATCTCCTCTGTTCTTCCTTCCGTTGAAACCTTCCATCCCCCCCATCATCACCTCCAACTGTCTCTTAAATAACTCCACTCGCCTACCCCAGGACCCACTCCAAGTTTGATCAGTCTTTGAAGAAGTGCTTCCTGACATCGGCCCTGAACTCTACTTTAACCAACTTGTACCAATGTGCCCTGGTCCAGAAGTTGCGGTTTAACCTGATTAACCCTTTCTTTTCCAATTACTATCTCACACATAAGGTCCCTAAAACTTGGCGTCAAGTCCGCCACTTGAACCCTGGACCACAGGCTCCACCCACCTGTACAGGTCAGGAATGTGGTTTTGACATTGCTGATCAATACAGATTCTCCCCCCCCCCCCCGATCCCCCCCAACTCCTCCTCTCCACCCTCAATAGTGGGAAAATCCACAGGCAGAATGAGAAACCCACAAAGATGATGATTTTCTGGGGCCAGTTATCTCCTCCTTGCTGCAGGCAATGAAATGACTCCTAGCTGGGGTACAGTTACACAGGCTCACTCTAGTACCATTGGTCACGTGTGAGCCCACAGCAGTGTGCGTCGGGCGGCTATTTACCCATGGAGTGCGGCACAGCCGAAACTAATAATGTTCCCGCCCAACCGCCACACTCACATACTTCTGACCGGCGGGTCACTGGGTGATAATCAACAGCAGGAGCCGTGGCTGACAGGCCCCTCCCCACATCCCAAGAGCACAGAGATGAATTGTAAGACTCAAGCTAGAGTCTGCTAACTCACTAGTCACTCGTGCTTAGTCAGGGCTGATACGGGAGCAGTAAAGGCACCCGAACACCGTAACAGAGCTGTACACTCAGACTTAGCAGCTGCTAACACTGGCACGATTACAGTACACAGGACATAAATTAAATTAGATGTCAGCCATGGCTCAGTGGGTCTCACCTCTGAGTCAGCAGGTTGTGAGTTCAAGTCCCACTCCAGAGACTCAAGCACAAAATCTAGGCCGACACTCCAGTGCAGTACTGAGGGAGTGCTGCACTGACAGAGATGCCGTCTTTAGGATGAGACGTTAATCTGTCTGCCCTCTCAGGTGGATATAAAAGTTCCCATGGCATTATTTCGAAGAAGAGCAGGAGAGTTCTCCCTGGTGTCCTGGCCAACATTTATCCCTCAACCAACATCACGGAAAAAACATGATCTGGTCATTATCTCATTGTTGTTTGTGGGATCTTGCTGTGCGCAAATTGGCTGCCACATTTCCTACATTACAACAGTGACTACACTTCAAAAGTATTTCATTGGCTGTAAAGCACTTTGGGACGTCCTGAGGTCGTGAAAGGCGCAAGTCTTTTTTTTAAAAATAAGTGCATTACAGCCGTGGAAAAGCTGAGTTAGTCCATTTATAATAAATTCCACTGTTCAGATTTGACACACTGAAGCCAATGGCCTCGATTAAGGAAGCCTGACCCAGTACCTTGCAACAACACTGCTCAGAGTTTAAAGATTTTTTTTAAAAATCAACCACAAACACTGGAAAGTTGAAACACCAGCAGAAAATGCTGGTAAAGCACAATGCAGATCTGCTGCGCAGTGCACCCAGCTTATTTACACTGGATTAAACGATTTAAAAAAGAACTGATAATCTGCGGTCGTGCGTGAATCACAGATCAAACGTTCGGAACCAAATGAATGTCGGAGATTTCAAATCCTGGGCTCTCGCCTCCAGTCCGTGTTACTGGGATAGGATCCAACCGTGTGAAGATTAAGAAGTAAATCTGCATAGATTAGGGAGATTATTGATAACAAGAACTCAGGATTCTCCGTGATCTCGGCTTTCTTCCTACAAGCTGGCAGAATTTTTGGGAACAGGAACTGGCCATTTTGACCTATCAACCCCATTTACCCACCTTCTCATCACATCCCTTAGTTGCTTCTCTCTCCCTGCAAAACACACCCAATTGTCCCTTCAAGTCATTTATTCTATCTGCTACAATGGGTTTTCCCAGTAAATTAATCCACAACCCTATTATTCTCTGTGCAAAAAAATGTTCTGCCTGATTTCCTCCTAATTTCCAATTTTGAACCTTGTGCCCCCTGGGATTTGAACCCTTCACCATCGTGAACAAACTGCCTGGACCAGCTTGGTCAATCTCCTCCATGATCTTGAAGACTTCAAAGAGGTCACCTTCCCCTCTCTCAAAGGAAGCAAACCCAGCTTCCTCAGTCCTTTCTTATAACTGAGATTCATCACACTTGAATTCATTCATCTCTGTTGCTTGCCTCTTTCGGTCTCTCTCAAGGGCTACAATATCCGAATGAAGAACAGAGATGAAGAACCTTCACCCAATGAAGACAAGAACTGGGAGATGCCAATAACACCCCATACTCCCCATGCTGTAAGTCGCAGGTTCCTTAAGAATAAAGATGTTTGAGGGAAAGCACAGTTCTTGTTGGAACTTGTTAGATGAAAACCTGCTGGCAGTAGCCAAGAGACCATCTGCTCATCCCCGGCTGGGACTGTTTTTACATCGAGGAAGAAGCTCCATGGTGTTTAAAATTCAGCAGAAAGCTCAGGGTGACCAGGAAAGTAGCTCAAACACAGATAACCTTTCCTCTTCCCCAAATCAATCTTCCAGCGAGCTGCATCCAAACTCCATCAGACTCCGGGGATACCACCAGCTAAACAACCTGCCTGTAAAGGGCAAGGTTCTCTTACAAAAAAAACATTGCAGGTGAGCTGCTTCAGTCTCCATGGGTTATTTTAGAACACACAGATCTCATTAGTACATCAACATTGACTGCAAACCTCCTTATATAATCAAGACCTGTACCGCAGAGATGTTCACCCGTGGGGACTGGATTATATTGGCTGCTTCAAAGGGACGACCATCACCAGGACTGAATATAAAATGAAAACAAGCCTCCCACTTGGCAGCGAGCTAATCGCTTGCACAGAATCCGTTCACAGCCTTGGTTTTGAAGACTGTTGCCTGCACCCAGAAGCCTCTTTAAGCAAATATTGCACTGTTTTCAGTCATTATGAAAGCAGGGTTGCAATGGGACGTGGCCAAGTTAAACTCAGTTGAGGCCTGAAAGCAGTGATTTTTTTCTTTTCCCCCATCTCCCCTCACAAAGGTGCGTCCTTGCAAGGGTATTTTTTCTTTACTATTCAGTCTTGGGATATTGGCGTCGGTGGCAAGTCCAGCATTTATTGCCCATCCCTAATTGCCCTTGAGAAGGTGGTGGTGAGCCACTTTCTTGAACCGCTGCAGTCTGTGTGGTGAAGGTTCTCCCACAGTGCTGTTAGGTAGGGAATTCCAGGATTTTGACTCAGCAACGATGAAGGAACAGCGATATATGCCCAAGTCAGGATGGTGTGTGACTTGGACGGGAACTTGGAGGTGGTGGTGTTCCCATGCGCCTACTGCCCTTGTCCTTGTCCTTGTAGGTGGTAGAGGTCGTGGGTTTGGGAGGCTCTACGAAGAAGCACCATAGGTGCCAAGTTCTATCTAGCGCCTCACTCAAATGACCATTCTTTATGTGTGTCTCGGCAGTGAGTGCTGGAAGGTTATTCCAGCATGACTTCATCACACCTGAACTCTCACCTGATATCAGCCCTTTCCAGGAAGGGTCAGTACATAGCAGTCAAAAGCAGTGACCCTGGCCAATATGTCCCCTCCTTAGAACAGGTTAATTATAGCATTCTTGGGACCACTGCACTAGCTGATAGCAGCAAACTCAGGCAGACCAGGAAATCAAACCTGGGACCACCCTGACCTGTACGGCTCATAACGTGACTTGAAAACAGTAATCAAACAACCAACTGCAATAACCAAAAAAAAAAGCACTCGGGAAATGGTGATTAGATGATTCACGCTCACCTCTGGAGTCAGAAGGTTGTGGGTTCAAGCTCCACTCCAGAGACTTCAGCACAAAATCTAGGATGACATTCCCAGTGCAGTACTGAGGGAGTGCTGCACTGCTGAGGTGCTGTCTTTCAGATGAGACATTAAATCAAGGCCCCTTCTGCCTCTCAGGTGGACGTAAAAGATCCCATGGCACTATTTGAAGAAGGGCAGGGGAGTCCTGGCCAATATTTATCCCTCATACAACTGCACTAAAATAGATTATCTGGTCATTATCACATTGCTGTTTGTGGGATCTTGCTGTGCGCAAATTGGTTGCCGCATCTCCTACATTACAACAATGACTACACTTCAAAAGTACTTAATTGGCTGTAAAACACTTTGGGACGTCCTGAGGTCATGAAAGGCGCTATCCAAATGCACGTATTTCTTTATGTCCTGCATCGTCCTTTCCAGAAGATAACATGAAAATGTACAAAAACATCAGCAAATATTTCAATTCCATCTGTTATTTTTCCCCAGGATGTATTTAAATGGAATAATACAAGCATACAATCATATACAGGTATACGACAAAGGAAAATATTTCTCAATAATCTCCATTTAAATGCTCAGTATTTATTAATCTGATATCCTCATGCATCTCATTTCTCCCCCATCTTTTTTCTTAATGAGCAAACAAGGGCAGAGATCTCAACTGAGGAGCCAGACGCTGCCAGTGACACAAGCCCCTAGATAATCCTGGAATCGTGTAATCCTGGGGTGACTGCTCAGCAACGCACATCATATCCAAGGCCTATCCTGTCCTCATCTGATGTCCACACACATGCTGTTCCAACACTGGTCACTGCATCCTGTTCAGGAGCCCAGGGCACAGAGGTTAATTGTGGCGACTCTAACACTGCACCTTCACCCCCACCCTCCCCCCAAACAAAATCAGTTCAGATCAGAAATCAAACCAGAGATTTTCTGGTCTGCAGGGCTCAGTCACACATTGCCTTTACCAACTCAGCCAACTTGTGGCCGGGGTGGGGGGGAGCTGTGTCTCGTTTAACACTCCCCCCAGTGTTTCAAGCTCCAGATGTGATCATTAGTAGTAGCCTGTCTCTTGTACTCAAGGATGACAGTTCCATCAATGAAGGAAGCATAGTTCATGGTAGATGGGTGTGTTGATGACTAAGCAGGCTGACATGTGACAGACATTGTCTACCACAATCCTCACACAACCGTGTTCCTGGGGAGTTCTCCGGTTGAGCTTTCTGATGTTGTGGATCCTTCCATCTCTTCGTCTCGCCTCCACGCTGGCATGGCATTGTAGCTCAAAGCCCTTCCCTCCTTCTCTCACTTAAGCAAGCCATCTATCGATGACCAGGGTGGCCCAAGAGTCAAAGACCATGTTGCACTACTACAAGTGAATCTTTACCACACCCTTGTAGCGCATTTCCTACATTACAACAGTGACTACACCACAACAACAACAACAACAACAACATGCATTTATATAGCGCCTTTAATGTAGTAAAACATCCCAAGGCGCTTCACAGGAGCAATTATCAGATAACATCTGACACCGAGCCACATAAGGAGGTATTAGGACAGGTGACCAAAAGCTTGGTCAAAGAGGTAGGTTTAAGGAGCGTTTTAAAGGAGGAGAGAGAGGTAGAGAGGCGGAGAGGTTTAGGGAGGGAATTCCAGAGCTTAGGGAACAGGCAGCTGAAGGCACGGTGAAGCGAAGGAAATCGGGGATACATAAGAGGTCAGAATTGGAGCAGTGCAGGGATCACAGAGGGTTGTAGGGTTGTAGGGTTGTAAGGCTGGAGGAGATTACAGAGGGGCGAGGCCATGGAGGGATTTGAAAACAAGGATGAGAATTTTAAAATCGAGATGTTCCCGGACCAGGAGCCAATGTAGGTCAGCGAGCACAGGGGTGATTGGTGAACGGGACTTGGTGCAAGTTAGGATACAGGCAGCAAAGTTTTGAATAAGCTCAAGTTTCCAGAGGGTTGAAGATGGGAGGCCAGCCAGGAGAGTATTAGAATGGTCGAGTCTATAGGTAACAAAGGAATAGATGAGGGTTTCAACAGCAGATGAGTTGAGGCAGGGCGGAGGCGGGCGATGTTACGGAGGTGGAAGTATACGGTCTTGATGGAGAGGATGTGTGGTTGGAAGCTCATCTCAGGGTCAAATAAGACCCCAACATTGCGAACAGTCTGGTTCAGCCTCAGATAGTGGTCAGGGAGAGGGATGGAGTCAGTGGTTAGGGAACAGAGTTTGTGGCGGGGACCGAAGACAATGGCTTTGGTCTTCCCAATATTTAGTTGGAGGAAAATTTTGCTCATCTAGTACTGGATGTCGGACAAACAATGTGACAAATGAAAGACAGTGGAGGGGTCGAGAGAGGTGGTGCCAAGGTAGAGCTGGGTGTCATCAGCGTACCTGTGGAACCTGACATTGTGTTTTTGGATGATGTAGATGAGAAATAGGAGGGGGCCAAGGATAACTCCTTGGGGGACTCCAGAGATAATGGCGCGGGAGTGGGAGGAGAAGCCATTAGCAATGATTCTCTGGCTATGACTGAATAGATAAGAGTGGAACCAGACGAGCGTGTTCACACACTACTGAACGACGGAGGAGAGGTGTTGGAGGAGGATGGTGTGGTCAACCGTGTCAAAGACTTCAAACAGGTGGAGAGGGATGAGGAGGGATAGTTTACCATCGTCACAGAGGATGTCATTTATGACTTTGATTAGGATCGTTTCAGTGCTATGGCAAAGGTGAAAATCTGATTGGAGGGATTCAAACATGGAGTTGTGAGAAAGATGGGCTTGGATTTGGGAGGCGACATCACGTTCAGGGACGTTAGAGAAAAGGGGGGTTAGAGATGGGGTGGTAGTTTGCAAGGACAGAGGGGTCAAGGGTGGGTTTTTTGAGTCGGTGGGTGATGATGGCAGATTTGTAGGGGAGGAGGACAGTACCTGAGGAGAGGAAACTGTTAACAATATCAGCTAACATGGGGGCCAGGAAGGGAAGTTGGGTGATCATCAGTTTGGTGGGAATAGGGTTGAGGGAGCAGGAGGTGGGTCTCATGGTCAAGATAAGCTCGAAGTGGGCATGATGGGAGATAAGGGAGAAACTAGAGAAAGAGGTGAGTTCAGGGCTAGGGCAGGGGGGAACCGTAGCGGAAGTTTGGCTTGGTGGACTAGGGGAAGGGAGGGAAGCAGCAGAGCGGATGGTTTCAATCTTAGTGACAAAGAAGTCCATAAGTTCCTCACACTTGTTGTTGGAGGTGAGGGTGGAGGAGATAGGAGAGAGAGGTTTAAGAAGTCGGTTTGTAGTGGAAAAGAGAAGCCGGGAGTTATCTTTGCATTCCAGGATGATCCTGGAATAGTGAGCAGTTTTGGCAGAGGAGAGCAGGACCCGATAGTGCTTTATGTGGTCCAGCCAGATCTGGCAATGAATGGCTAAACCATTTGTCCGCCATAAACGTTCAAGACTGGGTCTCTTGGACTTAAGAGAGCAGAGATGAGGGCCGTACCAGGGGGAACGACCAGGGAGAGAGAGAGTAATGGTTTTAATTGGGGACAAGGGCATCAAAGATGGAGGTGAGGGTGTGATTGAGCCGATCAGTAGCTGCAGAAATGACGTGGTGAATGGAGGGCCAAAGGCTATACAGTTGGGAATTTGAAAGCACCTCATTGTTTGTAAAGCGCTTTGGGACGCCCCAAGGTCATGAAAGGCGCTATATAAACGCAAGCTTTTCTTTTCTTTCTTTGCTGCCCGCCCTGCTTTCTTCTGTCATCCACCAGTTCTTCATAAAGGACCTGCTTTGGCAACTGTACATCGTGTATCCTAAGAACATGTCCAGTCCAATGGAGTTGAGCATCGATTATCACAGCCTCAATGCCGGTGCTTTCAACACGTTCCAATACTTTGCTTTTAGTGCTCTTGTCCTGTCATCTTATACACTGTAAAGTGCAAAAGTTTCTTTGATGAAACCTTTCCAGATGATGAGCGTGCCCTCTACTGAGTGTCCATGTTTCACATTCATGCAGGAGATCAGTAAGGACAACCGCCTTCAGTCTAATGGGAACCCTGATACCGCACTGATTCCAAACACATTTGGACAATCTCCCAAAGGCCACGTTTGCTCTCCGTACGAGAGCCATCACTTCCTTATCAATTCTTGCATCATCAGACAATACGCGTACTTCCAAGATAAATGAACTCCTTGGCCGCGTTCAATTCAGTTTTGCTAACGGCGATTGATGGTCTAACCAGGAGCTGGTTGATACGTTACTGCAGTCTTCTTCAGGCTAATAGTCAGCCCGTAGCTGCTGGCGGAAGCTGCTAATCTATCATCAGCTGAAGGTCCGCTTTAGAACGTACCACAAGTGGGCGGTCAGCCACATGCAAAGGTTCTTGCACAATTTGTTTGGCGACCTTACCACCAGATGTTGGATGTGTTAGGTGCACACTGCCATATCCCAGTTTTATTTAGTTCTACAGTTCATGGTATGCCCAAGAAAAATAACTTCACACACTAATGTTTTAAAACAACTTTTCCAGAAGCATTGGTTTGCACTGGGTCAACAGTGCCCATTCTTCATGTGTGAATCTAGGTAATGAATGCTGGGACATCACAACAGGGCCCTCACTCCGGATCCACTCTCCAGCAGGGCTAAGAGGGTAATGATCAGGCATGCCAGTGTGAAATGGGGTGGGGGAAGGAGCATACAGAGTGCCAGCCTGCGTTGAGGAGAAGAAGAGAGTGTGAAGGGTGCCAGCATGAACTGGTGAAGGACAGAAAAGGGGAGCGGGGTGAAATGTGCCAACGTGAACTAAACGGAGGGTAGAGTGCCAGCTTGAATTGACGGGCAAAGGTGGGAAGAATACATCTCAGAACCGTGTAAACAATCAAATTTGAAGAGTACTGATTGGAATATTAGAGAGATGTCCAATGACTTCAATCAAGTACAGCAGGTGCAAACTTGGAAATGAGCTCGGCCATCTACACACGCAGAAAATGATACACTAAATCTGCTCACATCTGCACAAGATAAAATGCGATAACCTAGATTCAAAGCAAGAATTTGCATTTATATAGCCTCTTTCATGACATGCCAATGTCGTACTTTTGAAGTGTAATCACTGCTGGAATGTAGGAAACACAACAGCCAACTTGCACACAGTAAGCTCCAACAAACAGCAATGAGATAAATGGTCAAACAATTTGCTTTATAGTGATGTTGGTTAAAGGATAAATATTGACCAGGACATCGGAAGAATTCCCCTGCTCTTCTTCGGATAGTGCCATGGGATCTTTTACATTCACCCGAGAGGGCAGGCGCAGCCTTGGTTTAACGCCTCTTCTGAAAGGATGGCACCTCTGATAGTGCAGCACTTCCTCAGTACTGGACTGAAGTATCAGCCTGGATTATGTGCGCAAGTCTCAGGAGTGGGGCTTGAACTCACAACT
This sequence comes from Heptranchias perlo, assembly GCF_035084215.1. NCBI lineage: Eukaryota > Metazoa > Chordata > Chondrichthyes > Hexanchiformes > Hexanchidae > Heptranchias > Heptranchias perlo. Next base: position 62,604,287 of record NC_090337.1, on the reverse strand, counting down.
TCTGACTCAGTGGTGAGAATGCTACCCACTGAACCAAGTAACTAGAGGCCTGGATCATTTCCTTTTCTGTCGCCAATTATCCCATCCCCATAACTCTATAGAAGTTACAACACAGAAACAGGCCATTTGGCCCAACCAGTCCATGTTGGAGTGCACCTTCCATGCGAGCAAATAGTTTGGATCACATTTACCCATCCTGTTCCCATAGCCCTCCAACCCTTTTCCTTCATCCCTCCTATCCAATCAAATCTTGAATGTTCACATAGCTTCTGCCTCAACCACTAACCCTGGAATTGAATTCCACATTTTCACAAGACGTTTCTCCTGCCTTCTGTTCCAGATCACTAACATTTAATCTTGTATCTATCGGCCCTCAACTACTGGAAACAGTTTGCTTCTATCTACCCTGTCCCATCCTTTCATCATTTTAACACTTGCTTTCCAGTCAAAGACAGCATAGCAACGTGACTGGGAGGCCAGGTTATCCCAGCTTCCATTACAGAGCGTGAAATGGAGTCACTTAAATAGAACTACCAGCCCCGATCTCCATTTGGCAATTGGTCGCAATGGCACAACTGAGTGGGGGAAATCACAGAATTTTTTTGTGCTTCTGTGGGTACAGAGTTCCTGAGAACGGCCCTCGGGCAAGACAAGGCTCGGGTTTGTGGCCTTTGACAGAACGTTGCTGACGACTACTGCCGAGAGGAACACTGCAGATAGCGAAGCGTCTGGCAACACAATCCAACAAATGGCACTTCTTAAAATTCAAACAGTTCCCTTCATAACCATTAAAAAATTCCAGCCCAAATTCTCCTGCAGGACCCTACAATGTGCTTTGCAAAAAAAATGTACAAAGGCTGAAAGGACCCAGCGGAATCTATTTGAATTTAGAATGTATTTTGGTCAGGGGCCTAGCTGGTTTCTATGGAAACCCCAGCAGTGGGTCCAAAAGGTCTACTCCTGTGGAACACAAGTTCACAAAGGAGGCTTCCGTCAATTACAGAGTTTACCAGCTCTTAACTTTGCAATAATCCGTAGAGGGTTCTTCGTCCTGCCACTATATTGTATGGCCTTGTGCACTGGTCAGAAAGCTGGCCTTTTGAACAGTGTTTGAAACAAAGGCACATTTAAGCAAGTCTATTTTCCGACAGGGTGAATATAGGTAAAGGGTCATGCGCACATTATCTTTGCGAAGGTTAATAGCACTGCACCGGCCATTGTTCATTGGACATTCTTCAGGCATAGCGCAACAAAGGCTGAATGAAATCCGTCCTTGGTAGGTAGGTGGGGATTGTGGGGAAGAGGCAGAGTGGGTGGGGATGATTGATGACAACAGGTCTGAGCACGTCCAGACAGCCTGGCCAGTGGTCCAGACAAGGCCAGACAAGTTAATTGCCCCGGATTTTCTTTCTTCTCCTCCTTCTCTTCCTTACACACCAATTAAAAGGCCAATACCTGTCTCATAAGGGATTTTATATAGGGGGAGCTTTCTGTAATGAGGCTCGGACTGTGATGAATTCATCAGTTTATACGGCAAATTAATTTTATATCTACACAGCAGTCATTGTTTAAATATGTGGGAGGGGAGGTGGGAGTATTAAAGTGGAAGAGTAGTTTGGGACCAGCAGTGGCTGAATACCACCTCCCCCCGCGCCTCTCCCCACTTGGTTATGTGTCGGAGACAGCTGTGATTAGGCTTCTCCTTATTATTGGCGGTCGATAGCTCATTTATATTGCACAGCTGCTTCTAACCCAGGCTGCTAACGTGCGGGATGCTGCCCATTTATACTATCAGAGTATCAAGGGCAACAGGCAAGCAACTGGGCACAATCACCAAAAATTCAACCCCACGTAGGGGGGAAATCAGGGACGATGGCAGGATTAGGAGCGGGGTGGGGGTGGGGGGGGTGTGGGAAGGAAAGAACGGGATGTAACCCATGCAGGACTGCCCAGGAATTAAAGATTAATCTCCACAACACTGCTGCGAGCAAACCCTTTTGGTTATTAGTTAGAAAAAATATTGGAAATGGGAATAAAGGCTCTTTGACTGTCAGTCAAGAACCATCCAACTGGGTAACGAAGAGTCTGCTCACTTTCCGACTGGCGTGGGAAGGCGATGCGCCAGGCGACCAATGGCGGGAATGGGGGGGGGGGGGGGGGCAGAAGGTCATGTGTTGAAACCTCCAGGAATATGTCCAACCAGGGTTTGCGAACCTAAACCTGTGCCAAAGAAATTGGAGGGTACACTTCCAATCCATCCCCAGTGGCCCAACCGCCAACAGTCACGCACGCATCGCTTAGTCGTTTAAAACTGCGATGGTGGTTTCGATTTTCAAGGCTGCCGGCAAAGTCCATCCAAACCACACCGCTGACCAATGCCAGAGGGTAAACCCACCCGACGCAGGACGAGGACTGATCTGGAGTCAAAAGAACGGAGGCCATGGCTGGGGCATTGTGCCTGTGGGGAAACATTTCCCACTTAGGACAGGGCGAGAGATTAAAAAAAACAGGGTCAGAAGCTTGAAATCGATTCACTGGGAGTTGGGTGAGGAGGAGGTGCGGAACGAGAGATGAGTATGTGTGGTAGGGGATTCTGGCTGCAATATTCTGGATTAGTTGGAGATTGTGAAGGGCAAAGGGTAGAGTGGCTGGTGAGAACAGCATTGGAGATGTGTTGGGTGGAGGAAGATTTCGGCAGGCGAGTTAGGGACACGAGCAGGTAACGTGCCAGAGGTGGGAGAATGCAGTAATGGGCATGGACCAAACGTGGGGTAGAAAGCTCAGCTCAGGGTCGAACAGAATGCCAATGGTTGCCCACAGCTAGCTTCAACCTGAGCAAGTAGCCAAGTAGATTCATGGAGTCCTCAACAGTCACTAATCTATAGGCGCCCACATTAGGCCCAGCCAATTAAACGTGCCCCAGGTTGGTAGAGTAGCTCGCCCTGGTGCACAATCCTCACAGAACCAACTCGAGGGAATGCATGTTGTTGGTGCTCTCACCCCCAACTTCTTTTCCGCCACCCCCACTTCCTCTGTCGGAGCTGACTCGGGCTGTTGGCATAGTCCTACAGCCAGCAGTTGTCCTCTAGTAGCTCATCCAATTGGCCATTCATTCATCATACGTGAGCCTGGACATTTGAGTGTTGGCAGGCTGTGGGAGGCATCAGTCAAACCCAGGCCTGTCCTCAACCAACATGCAGCAGTGAACACATTCTGAAAGATCTCTACACGCCAGAGAAAGCAAATCAGGAGGTGCCGAGCGGGATAATGGAACAGTCTATTGGGGGAAGAGGTCAAAGCCATAGTCAAAGAGAAGGGATAGCAGGAGCCTCCTGAAAGCAGGGAGGAGGTGGAGAGATGCGGGAGGCACATAATGTCTGTATGAGTGGCCGCCAATGATGGATCAGAGAGAGCAGGAATCAGGTGTGTGGTGGGGCTGAAGAGACTGGAGAAGATTGCTGAGTTGGGGTGGGTTGAGGCTGTAAAGGGATTTGAAATTGAAGATGAGAATCTGGAATCAGGAGTGGAAGCCCTGATAGTCTTTCCCCGCTCTCTAGCCCAGGGATTCCGAGACTTAACTGGATCTCACCAACTGCTGCCCTGGCTGAGATTGGCTAACTCAGCCCAGACTGGGGATCAAATGTGGGCCGATCCTGGCTTAGTGTCATACTGGGCAGCTCTTTAGCAACCAACCAAGCCACCTGGTAACAGGGCATTCAGCTTTAAACCCTCCAAAAGCATTCAGACGCGTCTTCATTTCAGCAATGTGCATGCATCTTTTGTAAGATGCAGGTAGATTGAGGAGATAGGCTTAATTGCAAGAACCAGCATAAACAAGATATTGAGAGCGCAAATCCGGTGGCACCAGTTTCCAAGGTAAGATTGCAATTCCTGTTCCCTCAATATCTCATTCAACTAAAGCTTTGACATTTTCTGGATAATAAGCACACTAAATAATGAGCACTTGAAGGGGAGATCTCAAGTACCACTTGATTCAGCCACAGAAATCTTCACAGTCCAACTAATACACTGAGTGGGCAGTAAGGACCACGGGTAGCATGGCCTCGAGGAACAGCAGAGTGCAAAGCAAGAAAAGGGGATTGTGGGAAAATACTGAGAAAGGCAAGTTGGCCGCCTTTTTTTTCCCACTCCTTTGGAAAGAGAGGAGACTTTGAGGCCAGCTGACTTCAAGTTTTTAAGACTGTGAAGAGGAATTGACCTCAACAAATTGTTTAAGAAGGTGAAGAGTTCAAATGCCAAAGGACACAAGTTAAAAGTGAGGAAAAAAAACTGCAGATGTTGGAAATCTGAAACAAAAAGCAACAGAAGATGCTGGGAACAGTCTGGAGGTCAGTCAGCGACTATGGATGAGTCATCGTTTTGGGTGTGGATCCTTTGTCAGAATTGGAAGGCATTACAGATGAACAGCACCAACCTGTTCTTGATTCCCCCCCCACCCCCGGAAACATCGGTACACCCATGCCCCATATGGGCGGGGGGAAGAATTTGGGGCTTGGGTTGGGACCCTCGGTTGGAACACAATGCTGGTTGGGGGGACAATCCCTCGGTGTTGACCTGCTGTGGTCGTCTCCCAGGCTCCTGGAGCGTGTAGAGCCTGCACTGCTTTGCCGGTTAGTCATTCTTCCATATCTACCTGCCTCACCCTCACCAACGACTCTCACTTTCTCCGTGATCCGCAGAGGTCTTTCCTTTCTTTGACTTCTCTCACTGCCTCCTTTTATCTCATGCTAATTTTATTTCAGCCGTTTAACCATCTCCTATTTTCCACTTAAGCACTTTGCAGGACATTCTATTTCTTCTTGTGCGTGCGTGCGTGTGTGCTTTCCTTCCCCCTTCCCGTCATTCTGTTCCTTTTGAAATGCTGTTCATCTGCATTTTTTTTTCCAATTCTAACAAAGACTTTGTACCTGAAACATTAACTTGTCCATTATTCTCTCCACAGGTGCTGACTGACCTTGAGTGTGTCCAGCATTTGAAGACTTAGGAAGTTGGGGTGGGGGAGGGGGGTTATTTTAATGCGTAGTTTAACACATTAAACAAATCCACCCCAATGACTCCAGTCCTCCGGCTGGTATTCCTTACTGCGTGTGGCTCCGCTGCAGAGAGATCCCGTACAGTGCGTGTTCACCAGAATGATACCAGGGCTTAACGGGTTAAGTTATGAGGACAGGTTGCATAAACTTGGCTTGTATTCCCTTCAGTTTAGGAGGTTGAGGGGTGATCTGATCGAGGTGTATAAAATGACAGACAGAGATTCAATAGGGTAGATACAGAGAAACTGTTTCCCCTGCTGAGGAAATCCAGAACAAGGGGACATAATCTTAAAATTAGAGCCAGGCCATTTAGGAGTGAAATCAGGAAACACTTTTTCCACACACAGGGTAGTGGAAATCTGGAACTTTCTCCCCCCCCAAAAAAGTTGTGTAAGCAGGGACAACTGAAGACTGAGATTGATAAGATTTTTGTTAGACGAGGGTTATGGATCAAAGGCAGGTAAATGGAACTGAGGTACAGATCAGCCGTGATCTAATAGAACAGGTCATGATGTGGAGATGCCGGTGATGGACTGGGGTTGACAAATGTCAGGAATCTTACAACACCAGGTTATAGTCCAACTGTTTTATTTGAAAATCACAAGCTTTCGGAGGAAGCCTCCGAAAGCTTGTGATTTTCAAATAAAACAGTTGGACTATAACCTGGTGTTGTAAGATTCCTTACTAATAGAACAGGATTGAGGGGCTTAATGGCCTACTCCTGTTCCCACAGTCCTAACAGGGCCTCTGGAATACGCATTCACATGAAACTATTTTACCAAAGCACTTAAAGGCTATTTAAAATAAATGGGTTAACATCTCCATTAAAATAGCAAAGATGGGACTCTCAGACAAACATGTCAAGCCTTCATATCCTCCTGTCCCACAGTGTAATTTTAATGCCATTGTGTTTCTGCCAGTAGACAGTGCTATTAGCCCCTTTCCCCTTGCTGGATGACTTGACCAGCTCCCAGCCCCAACAGCCCTCCTTCTCACCCATTATCTAATGCAGCAGATTGCAAATACACTAGGGTTTATATTTCTCTGCCTTGCTAGATATGAAAGGGCTTGGAGATCGGACTACATCATTGTATCTCTAATTCTGCCCTCCTCCCGCCCGCCCCTGCAGTGCTGTCTTGTGACTATCCTGTTTTAATCAATCACTACAAAGCATCACGCCCAAAGTGCTGGGAGATAAGGTCAGCCCATCCAAGAGGCTACAAGACATCACAGGCCATGTGGCAGACAAAACACTGCAATAAGCTGGAGTACTGTGTCCAATTCTGGGCGCCACTCTTTGGGGAGGATGTCAAGGCCTTGGAGAGGGTACAGAAATTTACTAGAGTGGAACCAGGGATGAGGGACTTCAGTTATGTGGAGAGTACAGAGAATCTGAGATTGTTCTGCTCAGAGCATTGAAGGTTAAGGGGAGATTTGATAGAGGTTTCAAAATTATGAGGGGTTTTGATAGAGTAAATAAGGAGAAACTGTTTCCAGTGGCAGGAGGGTCAGTAACCAGAGGACACAGATTTAAGGTAATTGGCAAAAGAACCAGAGGGGAGATGAGGAAAAAATTTTACACAGTGAATTGTTATGATCTGCCTGACAGGGTGGTGGAAGCAGATTCAATAGTAGCTTTCAAAAGGGAATTGGATAAATACTTGAAAAGGAAAAATTTGCAGGGCTTTGGGGAAAGAGCAGGGGAGTAGGACTAATTGGATAGTTTTCTCAAAGAGCTGGCACAGGCACGGTGGGCCAAATGGCCTCCTTCTATGCTGTAAGATTGTATGATCACATGATGGAGTCACCTGGTGCAGTACGGAGGGAGTGCTGCACTGTCGGAGATGCTACATTTCGGTTGAGAGTTGAAACACAGGACCCGTCTGCCTATTCAAGTAGACGTAAAGGATCCCATGGTACTAAACGATGAAGAGCAGGGGGAGGTCGCCCAGCGTCCTGGTCAGCATTCCTCCACCAAGCAACACGACCGATAACAGATTAACACTTCGTTCATCTCACTTGCTGTTTGTGGGATCTTGCTGTGCACGGGTTAACTCCCGCTTTTGCCTACGTAACATCAGTGACTACGCTTCAAAAAAAAAAGTAATTCATTGGCTGTGGAGAACTTTGGGACACCCGAGGGTGTGAAAGGAGCTACAGAAATGCAAGTTCTTTCTCTCCTTCTCAAACTGGACCGACCAACCGCACACAAATCACTGGGCCCAGGACCCGGCTTGCAAGTAAAACTAAAAGGCATCAGAAGAAACGTAGGCAGAGTGTTCAGCACGTAGTGGGACAGCCACCGATTCAAGAATCGTGCCAGTGGAAAAGTAAGGTGTCGTCTGTCACTGCAGCTGGATTGGAGGAGCAAATCTTAACTGAAACAGTGACAGAAAGATGTCCTCTGCCACGTGAATGCACTGCCCAGACAGATCAGAAAAGTCCAGGATTCAATCACTAGTCTGCTTTGCGTGAGCTCGCAGCCCACAGCAACGATGGAGATACTACAGTGGGCCTCAGGTTCCCCCCGCTAGAGGTCCCGCTTTTGATCGGTATCCACTAAGCCAGGCCGTTCAGGGGTGGTGTCGGGAAGCACTTCTTCACACAGAGGGTAGTGGAAATCTGGAACACTCTTCCCTAAAAAGCTGTTGAGGCTGGGGGTCAATTGGAAATTTCAAAAACCGAGATGGATAGATTTTTGTTAGATAAGGGTATTAAGGGTTACGGAACCAAGGCGGGTAAATGGAGTTAAGATACTTGATCTAACTGAATGGCCTACTCCTGTTCCTACGTTCCAGTGACTACGCTTCCCAGAGATGCACCTGTGGACCTCCAGTGAGGACAGGATTGGGTTTGGCGGCCTGTGGTAGAACCTCACCATGTCGGCTCCCAATGTAAAGGGCGGTCACTGGGTTGAGTCACTGGAGTGCGGAGAGCCCGACTGAACGTGTATCCCAGCGCCCCAGCGTGCAGCAGTGTCTGCAGGGCGAAGAAGAACATACGAAAATGACAGGGCAGGAAGAGACCAGCTGCTCCATTGAGCCTGCCGCACACTCATGATGCCTGGAGCACTGTGACTAAGTCACTTCCTGCAGCCATGTAATCTCCAGAGAGAGGAAAGAAAACAGAAAATAATGGAGGGGGGAGGGAAAGGATCAACGGGTTAAAAATAAAATACATCCTCATTTTAAAAACCAATTATAGGCATTTAAAAGTGAAAATTAGCATGGTGATACGATATCAACTAACCCTTCGAACTCAGTATAGGAGCAGGTGTTGGACTGAATACCAGAACAGAAAGCTGAACTCTAACACTGCTTATGTGTTTTCTTTTTTATAGCAGATTCCAAAGCTCTGCTGTACCATAGAGGGGAGGAGGGGCTCGAGACTACGAGTGGAGGCCAGCCATTACAGTACCCAAGTGGCACAGAATGTAAGAAAGTCAACATCCTGGGCAGCTCCAGCGCAGCTCAACAAGACTTGCAAAGACGGAGGGCACACTACCAGTCTGCACACATTTTTGTTTTTATTCATTCTGGGGGTGTGAGCGTCATTGGCAAGGCCGGCATTTATTGCCCATCCCCCAGCTGCCCTCCAGAAGGTGGTGATGGGCCGCCTTCTTGAACCGCTGCAGTCCGTGGGGTGAAAGGGCTCCCAATGTGCCATGAGATAGGGGGTTGCAGGATTTTGACCCAGTGATGATGAAGGACTCAAAGAGGGGCATGGCACAAAGACTGGAACAAATATTATAAAATGGTGGTTGGGGGGGGGGGGCGGTGGTGGAAGGAAAGAAATTATTGCTACACAATCCCCACCTTCCATAAGGGAGGCCCACTAAAATCTGGCCAATGAATCACTGCTATACGGAAAACAGAGCATCACACAGGCAAGGAGCCATCGGAGTTTTGCAATAAAGAAGTTGTTGAATATATGTATTGTTCGAAGCTAAAGCATGACTTCACTGTGAAACGTGCAGCAGCCTGGGCGTCCACCACCAGCCTGGACACGGGCCAAGCCTGTCAGCCTTTGTCAAAGAGGAATTTCGAATGGCAAGCCAGACATTTGATGAGTCCACTTTAAAAAACATTTTCTTTGGCAACATGGGGTTGAACCTTTGAAAGCTCGACTGCGAATAAAGTAAAACACCCACACAAGTCTTAAGCCAGCAATTGGACTTACTGCAGGCCATCAGGTCGGGACTTTCCCTCAGCTCTGTGCTTCTCTGAGTCAGGAGGTTTTGGGTTCAAGCCCCACTCCAGAGACTTGAGCGCAGAATCCAGGCTCACACCCCAGTGCAGCATTGAGGGAATGCTGCACTGTCGGAGGTGCCATCTTTTGGATGAGACGTTAAACCAAGGCCTCATCTGCCCTCTCAGGTCCACGTTAAGATCCTATGGCACTATTTTGAAAAAGAGCAAGGGAGTTCTCCCCGGTGTCCTGGCCAATATTTATCCCTCAACCAACATCACAAAAAAAAGATTATCTGGTCACTATCCTTTGTGGGACCTTGTTGTGCGCAAATGGGCTGCTGCATTTCCTATATCACATTGGGACTTTTCCCTCAGCTCTTGTAGCAGGTTCTTGCCTGTTCTTCCCCCCTCCCCCTGACCTCCAAAAGGCACTGAGGGGTGCTGGGCTCCCATTCCACAGACATTAGGCTATTCTTTGCATGCAAACCCAGACAATCAGCGTCAACAGGCTATCTGACCAAGGGAGGGGATTATCGTGACTGGGTCCGATTCTCCCTCATCCAACATCCAGGTACTTTCCCGCAAGGTCGGAGGGGGTCAACAGCAGGTGTTCAAGACCATGAATCGTGGCTGATTTTACATCAACCTGCCCACAGGGCCGAGCCATAGCAGCAGCAACAATGGGCATTTATGTAGCGTCTTCACGGAAATGTAATCAGACAAAAATCGATACCGAGCTAAAGGACATATTAGGACAGGTGACCAAAAGCCTGGTGAGAAAGGTAGATTTTAAGGAGCATCTTAAAGGAGGAGAGAGGTGTAGAGAGGCGGAGGGGTCTAGGGCGGGAATTCCAGCAGATGCACGGCCGCCAATTGTGGGGTGAAGGAAGTGAGGGATCCGCAAGTGTTGGAGGAGTGCAGAGATCTCGGAGGGTTGTAGGGCTGAAGGAGGTTACGGAGTTAGGGAGGGGCAGGGCCATGGGGAATTTGGACACAAGGGTGAGAATTTTAAAAATCGAGGCGTTGGTGGACCGGGAGCCAATGTAGGTTAGCGAGCACAGGGGTGATGGGTGAACGGGGCCTGGTGTGGGTTAGGATACGGGCATCAGAGTTTTGAATGAGCTCAAGTTTAAGGAGGGTGGAAAATGGGAGGCCGGCCAGGACAGCTTTGGAATAGTTGAGTCTGGAGGTAATAAAAAGAATGGATGAGGGCAGCACCTCCTATTGCTATCGTGTACGAGACCAGCGAAATCAGCACAGACCAAAAATCAAACCTGGGACTTTCTGGGCCGTTTCTGCCTCAGTACCGCACATTGCTTTAGCCATCTGAACTATCAGCAGGGCTGTCAGGAGACCTCTAACCAGGCACTGTGCCCATTTAAGTGTCTGTCTCGGATCCACAGATCTAATTTTTTCTGTGCAATGTGCATTATCATTCACCACACAGAATCAGCAATTCTGCAAAAAGAATGAAAAGAAATTTAATTTGACGGTGAATTCACTGATCCTCATTGTATTTACACCACAGTGTGCCCATCGCAATCATGTGGCATTAACTTGGGATTTGGGACAATTCCATGCTTCTTATGTAGGGGTAGCAGGGACTTTTTACCCAATATTCTCAGGACCTTGACAGAGATGGAAAACCCAGTCAGTTACCAGTGCTCGCAAAGGAGTTATTCATCATGTCCTTGTGCTCGAATGATATGGGATAAGACATCCTCATTCTATTTGGTTATAAGCTTTAGTGACTCTGGGTACCCAAGACCTTTTCTTGTGGGACCAACAGCATAAACATCCCATGGACACCAATATAAAAGTAGCTTTATCTCGTCGCCTCAGATGGTGAGAGGCCTGGATCTCCAGCATTACACCTTGGGGGGTTATTCCACTCAACTTACTCTCCCCAAGCTTGGAAGGTCAAAACCTATGCTTGGGTTGCGAGGGGTCTTCTTCCAGTTCAAGTCGACATAGCAACTTTAATTTGCCCACCATTAGCTCAGCAAGAAGACCTGAGCTGCTTATAGTAGGGGATTTGGAGAGGGGACTGGGTGTTGTGCGAATCTATGGACAATCACAGCAAGCTCGACTGAATCCTTCCCACCCAACAAACCCAAGCTGCTTCGAAGGATGATAGAAGATTTTAAATCAATGATCCATGATTGAGAAGTTACTACTGGAGTTACAATGCACTTTAAGACCAGGGGCGGGTCTTAAAACTAGAGAAATCTAGCACTGCTCCACAGTGTAATCACCAAGATGTCCCGTTAAACCAGCACAAGGCAATGGTGTCGTTTTGGTTTACCGTGAATTCAGGAGAGCTTGCTGTGATTGTCCATAAATTTGCACAACTGCTTCTAGTTTTCGTTTGCATGTTCCAGAATGCATCTTTCAATGATGCAACTGGCAACAGATTGCTGATCCAGGCAGGAGTGGTAGTTTTCATGAGGCATTAGAACCAGTCCAATTCCCCAAATCGGAAGCTGGGGAATTGGACTGGTTGTAATGCCTCATGAGTGTTTTTTTTTATTCGTTCACGGGATGTGGGTGTCGCTGGCAAGGCCGGCATTTATTGCCCATCCCTAATTGCCCTCGAGAAGGTGGTGGTGAGCCGCCTTCTTGAACCGCTGCAGTCCGTGTGGTGACGGTTCTCCCACAGTGCTGTTAGGAAGGGAGTTCCAGGATTTTGACCCAGCGACAATGAAGGAACGGCGATATATTTCCAAGTCGGGATGGTGTGTGACTTGGAGGGGAACGTGCAGGTGGTGTTGTTCCCATACGCCTGCTGCCCTTGTCCTTCTAGGTGGTAGAGGTCGCGGGTTTGGTAGGTGCTGTCGAAGAAGCCTTGGCGAGTTGCTGCAGTGCATCCTGTGGATGGTGCACACTGCAGCCACAGTGCGCCGGTGGTGAAGGGAGTGAATGTTTAGGGTGGTGGATGGGGTGCCAATCAAGCGGGCTGCTTTATCTTGGATGGTGTCGAGCTTCTTGAGTGTTGTTGGAGCTGCACTCATCCAGGCAAGTGGAGAGTATTCCATCACACTCCTGACTTGTGCCTTGTAGATGGTGGAAAGGCTTTGGGGAGTCAGGAGGTGAGTCACTCGCCGCAGAATACCCAGCCTCTGACCTGCTCTCGTAGCCACAGTATTTATATGGCTGGTCCAGTTAAGTTTCTGGTCAATGGTGACCCCCAGGATGTTGATGGTGGGGGATTCGGCAATGGTAATGCCGTTGAATGTCAAGGGGAGGTGGTTAGACTCTCTCTTGTTGGAGATGGTCATTGCCTGGCCCTTGTCTGGCGCGAATGTTACTTGCCACTTATTAGCCCAAGCCTGGATGTTGTCCAGGTCTTGCTGTATGCAGGCTCGGACTGCTTCATTATCTGAGGGGTTGCGAATGGAACTGAACACTGTGCAGTCATCAGCGAACATCCCCATTTCTGACCTTATGATGGAGGGAAGGTCATTGATGAAGCAGCTGAAGATGGTTGGGCCTGGGACACTGCCCTGAGGAACTCCTGCAGCAATGCCCTGGGGCTGAGATGATTGGCCTCCAACAACCACTACCATCTTCCTTTGTGCTAGGTATGACTCCAGCCACTGGAGAGTTTTCCCCCTGATTCCCATTGACTTCAATTTTACTAGGGCTCCTTGGTGCCACACTCGGTCAAATGCTGCCTTGATGTCAAGGGCAGTCACTCTCACCTCACCTCTGGAATTCAGCTCTTTTGTCCATGTTTGGACCAAGGCTGTAATGAGGTCTGGAGCCAAGTGGTTACAAAGGATTCAGCCATGGCTCAGTGGTCTCACTCTCAGATGGTCGTGGGTTCAAGTCCCACTCCAGAGACTTGAGCATATAATCCAGGTTGACACACCAGTGCTGCACAGAGGGAGTGCTGCACTGTCGGAGTTGCCGTCTTAAGGATGAGACGTTAAACCAAGGCCCTATCTGCCCACTCAGGTGGACATAAAAAATCCCATGGTACATTTCAAGGAAGATCAGGGTGGTTCTCCCAGTGCCCTGGCCAACAATTATCCCTCAACCAAAAACAGCTAATCTAGTCATTTATCTTTTATTGCCGTTTATGGGACATTGCTGTGCAAAATGATAAACGTGTCTTCCTACATTACAACAGTGACTACACGTCTAAAATAATTAATCGGCTGTGAAGCGCTTTGTGATGTCCTGAGGTTGTGAAAAGCACTATATAAATGCAAGTTCTTTCAGCTTCAACTGAAAAGAAAAGCAACAAGTGGGTAGCAAGAAGCTCTTGGGCTGAATACAAAAGGCAGTCTCTCTCCTTTTTCCCCCCAACCTTGAACAAATGCCATCAGATAACTGAACCGATCAAAAAATTCTCTGCATCAATGATGAAACTGGTAAGCCAAAAACCTCAAAAGCAATGGTCCAACATTGGTCTAAAGGAGAGCGCAAATGTTGAGGATACGCATCCATTAAGAACAGCAAGCATTTATATAGCATCTTTAACTTAGAAAAATGTCCTAAGGCACTTCAGAGGTGCAAGGAAATAAAAATGGACACCATGCCAAAGAAAGAAACATGGGAAGAGGGGTGAACAAATGCTTGGTCACAGAGACAGGGTTTATAAAGGGTCTTAAATGGAGGAGAGAGAGAGATGGAAAGACAGAAAGGTTTAGGGAGGCAATTGCAGTATGTATGGCCTAGACAGCTGACGGCAGGGCCTCCAATGGTAGGCAAAGGACGTGCACACCCGTTGTCGAACCTGCCCACTGAAATGAATGGACTGAAAGATGGGGCGCATTCTATAAAGGGCGTGCGATCCGTTCCACCAGATTACTACCCCCAAGTCTGCAGAGGGGAGGAATCTAAAACCCCCTCTGTTCTGTACCTGTATGACAGAACAGGAGTCAATCACTACAGTCTTATCGCTGGGATAAGACTGTAGTGATAAGACAAATTTTCACACTGGTGATGGGAGCAATTTGAGGTGTTGAATTAAGAGCATCACACCAGAAGTGTGCTCCACAGCAGTGAAACAAATTGACTGATGTGCGACTTTTCCTATAGTTTATTGCTACCAACATGCTTAATATGCCTGGTACTGTCACCAGAGATTAAACTTCTTTCAAAACACAGCACACTGGAAGGAACTAGCTGCAATTGTAACAACATGAAACTACAACAGAAAATAACATTGAGATACAGTATGAGTAATTTGAGATATGACATATGGTAAGTGTGGCGTGCTCAGGAGGAAAAAGATAAATTTGGACCTATGGTTCCCAAAGCTCTCCATCACTGGGGTTTTCCTCACTCCATGTCTGGGTCTGTTGTGGACTAATTGATCGAGATTGATTGCTATGATTAACCAACAACTCCATTATCATTGCACATTGCGATTACCAGGAGGCGAATTAGATGGGCTGTGGTCTTTTTTTGTCTAGCAATTCCTATGATACTCTCACTTGTTTAAAATGCTCCCCCCTACCCCTTACAATTGTTCTCTCCTGAAGATACTGAGGCATTCAGGGGCTATGGGCATCAGCAACCCTCCATGTGTCAGTCAGTGAGCGAGCGAGCAAGTTATTCCAAGCAGGGTGGGAGGGACATCCACTCTGATCCAGAGGGGAAATCAGGAGCAATAAATCTGATAGCCATGGGGCAGTAAGGCCAATTGTAGTGCCCAAACATTACCCCAGTGAAATCATTTCAGTTCAACCTGGGGCCTTTTCGCCTGCATGGCTTAGCATGGCACTCCAGGGGCTTGAGCACAAAATGTAGGCTGACACTCCCAGTGCAGTACTGACGGAGTGCTGCACTGCCGGAGGTGCTGCCTTTCAGATGAGACATTAAACCGAGGCCCCGTCTGCCGTCTCAGGGGGACCTAAAAGATCCCATGGCACTATTCGAAGAAAAGCAGGGGAGTTCTCCCCGGTATCCTGGCCAATATTTATCCCTCAACCAACATCACCAAATCAGACTGCCGGGTCATTTATCTCATTGCTGTTTGTGGGATCTTGCTGTGTGCAAATTGGCTGCTGCGTTTCCTACATTACAACAATGACTGCACTTCAAAAAGTACTTCATTGGTTGTAAAGCACTTTGGGATGTCCTGAGGTTGTGAAAGGCTGTATATAAATAGCACTATATTTCATTCTTTTAGGTGCAGAAATCCCGCTTTCAACTCCCCCCGAGGCAGCGAGGTCCCAGCCCTGACCACAAGCAACAAACATCCAGTTGGCGAAGGGAGAGGGTGGAAGGAAGGCTCTCAAATCTAAACAAGGGTTGAAACTCAGGAACTCCAACTGGAAGCAAGGAGAAAAGAGGGGCCTCCTCTGAACCACGAGCCCCCAGATTTCACCACTCGAGGCACTGGGCCAAGAAAATGACAAACTGATTACTGCAGATACAATAACCACCTATATTTATATAGCGCCTTTGACACTGTAAAATGTCCCAGCTACGGTGCAGTGCTGAGTTTGGGAGATGGTCCTTTGCCACAATGGTCTACCAAGACCGTGGAGTCCGGGGCTTCCCAGCACCAAAAGGATGAGGTGTTGCCAAATCAAGTTGCCACCATCATTTACTCTGATTTAAAATGTGCTGATAAACTATGGAAAGAGATCTGTCTAAACTTCAAGGGAAATTTCAGAAATAAGGGTGTAAAATAAAAAGACTTGCATTTACATTGTGTCTTTCACAACTTCAGGACATCCCAAAGTATTACAACCAATTAAGCAATTAAGTGTAGTAATATAGGAAAAGCAGCAGCCAAATTGCGGACAGCAAAGTGCCATGAACAGCAATGTGATAACGACCAGGTAATCTGTTTTTTAGTGATGTTGGTGGAGGGATAAATATTGGCCAGGGTACCAGGGTGAACTCCCCTGCTCTTCTTCAAACAGTGCCATGAGATCTTTTATGTCCACCTGAGGGGGCAGATAAGGCCTCGGTTTAACGTCTCATCTGAAAGACTGCACCACCGACAATGCAGCACTCCCTCAGTACTGTACTGGAGTGTCGGTCTAGATTTTGTGCTCAAGTCTCTGGAGTGCGGCTTGTACCCAAAACCTCCTGACTCAGGAGGCAAGAATGAGATTTTTTTCTCTCTAAACTGAATGCGTCCCAATACCAAAGTGCGAAACGCAGGTTCCCCCCAACTGCTCAGTGGGTGTATCCACATGACTGATGAAGCCACAAGGCCAGGAAGGTCCTACTGACTTAAGCTGGGTCTGCAAGTTTGCCACCAGAATAAGGCAGGACTTAGCACTAAACTCAGGAGATGGCTCATGGACACCGACCTCCCACAATCCTAATTAAAACATGTCGGGATAACAGCAGCTTTACTGATCTCTGTCAGGCAGTGATAGGACATTGCAACTGGCCCCTGGATTAAGGGGTCAAATCAGCCAGGATTCCTGCTCCCGATCGCTATTCAGCAACGCCTGTTGGCTGCTACGCATGCGCACCTGCATTTATCAGGATCTGTGATGCCCCCATGGTCGAACAGCCAGTCCAAGATCACACCTTGTGAAGACTGACCACTTGGGTGAGGCTTCAAGACACCAAGAGGCTCCAATGGATCCATGTCCTAGTGTCGGTGTCTTCGGGGGGGGGGGCGGGGGGGGGGGGCAGGGAACGAAGGAGAATTGGATAGAAACATGAACTGCCACACGCATTGAGGGGGACCCTTATCTCCACCGCACGGTGGCAATTGTATTTAACCCAAAGTGCAGGCTGTGAATAAAACTGGAGCAAATTACCAGCTGCATTTGCCCATATCTCCCTCCTTGCACAACATTCCCTTTCACTGGCAGTTTCAATTCCTCGCAAAATGAACAATAAGTATGAAGTGAGAACTACTCTCTTGAACCCTTCTAGGTTTCTCCTACACACACACACACAAAAAAAAGACATTCGCAAGCAAACTATTCAACAGCAAAATGCCCCGCAAGCAGACGGCAGTCATCTTTCTGCAGTGATTGCTATTGTCCTTTCACGATGGCTCTGATTACATTGGGAGGAGGGGGAACACGACTGCGAACAGCTCGCATTAAACATTACAGGACCAACTAAACTGCACAGGGAGCAGCGTCGAAAACAGGGGACCGACACATAGGGCAGGCACGGCCGGCACACTGGCATCGCTTAACCGGGCAGCGGCTCCGGCCAAAGGCGCCTGGCAAATCTCTTTTTTTTAAAAAATCGTTCGCAAAAGGCACGATGGAATCGCGGAACAATCACTGTGCCAACTCTCAGGTGACATTTTCATAACAAACAAACAAAACAAGGAAAGCCTCATGGCATTCTCTTAGAACAAAAGGGTCTCTAGTCAAAGAGTAAAGGGGAATTCGAACCCGCTAAAAAGGGGGCACTGTTTGACATGGCAATTAAAAGTGGGAATTAGGAAATCGTTACCTAGCTTGGGGGGGGGTGGATCACCTCCACCTCTCCCCTCCCTCAGTGTCCAGATCTCTCCCCAAATGCTTGTCCCATTCACCTTTCCACATTGAGCAGATCAGACCCGTTCGGCTGAATTGTTTTGGTGGGGGTCGGTCGGTAATTTTATTCCTCAATCCCATCTAACCCAACAAAGAGGAACCTACACTGCTGGTGGCTTCTAATACTCTGGAAATCCCTTTACATTTCAGTCTGTGTTAACCCCACCAATCCAACACACACAAACAAAAAAACACTAACTTTCTAGTCGCCCCGCTTACGAAAGGGATCATTTATAATAATATGGGGCCAAACCAATAATTATAACCTAAAATAAATCATGGTTCATAGAGAGTCCTTCCCTCACTTTCAGTTTCCCCAGACCTTATTTTGCATTTAAAAGATACATCTTGCTAGCCCATAGTAATCCCAATACAATTCCCAGCCTAGCCTCAATCATTTAGTCTTTCGCTGAAGATCTCTCTCCTCCCCAAACTGAGCAAGACAAAACAGAAAAGTCCCTTTCAAAAGGAGTCCTCTGCCTCCGCCTTGAATTTGGGACCTCAAAAGTGTCTCCCTTACCAGAGATCTCGGTTGAAGGCACGCCGGTCACTGCGAATCCCTTGGAGCTGTAAAGATGTCTCATGTCCGAGCAGGTCTTGGGTCGCTGGTCCCCTAGGACGGGAAAGGAGAGGAGTCCCAGAAAAGCCAGTGGGAGCGAAATCCACATCATCTTCACTGGGGCAATGCAAACAAAACGAGAAATGTGTGTGTGTGTTACAAGCCCCACACTAAAATCCACAGCGAGATAAAGCAAAATCTGGTCAGTTAGATTTCCACAAGAGGCTGGAATCAACACACACACACACACACAAAAAATGCAATCTAAATAAGTTTGCCAGTCTGTTGCAAGAACAAAAAAATACCCCCTAATTTCTTTTTCCCAAGAAAAAAAAAAGCGGCTTGTGACTTGCAATCTTCAGTGAAGATACGTGAGCTTCAATCCATCCCAAGGATTTACAGATGCAAACGGATTAATTAATGTCACAATAAAATCCACAGCTCCCACACACACACACACAAAGGATGAAACTGTCAAATGCTTCTAAAATAAATAAAACACAATCCTCGGGAGTCTTTTTTTTTTCTTAATTCCAGTTCTTTTTTTGTTTGTCTGTTGCTGTGCAGATGGTATTGGAGCCTCTGGGTAAATGATGAGTGAGAGAGAGAGATGGTGTGTAGATGAAGAGTCCCACCAGGCACAGACAGAGAGAGAGTGACTGCCTCTGTCTCTTTCTGTGCAGACTGTGCGCTCTTCAGCTTTGCAACTCCAGCCCCCCCGCCCCTTAACAGGATGTTACGAAAGGCTTGGCCTGGGACCAATAAAGAAGAGCCGAAGCTTTTTGAATTACCTCCCCCTTTTCTTATTGTCGCGGATCCGCAGGAATTTTATTTCCTCCTCCTCCTCCCTCCTCCCGCCAGGCTGCTAGTGAGCAAGTGTGCACTGGTGTGAATGGATGTGTACGTGCAGCTTCAATCTTGCATTCATTTAACCCTTAGAAACACACTGCAACAAATGTACACACACCCACACACCCCCCACGTGTGGTGAGATAGAGTTTTACAACACTGGACTCAAGTGATACTTTAAATGGAAACAATCTATTCACCCTGGTTTGCTTGATACTAATTTATAACATTTTTTTGGGGGGGAGCCATTTAAAAAGCCTTTCCCCCCCCCCCCAATGTCTCAATTGTTAAATGTGCTGCGGTACTGAATGTTGTTGCTTACGGTCCAGCAACGCCTCAAATTTAAAATTCTCATCCTTATGTTCAATTCCCCCCCGTGGCCTCGACTCTCTATCTCTGTAACCTCCTACAGCCTTCCGAGATCTCTGCACTCCTCCAATGCTGGTCTCTAGCCAGAAGGGGCCAGAAGGAATTCCAGAAGGGCCTAGGCAGCTTTCTAAGCTCTTGAATTACCTCCTTAGACCACTCCGTCTCTCTAGCTCTCTCCTTTAAGGTGCTCCTTAAAACCTACCACTTTGACCAGAGATCCTCACCGTCTATAATCAGGCACCGTCTCCGTGATCAGAGATCCTCACCGTCTATAATCAGGCACCGTCTCCATCAGGACAGATCCTCACCGTCTATAATCAGGCACCGTCTCCGTGAGGACAGATCCTCACCGTCTATAATCAGGCACCGTCTCCATCAGGACAGATCCTCACCGTCTATAATCAGGCACCGTCTCCATGAGGACAGATCCTCACCGTCTATAATCAGGCACCGTCTCCATCAGGACAGAACCTCACCGTCTATAATCAGGCACCGTCTCCATGATCAGAGATCCTCACCGTCTATAATCAGGCACCGTCTCCATCAGGACAGATCCTCACCGTCTATAATCAGGCACCGTCTCCATCAGGACAGATCCTCACCGTCTATAATCAGGCACCGTCTCCATCAGGACAGATCCTCACCGTCTATAATCAGGCACCGTCTCCGTGAGGACAGATCCTCACCGTCTATAATCAGGCACCGTCTCCATCAGGACAGATCCTCACCGTCTATAATCAGGCACCGTCTCCATGAGGACAGATCCTCACCGTCTATAATCAGGCACCGTCTCCATCAGGACAGATCCTCACCGTCTATAATCAGGCACCGTCTCCATCAGGACAGATCCTCACCGTCTATAATCAGGCACCGTCTCCATGAGGACAGATCCTCACCGTCTATAATCAGGCACCGTCTCCATCAGGACAGATCCTCACCGTCTATAATCAGGCACCGTCTCCATCAGGACAGATCCTCACCGTCTATAATCAGGCACCGTCTCCGTGAGGACAGATCCTCACCGTCTATAATCAGGCACCGTCTCCATGAGGACAGATCCTCACCGTCTATAATCAGGCACCGTCTCCGTGATCAGAGATCCTCACCGTCTATAATCAGGCACCGTCTCCATCAGGACAGATCCTCACCGTCTATAATCAGGCACCGTCTCCATGAGGACAGATCTTCACCGTCTATAATCAGGCACCGTCTCCATGAGGACAGATCCTCACCGTCTATAATCAGGCACCGTCTCCATCAGGACAGATCCTCACCGTCTATAATCAGGCACCGTCTCCATGAGGACAGATCCTCACCGTCTATAATCAGGCACCGTCTCCATGAGGACAGATCCTCACCGTCTATAATCAGGCACCGTCTCCATGAGGACAGATCCTCACCGTCTATAATCAGGCACCGTCTCCATCAGGACAGATCCTCACCGTCTATAATCAGGCACCGTCTCCATGATCAGAGATCCTCACTATCTATAATCAGGCACCGTCTCCATGAGGACAGATCCTCACCCTTCCTTTCTCCACTGATGTTACCTGACCTGAGTGTTTCCAACCTTTTCTGTTTTTTTTTCAGTTCATTCCTTTTTTTGTTTCTCATAAGCTGTATTTTAACCCTTTCTTTACAGTTTGAGTTGATTTTCTGTTCACCAGTCTATCCATTGCCGATTTTGTCTTCTTGAAGGTATTGATTTCCTAGTGGGGTAAAGTCCAAGGGACACAAGCCACCCTCCAGTGCCCCGCCCAAGTATCCATTCTTCACATATAAAGAAAGAAACAAGAAACACTTGCATTTATTTAGTGCCTTTCGTGACCACAGGACATTCCAAAGCGCTTTACAGCCAATGAAGTACTTTTGAAGTGTGGTCACTGTTGTAATGTAGGGAAATGTGGCTGCCAATTTGCGCACAGCAAGGTCCCACAAACAGCAATGGGATAATCATTAGATAATCTGTTTATAGTGATGTTAGTTGAGGGATAAATATTGGTCAGGACTCTGGGGAGAACTCCCCTGCTCAAAATAGTGCCATGGGATCTTTTATGTCCTCTGTTTAATGTTTCACCAAAGGACAGCACCTCCGACGGTGCAGCACTCCCTCAGTACTGCACTGGGAGTGTCAGCCTAGATTATGTGCTCAAGTCTCTGGGGTACGGCTTGATTCCACAACCTTCTGACTCAGAGCTGAGCTAGGACAGGGAATTGGATCATAGCGGAGTAGACTGAGCTGAACAAATATTCCATGGGCCAGAATCTACCCTATCGTGGACTCTACTCACCCATTTAATCTCCTTCCACAATGCATGTGCAATCTACCCTATGATGGATTCTAAACAACCATTTAATATCCTTCCACAGCCCATGTTCAATTGTACAATCTACCCTACCATGAACTATACCCCACCCATTTAATCTCCTTCCACAGCCCTTGTAAATACACCCTGTCATGGACTCTACCAACCCATTTAATCTCCTTCCACAACCCATGTACAATCTACCCTATTGTGGACCCATTCATTTAATCTCCTGTATAAATACACCCAAAAGAAATCGAGCAAAACTATAGAATATTCACCCACCACATCACAGGGCTGTGGAAGGAGATTAAATGGGTGGGGTATAGTTTATGGTAGGGTAGATTGTACAATTGTACATGGGCTGTGGAAGGATATTAAAAGGCTGTTTAGAATCAATCATAGGGTAGATTGTACATGGAATGTGGAAGGAGATTAAATGGATGGGTAGAGTCCACGATAGGGTAGATTCTGGCCCATGGAATATTTGATCAACCCTCATCTGCTGCCCTCCAAAGACAGCACCATCCCCGTCCCACCATCCTAGCACCCTATCCCATGGAGTATTGGACCATCTCACTCTGTAGCTACCCCATACCCTGCAATAGTTCTCCCGACCAGGTATTAAACCAGCTCCCTTTTGAGGGAGTTAAACATCTCAACTATGTTTTCATTTCGGAGTCTGTTCCTTAAATAGACCACGCTTTGGTGGGGGTGGGGGGGTTTAATTTATTTTGCCGAATCAGCAAGGGATCAAGCAGACAACACAAAGATTGTGCTTCGCATCTATAGGGCAAGGCACAGTTAGAGGTACGCATCCCACAGCTCTGCTATATCACATCTTTTCTGACGGTTCCACATTCTTATCTCCAGCTACAACCTGTACTTCTGGGAGAGAGAGAGAGAAGGAAGAAATGAGAGAGAAAGAGGGAGAGAGAGATAGAGCCAAGAATCCAAGAATAAAGAAAAACCAGGTAAAGAGCGAGGAGAGTTACATTAAACCTAATGATGTCATGAGTTATGTGTTGTGATGTGGTGTGTTTGCTGTCACTGTGAGAATGACTAGCAGCTGTTTTGAAAGCCGTGTATTTATGTTCCTTAAGGTTCTGTTCGGAACTGAAAGATATAATAAAATTATTTAACCGCAGTTAGAAACACTTTGCTGTAGCCTTGAGTTCTGCGATTCCATGTGCCAGCACACCATAAGGAATAAGGTACTCTGTGTGAGTACAATTGTGTGGTTTGCTCCCCTTCCCACTCCGCGGAAGGTGCTGACTCTTGCTGGGGTATGGTTCCACAGTGTCAATCACGTTCTAGATCCTTGCCCAGTGACCATTCTCCATGCATTAGCCCAGGCAGTGAGTGTTGACCGGTTGTTGAACTGTGGAAGGCATGAGCATGGCCCTGTTATCATCCACCCAACATGTACTTACCAGCAGGAGTCACTGGATAGCGATCAGGAGTGGGAACCCCGGTTCATATTTCTTACCCCGGGGGCACTGAGGCCCATTATATCACCGTGAACTGCTGTCTTGGCTGAGATCAGCTAACCTGGGACCCCCCCACCTCCCGCCCCCCGCCCCCCGCAGTCTGTAAGGTTCAGTTCTACACCAGGAGGTGGGGGCGGGGGAGGTGTGGTTGCTGTGTCTTTACCAATTAGGCCATCAGGGAGCGGAGAAAAGCACCTGTTCTTAAGGGGAGAAAGATAAAGGGATAATTTAATTTCCAACACTGCAACACAGTTAAACAAATTCAACTACATTTTAAAATGGCTGCTATTGTCTGGTCAAACAACAGTTCACCAGCAATTGCCTTCTTATTGATTGATGCTTCAAGAAAATGCAGGGACAGGGTTATCCCTTTTGTTGGATACAGGAATAGGCCGTGGTTCCATAATTACATTTGGACTCCACTTCTTTTCAAAACAGATGAGACCTCCCCCCACCCCCCCATCCCCCACCCCCCCATCCCCCACCCCCCCATCCCCCACCTCCTCCGATATCAGCTGGGGCTCAGTGGTAGTATTCTAACATCTGAGTTAGAAAATTGTGGGTTCAAATCCTACTCCAGAGATTTGACTGCACAGTCTAGGCTGACACTTCACTGTAGTACTGAGGGAGTGCTGCACTGTTGGAGGTGCCGTTTTTCAGATGAGATTTTAAACTGAGGCCTTGGCTGCCCTCTCAGGTAGATGTAAAAGAGGCTATGACGTTATTTGAAGAAAATCGGGTCTATCTCCTGGTGTCCTGGCTAATATTTATCCCTCAACCAAAAACTAATTAACTAAGTCATCTATCTCATTGCCTTCTGCGGGGCCTTGCTGTGCATAAATTGGTTGCTGCATTTGGCTACAAAACAACAGGGACTGCAATTCAAAGTAATTTATTGGCTGTGAAGCTTTTGGGACATCTTGAAGATGTGAAATGTGTTAGATAAATGCAAGTTCTTTCCTTCTTTTCTCTGTAATTGATCTTAAAGGTCATGAGAACGTACAATCTGTGTTATAGCAAGCAGCAGTATTGGCCACAGAAGGGCATTCATCATGTGCTTTAAAGATGTACACTGTGGGGTAGTGATCTACACACATGTCCTTGTTCTGTGTGCTTTTTTAATGTGTTATTTCTTTTGGTGAATTTTAGGGCACATCAAGGCATAAAGGTGAGGAATGTCAGTGCTGGAGAATGGGACACTTCAGTCAATTTTAGCAACAGGTACAAACAAACAAAAGAACTTGCGTTTGTACAGCACTCTCCGTGTCCTCAGAACGTCCCAAAGTGCTTCACAGCCAATTAAGTATTTTTAACGTGTAGAAACTGTTGTAATGTAGGAAATGCAGCAGTCAATTTGCAAACAGCAAGGTCACACAAACAGCAATGAAGTAAAAGACCAGATAATCTGTTTTTGGTAGTTGAAAGATAAATGTTGGCCAGGACACTGGGAGAACTTGTCACTTCAAATTACTTCAAAGTCAGTTAAATATTGTCCCATCAAAACACTCCCAGGGCAGGTACAGCACGGGTTTGATACAGAGTAAAGCTCCCTCTACACTGTCCCATCAAACACTCCCAGGGCAGGTACAGCACGGGTTTGATACAGAGTAAAGCTCCCTCGACACTGTCCCATCAAACACTCCCAGGTCAGTACAACACGGGTTTGATACAGAGTAAAGTTCCCTCTACACTGTCCCATCAAACACTCCCAGGTCAGTACAACACGGGTTTGATACAGAGTAAAGCTCCCTCTACACTGTCCCATCAAACACTCCCAGGGGAGGTACAGCATGGGTTTGATACAGAGTAAAGCTCCCTCTACACTGTCCCATCAAACACTCCCAGGGCAGGTACAGCATAGGTTTGATACAGAGTAAAGCTCCCTCTACACAGTCCCATCAAACACTCCCAGGGCAGGTACAGCACGGGTTTGATACAGAGTAAAGCTCCCTCTACACAGTCCCATCAAACACTCCCAGGGCAGGTGCAGCATGGGTTTGATACAGAGTAAAGCTCCCTCTACACAGTCCCATCAAACACTCCCAGGGCAGGTACAACTCTGGTTTGATACAGTGTAAAGCTCCCTGTGCACTGACTCATCAAACACTCCCAGGTTAGATACAGCACTGAGTTAGATACAGCAGCAATAACTTGCATTTATATAGCAACTTTGGTGTAGTAAAACATCCCAAGGCGCTTCACAGAAAGGATTATCAAACAAAATTTGAAACCAAGCCACATAAGGAGATATTAGGACAGGTGACTAAAAGCTTGGTCAAAGAGGTAAATTTTAAGGAGCCTGTTAAAGGAGGAGAGAGAGGTAGAGAGGCGGAGAGGGATAGGGAAGGAATTCCAGAGCATGGGGCCTAAACATTTGAAGGCACAGCCGCCAATGGTGGGGCAAAGGAAATTGGGGATGCGCAAGAGTCCAGAATTGATGGAACAGAGAGTTCTCGGACAATTGTAAGGCTGGAGGAGGTCATGGAAATAGGGAAGGGCGAGGCCATGGAGTAATTTGAACAGAAGATTGAGCATTTTAACTTTGCTGGACTGGGAACCAGTGTAGGTCGGCGAGCACAGGGGTGATGTGTGAATGGGATTTGGTGCGAGTTAGGATAAGGGAAGCAGAGTTTTGGATCGGCTGAAGTTTACGGAGGGTGGAAGATGGGAGGCTGGCCAGGAGATCATTGGAATAATCGAGTTTGGAGGTAACAAAAGCATGGATGAGGGTTTCAGCAGCAGATGGGCCGAGGCAGGGGCGGAGATGGGCGATGTTACTGAGGTGGAAGTACAATGAAGGAGCAGCGATCTATGTCCAAGTCAGAATGGTGTGTGATATGGAGGGGAACGTGGAGGTAATGGTATTCCTGATTATTCTTCTCTGAAGTGCCAAGGAACATTTTACTACATTTTACTACATTAAAGGCGCTATATAAACACAAGTTGTTGATTATTGTCGTCACTGAGTCAAAATCCTGGAACTCAGCACTGTGGGAGAACCTTCACCACACGGACTGCAGCGGTTCAAGAAGGCGGCTCACCACCACCTTCTCAAGGGCAAATACGGATGGACAACAAATGCTGGCTTTGCCAGGGATGCCCACATCTCCTCGCTGAGGTGCTGTTCCAAGGGCACCAGCCTGCCTCTGTTACCTTGCCCAAGCAATCGTTCTTCAAATGTGAACCTTAGTAGTGAAGCCATAGTTTTCCTCTTGGGCACTCACATTCCCCCGTTCATTTTAATGGGCAGGAGAATCGTAGGCTGCTCAGCGCACAGTGGAACACCCCAGCCCAAGTGTGAGCAGGTTAGTTGACCACAGCAGGCATCAGACCCAAGGCCGATTCTGTCCGCACCCAAACAAGAGCACACCCATTCTTTCCAACCGGAGTCGCTGGTTAGCAATTGGGAAGCAGCAGCTGCGTCTGATTTCTCTCGAGCCCAGGACCCTGGCTTTTAACTGCAGCACCCCGAGTGAGATCAACTAACTCAGCACAGACCAAGGATTGAACCTGAGTTCCTCCTGGCCGACACAATTACAGTTCCACATTGGGCAGGGCATTTACCCACAGAGGCATTGGGGGAGTGAAATGTGGCTCACGGTATACTGCCTCGACCTCTCACATGTAATGGCAGTGTTCACAGTGACCTGAGGCCCGGCCTTGC
This sequence comes from Heptranchias perlo, assembly GCF_035084215.1. NCBI lineage: Eukaryota > Metazoa > Chordata > Chondrichthyes > Hexanchiformes > Hexanchidae > Heptranchias > Heptranchias perlo. The sequence continues at coordinate 62,577,326 of NC_090337.1, read as the reverse complement.
TCCCCTTAAACCATCTTATCGTTGAGCCTTGTCTGTCGCAACGAAGCCATACGACTCCACCATTTTCCACACCGCCATGTGACGTGATTTGATGTGAACGGTTTATTGCCCCAGTCCCAGGAACTCTGTTCAGTAACTAAGGGTAGATTGAAGAAGAAAATATGAAGCAGTGGATTGCCTCAAATATCTCATCACCAAAAGAGAGAAAGAAAGAACCTGCATTTCTGTAGCACCTTTCATGACCTCAGGATTTCCCAAAGTGCTTTACAGCCAATGAATTACTTTTGAAATGTAGTCACTGTTGTAATGTAGGAAGCCAATTTGCACAAAGCAAGATCCCACAAACAGCAATGAGATAATTGACCAGATAATCTGTTTTACTGATGTTGGGTGAGGGATAAATATTGGCCAGGACACTGTGGACAACTCTTCAAAATAGTGCCGTGGGGTCATTTACGTCCACCTGAGAGGGCAGACGGGGCCTCGGTTTAACATCTCATCTGAAAGACGGCACATCCAACAGTGCAGCACTCCCTCAGCACTGCACTGGGAGTGTCAGCTTCGATTCTGTGATCAAGTTTCTGGAGTGGGAACTTGAACCAATAACCCTCTGACCCAGAGGCGAGAGTGATTCCAGCCTGTAACTCACTCCCGGGTATCCATTATTCTCTATATAAACCACCCGAACCCCTCGATTAGATTCCAGCCTGTAACTCACTCCCGGGTATCCATTAATCTATATATAAACCACCCGAACCCCTCGATTAGATTCCAGCCTGTAACTCACTCCCAAGTATCCATTATTCTATATATAAACCAGCCGAACCCCTCGATTAGATTCCAGCCTGTAACTCACTCCCAGGTATCCATTATTCTATATATAAACCACCCGAACCCATCGATTAGATTCCAGCCTGTAACTCACTCCCAGGTATTGATTATTCTGGTGTGTATGCTTTAGTGTATGCATGTTTGTGAAAGCGTGTGTTTGCGTGGGCATATGTGCATGTGTATATGTGTGTGTCTGTGTGAGTGTGTGCATGCATGTGTGTTTGTGTGTATGTATATGTGTGTAGATGTGAGTATGTACATATGTGTGTAGGTGTGTGTGTGTGTAGGTGTGTGTGTGTGTAGGTGTGTGTGTATATGTGTGTGTAGGTTTGTGTGTGTGTAGGCGTGTGTGTGTAGGTGTGTGTGTATGTGTGTGTGTAGGTGTGTGTGTGTGTAGGTGTGTGTGTATATGTGTGTGTAGGTGTGTGTGTATGTATGTCGGTGTGCGTAGGCGCATGTGGAATCATAGAATCATAGAATGGTTACAGAGCGGAAGGAGGCCATTCGGCCTGTCGAGTCCGTGCCAGCTCTCTGCAAGAGCAATCCAGCTAGTCCCACTCACCCGCCCTTTCCCCGTAATTCTTTCCCTTCAAGTACTTATCCAGTTCCCTTTTGAAAGCCATGATTAAATCTGCTTCCACCACCCCTTCAGGCAGTGCATTCCAGATCCTAACCAATCGTGTAAAAAAGTTTTTCCTCATGTCGCCTTTGGTTCATTTGCCAATCACCTTAAATCTATGTCCTCTGATTCTTGACCCTTCCATCAATGGGAACAGTTTCTCTCTATCTACTCTGTCTAGACCCTTCATGATTTTGAATACCTCTATCAAATCTCCTCTCAATCTTCTCTGCCCTAAGGAAAACAACCCCAGCTTCTCCAGTCTATCCATGTAACTGAAGTCCTTCATCCCTGGAACCACTCTAGTAAATCTCTTCTGCACTCTCTCCAAGGCCTTCACATCCTTCCTAAAGTGCGGTGCCCAGAATTGGACACAATACTCCAGTTGTGGCCGAACCCATGTTTTATAAAGGTTCACCATGACTTCCTTGCTTTTGTACTCTATGCCTTTATTTATAAAGCCCAAGATCCCGTATGCTTTTATAACCGCTTTCTCAACCGGCCCTGCCACTTTCAACGATTTGAGCACATATTCCTCCAGATCTCTCTGTTCCTAAACCCCTTTTAGAATTGTACCCTCTAGTTTATATTGTCTCTCTTCGTTCTTTTTACCAAAATGCATCACTTCGCACTTTTCTGCGTTAAATTTCATTTGCCACGTGTCCGTCCATGCCACCAGTGTGTCTATATCCTCTTGAGGTCTATCACTATCCTCCTCACTGTTCACTACATCTGCAAATTTTGAAATTGTACCCTGTACACCCAAGTCCAAGTCATTAATATATATCAAAAAAAGCAGTGGTCCCAGCACCGACCCCTGGGGAACACCACTGTATACCTCCCTCCAGTCTGAAAAACAACCGTTCACTACTACTCTCTGTTTCCTGTCACTTAGCCAATTTCATATCCATGATGCCACTGCCCCTTTTATTCCATGGGGTTCAACTTTGATGACAAGCCTATAATGTGGCACTTTATCAAATGCCTTTTGAAAGTCTATATATCCCACATCAACCACATTGCCCTCATTGACCCTCTCTGTTACCTCATCAAAAAACTCAATTAAGTTAGTTAAACACGATTTGCCTTTAACAAATCCGTGCTGGCTTTCCCTAATTAATCCACATTTGTCCAAGTGACTGTTAATTTTATCCCGGATTATTGTTTCTAAAAGTTTCCCCACCACCAAGGTTAAACTGACTGGCCTGTAGTTGCTGGGTTTATCCTTACACCCTTTTTTGAACAAGGGTGTAACATTTTATTTCTCCAGTCCTCTGGCACCACCCCCCATATCTAAGGATGATTGGAAGATTATGGCCAGTACCTCCACAATTTCCACCCTTACTTCCCTCAGCGACCTAGGATGCATCCCATCCGGACTAAGTGACTTATCCACTTTAAGTTCAGCTAGCCTTTCTAGCACCTCCTCTTTATCAATTTTTAGCCCATTCAGTATCTCAACTACCTCTTCTGTTACTGTGACTTTGGCAGCATCTTCTTCCTTGGTAAAGACAGATGCAAAGTACTCAATTAGTACCTTAGCCATGCCCTCTGCTTCCATGCGTAGATCTCCTTTTTGTTCTCTAATTGGTCCCACCCCTCCTATAGAAGACTTTTGGATTCCCTTTTATTTTGGCCGTCAGTCCATTCTCATTCTCTCTCTTTGCCCCTCATTTCCTTTTTCACTTCCCCTCTGAACTTTCTATATTCAGCCTGGTTCTCATTTGTATTATCAACCTGACATCTGTTATAAGCCCCTTTTTTCTGCTTTATCTTACTCTCTATCCCTTTTGTCATCCAGGGAGCTCTGGCTTTAGTTGCCCTACCTGCCCCCCACATGGAAATGTACCTAGACTGTACCTGAACCATCTCCTCTTTAACGGCCGCCCACTGTTCATTTACAGTTTTGCCTGCCAATCTTTGATTCCAATTTACCCGGGCCAGATCTGTTCTCATCCCACTGAAATTGGCCCTCCTCCAATTGAGTATTTTTACTCTAGACTGCTCCTTGTCTTTTTCCATAGCTAATCTAAACCTCATGATACTTTGATCACTGCTCCCTAAATGTTCCCCCACTGACACTTGCTGCACGTGTATGTACGTGTGTAGCTTTGTGTGTAGGTATGTATGTATGTGTAGGTGTGTAAGTATGTAACTGTGTGTATAGGTGTGGGTGTTTGTGTGTGGGTGTATAGATGTGTGTGTTTGTGTGTATGTATGTGTGTGCAGGTGTGTGTGTTTGTATGTGTGTATAGATGTGTGTGTTTGTGTGTACATATGTGTGTGCATAGGTGTGGGTGTTTGTATGTGTGTGCATAGGTGTGGGTGTTTGTATGTTTGTGTATAGGTGTGGGTGTTTGTATGTGTGTGTATAGGTGTGGGTGTTTGTATGTTTGTGTATAGGTGTGGGTGTTTGTATGTGTGTGTAGAGGTGTGGGTGTTTGTATGTGTGTGCATAGGTGTGGGTGTTTGTATGTGTGTGTATAGGTGTGGGTGTTTGTATGTGTGTGTAGAGGTGTGGGTGTTTGTACGTGTGTATAGGTGTGGGTGTTTGTATGTGTGTGTATAGGTGTGGGTGTTTGTATGTTTGTGTATAGTTGTATGTGTTTGTATGTGTGTGTATAGGTGTGGGTGTTTGTGTGTGTATAGGTGTGGGTGTTTGTATGTGTGTAAACAATTTTACAACACCAAGTTATAGTCCAACGATTTTATTTTTAATCCCACAAGCTTTTAAAAATAAAATCGTTGGACTATAACTTGGTGTTGTAAAATTGTTTACAATTGTTAACTCCAGTCCATCACCGGCATCTCCACATCATTTGTATGTGTGTGTATAGGTGTGGGTGTTTGTATGTGTGTGTTTGTATGTGTGTATAGGTGTGTGTGTTTGTGTGTACATATGCGTGTGTATAGGTGTGGGTGTTTGTGTGTATGGGTGTGGGTGTTTGTATGTGTGTGTGTGTATAGGTGTGTGTGTTTGTGTGTACATATGCGTGTGTATAGGTGTGGGTGTTTGTGTGTATAGGTGTGGGTGTTTGTATGTGTGTGTGTGTATAGGTGTATGTGTTTGTGTGTACATATGCGTGTGTATAGGTGTGGGTGTTTGTGTGTATGGGTGTGGGTGTTTGTATGTGTGTGTGTGTATAGGTGTATGTGTTTGTGTGTGTGTGTGTGTATAGGTGTATGTGTTTGTATGTGTGTGTTTGTGTGTGAATATGATATGAAAGGACAGGATTGGGGTTGGCTGTGATGTTTCACATGGTTGAATAGCGTGCCAGCACTCACTGGGCTCACACATGAAGATTGGTGACTTGAACAAGGTAAGGAGGATTGACAGAACCCATGGAATGTAGCTGAGCAAGAATCAAGGGGGATAGGAAGGGAAAGAATGAGGGGGGGGATTAAAGTTTAAACGGACATCTCTACAGATACTTTCTTGCCACCTAATAACAAGGAGGCAGTGATGGAAACAGTTTCCAGAGCAGATCTACCCTTTATCCCCCAAGAAAACACACACCTTATGATGCCCCTTTAACATATACAGCCTGTAACTGATGGAATGTCACACGGGTGCAATATTTGAACTATTGCTCACTAGTAGGTGAGTGTGACTCCAGGAAAGCCTCGGCGTCACTGAGGTAGTTGAGGGACTTTCCTCACATCTTGCACTACCTGCTCAATCCGAATATCTTTTCTTTATTATTTAATCCTTTGTCAAATTAAATGCCTCAGAGGGAAAAACAGCTTTTGTCGCAGAATGACAAACAAATTGAGGGGAACTGCCAGTCACCCCAGAGCTGTCAACCAATCCTGCTCACACATGAGGCTCGGATTTCAGCAAAAACAAAGGTCTGAACTCTGGCGAGAAAAACCTCAGACACCGCTACAGGTAACATTCAGCACGTATCAAAGGGTCGATTGTTCCAGAGAAAGACACAGATGCTTAAGTAGGGGAGGCTGAGGCATCTCAATATCTAATATTAAGTAATATTACTAGAGGGTAGTTTTAAAAAGGGATATTCTATTTCCTGCTGGGACAGGAGTTAGGTACGGAGCTGTCTATAAAAATTGTCTTGAGCTGCCTACAAAAAAATTGTCTCGAGTGTTGCTCGAGAGACAGTGTAGTTAATGATGAAGTGTGACGAGACAGCTGGCTTATGGGCAGCCATTTTCTTTTTTTGTTAACTAAGAAACTTAGGTGGGCATCACCATAGCATTGAAAAGACCAGGAGAGGGGCATTGAGATGCTGGTGGTTCATGTTGATGGCACTCCTTACCTGGTTCTGGCATGCCTGCCTGCCAAACAGAAGGGTGTGAGCTTCTTGTACAAGGATGTCACCTGGAGCCTTAAATGGAACAAATTGTTCTAAATGAAGCTAATTGACCAATTAAGGTAAATCGATGAGTCACTTGTGTTAAATTGGATTAGGATCAGGTAGTAAGACTGGATAAGCAAAGCTTCAGGAAACACCTGACATTGCTCATAACTCCTTGTAGACAAGAGGAGCATGTCCCAACTTTATTAAGACATTTTTTGGCAGGAACTGTGCGTTAATTGTGTATTCTTACTGCAGGACCATATTGTCACATTGCTTCATGGTTGTTTCCTGCAGTTGATCGTATGAAACATGCTGTGGTAAGTTCAAATCAGACAAATTTAATAAGCTGTTTAACCATTGCGTGAATAAGCTTCCTTGCAAGAAGCTCACACCCTTCTGTTTGGCAGGCAGACATGCCAGAACCAGGTAAGGAGTGCCATCAACATGAACCACCAGCATCTCAATGCCCCTCTCCTGGTCTTTTCAATGCTATGGTGATGCCCACCTAGGTTTCTTAGTTAACAAAAAAAGAAAATGGCTGCCCATAAGCCAGCTGTCTCGTCACACTTCATCATTAACTACACTGCCTCTCGAGCAACACTCGAGACATTTTTTTTGTAGATAGCTCAAGACAATTTTTATAGACAGCTCCGTACCCAACTCCTGTCCCAGCAGGAAATAGCAGGAGCAGAACCCAGACTTATCAGTCCTCATGCATTAGGAGCAAGACTCACTCATTCTGGTTTTAAGATGTAACTTAAGTCTCTCCCCATTGCCCCAGCAGCTTTATCTGGCAAGAAGCTGAACGAGCGGTCATAAATATAAAATAGCCGCTAATAAATCCAATGGGAATTCATAGAAACATAGAAAATAGGAGCAGGAGTAGGCCATTCGGCCCTTCGAGACTGCTCTGCCATTCAATATGATCATGGCCGATCCTCTATCTCAATACCATATTCTCGCTCTCTCCCCATACCCCTTGATGTCTTTTGTGCCTAGAAATCTATCTAGCTCCTTCTTAAATATATTCAGTGACTTGGTAGAGAATTCCACAGGTTCACCCCCCTCTGAGTGAAGAAATTTCTTCTCATCTCAGTCCTAAACATCCTACCCTATATCCTGAGACTGTGACCCCTCATTCTGGACTCCCCAGCCAGGGGGAACATCCTCCCTGCATCCAGTCTGTCTAGCCCTGTCAGAATTTTATACGTTTTAATGAGATCCCCTCTCATTCTTCTAAACTCGTGTGAATACAGGCCTAGTCGACCCAATCTCTCCTCATATGACAGTCCTGCCATCCCAGGAATCAGTCTGGTGAACCTTCGCTGCACTCCCTCCATGGTGAGTATATCCTTTCTTAGGTAAGGAGACCAAAACTGCACACAATACTCCAGATGTGGTCTCACGAAGGCCCTGTATAACTGCAGTAAGACATCCTTGCTCCTCTACTCAAATCCTCTTGCAATGAAGGCCAACATACCATTTACCTTCCTAACTGCTTGCTGCACCTGCATGTTTGCTTTCAGTGACTGGTGTACAAGGACACCCAGGTCCCTTTGTACATCAACATTCCCCAATCTATCACCATTTAAATAATACTCTGCCTTTCAGTTTTTCCTTCCGAATTGAATAACTTCACATTTATCCACGTTATACTGCATCTGCCATGTATTTGCCCACTCACTCAACTTGTCAGGAGAAACTTCTTTACCCAAAGAATGTGGAATGCACTACCACAAGGAGTAGTTGAGGCAGATAGCATTGAGGTATTTAAGGTGAAGCTAGATAAACACATGAGGTCGAGAAAGGAATAGAAGGACATCCTGATAGGGTGAGATGAAGTAGGGAGGGAGGAGTCTCATAAGGAGCATAAACACCAGCATAGACCAATTGGGATGAATGGCCTGTTTCTATGCTACGGTTTCGATGTAACTCGATGTAGCACAGTCCAAAGAGATCACAGGCTCGATCCCCGGGTCTGTGCTGATTTAACCAATCCCAACTGAGACAGGGGTAGAGGTGCTGCTACTTGCTCCAACCACCAGCCCGCTCCCCCCGCCCCACATGCTCACATAACCTGGATGAAGGAGGTAATCGTTATTCAGTGACCCCACCTAGAAATGCATGATTTTTAAAAATGATTAATTCTCGGGATGTGGGCGTCGCTGGCGAGGCCGGCATTTATTGCCCATCCCTAATTGCCCTTGAGAAGGTGGTGGTGAGCCGCCTTCTTGAACCGCTGCAGTCCGTGTGGTGACGGTTCTCCCACAGCGCTGTTAGGAAGGGAGTTCCAGGATTTTGACCCAGCGACAACAAATGAACAACGATACATGTGTGCGGGTGTCAGCTGAACATGGGATCGGGTTTCGCTGTGACACACCCATCCCTACACGGTTAAACAGCCTCCCCACACTCACTATCAAAACCCACATGCGAATAATTGCCACTTCAGCAATGTTCGGAAGGGTAATTGGATCCCATGGAGCCTTACTCAAGAATGAATCAATGTGGGGGGGATGGGGGTGAGAAGGGCAGTAAACAGGCAGAGAAAGATGCAGCCTGTTTTCACATGTCTTGCTCTTAAACAATAAGCCTGACTTCTTGTATGTAGGCGGTTGCATAATCTGTGTTGGTATTGTCAGATTGCAAGTCTACACCTAACATATCCCTGATGTTCACAGCTTTAAAAATAACCCAGAGTCATGGATTTCAAATAGTGAATTGAACATTTTCTAAATCCTTTATCTTTCCCTCTTATTCTCAGTCACACTCCATTTCCTCTCGTCCTCTTACTTTAACTCAAATTCCACATCTCTCACTTTATTTTCCTTATGTTCACAAGCCCTCCTTGTAATTCAACAACAATAACAACAACTTGCATTTGTATAGCGCCTTTAACAGACACTGAGCCAAAGAAGGAGACACTAGGAGGGGGTGACCAAAAGCTTGGTCAAAGAGATGGGTTTGAAGCAGGGTCTTAAAGGAGGAAAGAGAGGGGGGAGACGATTAGGGAGGGATTTCCAGAGCTTAGGGCCTAGACGGCTGTAGGCACGGTGGTTGGAGCATTTCAGGAGGCACAAGAGGCAAGAGTTGGAGGAATGCAGAGATCTTGAAAGTTTGTAGGGCTGGAAAAGGTTACTGAGATACTGTTGGTGTGGGATAGGATATGCCCAGCTGAGTTTTGGATGAGTTGAAGTTTACGGAGGGTGGAAGCCAGCCAGGAGAGCCCTGAAATAATTGAGTCTGGACATGACAAAAGCATTGATGAGAGTTTCAGCAGCAAATGAGTTGAGGTGGGGTGGAGACGGACAACGCAGGGATCAGTGCTTGGGCCCCAGCTATTCACAGTAGATAGCGATGATTTCCAAGTTTGCTGATGACACAAAACTAGGTGGGATCGTGAGTTGTGAGGAGGATGCAAAGAGGCTTCAAGGAGATTTAGACAAGTTGAGTGAGTGGGCAAATACATGGTAGATGCTCTACCTCATATGTTTATCTAGCTTCACCTTAAATACCTCTATGCTATCTGCCTCAACTACTCCTTGTGGTAGTGCGTTCCACATTCTTACCACTCTTTGGGTAAAGAAGTTTCTCCTGACAAGTTGAGTGAGTGGGCAAATGCATGGCAGATGCAGTATAACGTGGATAAATGTGAAGTTATCCACTTCGGAAGGAAAAACAGAAAGGCAGAGTATTATTTAAATGGTGATAGATTGGGAAATGTTGATGTACAAAGGGACCTGGGTGTCCTTGTACACCAGTCACTGAAAGCAAACATGGAGGTGCAGCAAGCAGTTAGGAAGGCAAATAGTATGTTGGCCTTCATTGCAAGAGGATTTGAGTACAGGAGCAAGGATGTCTTACTGCAGTTATACAGGGCCTTGGTGAGACCACACCTGGAATATTGTGCACAGTTTTGGTCTCCTTACCTAAGAAAGGATATACTTGCCATGGAGGGAGTGCAGCGAAGGTTCACCAGACTGATTCCTGGGATGGCAGGACTGTCATATGAGGAGAGATTGGGTCGACTCGGCCTGTATTCACTCGAGTTTAGAAGAATGAGAGGGGATCTCATTGAAACATATAAAATACTGACAGGGCCAGACAGGCTGGATGTAGGGAGGATGTTTCCTCTGGCTGGGGGGTCCAGAACGAGAGGTCGCAGTCTCAGGATACGGGGTATGCCATTTAGGACTGAGATGAGGAGAAATTTCTTCACTCAGAGGGTGGTGAACCTGTGGAATTCTCTACCACAGAAGGCTGTGGAGACCAAGTCACTGAATATATTTAAGAAGGAGCTAGATAGATTTCTAGGCACAAAAGACATCAAGGGGTATGGGGAGAGAGCGGGAATATGGTATTGAGATAGAGGATCGGCCATGATCATATTGAATGGCGGAGCAGGTTCGAAGGGCCGAATGGCCTACTCCTGCTCCTATTTTCTATGTTTGTATGTTTCTATGTTACGGAGATGGATGTAGGCGGTCTTTGTGATGGATAGCTTATGGGGTCAGAAGCTCATCTCTGGGTCACATATGACACTGAGGTTGCAAATGACTAGAGACGGTGGCCAGGGAGCGGGATGGAATCGGTGGCCAAGGGTATGGAGTTTGTGGCAGGGTCCGAAGACAATGGCTTCGATCTTCCCAATATTGAATTGGATCCATCCGATATACCAGACCACAGGTATGACATGTTGCCCCCTTTCAGCTCCATGGAGCCTGGCCTCTTGTAACCCTGCAACAGTGAAATGCGAGGACGCGATAGCTCTCTCAAAAGGAGAGACGCCGCACTAGCATCACCCATGATGTGCGGACTGAAAGTGTACCTTCGTAAAAGCACACCTGAAATGCCACGCTGCATTGCACCGATGCAGCAGAAGGTGATGGACCTGAAGAAGAACATATGGTCATCACATTCCCTGCTCCCCATAAAACCTCTACAATACTCGCATCACGCCAATTCTCCTGTGTGCATCGGAGACTTGGCAAGCAGACCAGGCAGAAATTGACGCAGCGGACTTTCACCACATCTGCTGCGTTCGGTGGTGTGACGCAGTCACCAATAATCAGGTCAGAATGATGAACTCCCAACCTCCTCTAAGTGTCATAATTGCCAAAAGATGTTTATATCGCTGATTGGGCATGTGACCAATTTGACAGTTCCATCTGAGATTGTGTGGGCTCTCTAACCCTCAGCAGGCTGTTTATTTGGATGACTGCTCCATTAAGCTGCTGCAGACCTTTAAACCCTGCAGCACTGTGCGAGTTCCTGATCCCCGATGGTATGGGTCCTGAACCTGTGGTGTTCCGAATGCCTGGCGCGCCCCCTAATTTTGTAGCTTAGGTTGATCTGGAAACTACAATTGGTTCCACCATTTCATATCAGACAGGCCCAAGTCGGGATTTGCTTTCAGCAAAAAATTTAGGCTTAAGCATTCAATGTGAAATGACTGCAGCCAGCTTCAACTCACATCCCATGGCTCATACTCCCAAAGCACAAAAACTAGTCATAATCCAGGACCAATTGGGCTGAAATTGGCAGTGTTATTTCAGGAGACCAGAAGGATGGCTGGTGTCAAAAATGGAACCGTTAGGTCAGAACTCTTATGTAGTTGGAATTAAAGAAGGATCTTGCTAGGTGCAGTGTAGAGGGAGCTTTTCACTGTATCTATCGTGCTGTACCTGACCTGGGAGTGTTTGATGGGGCAGTGTAGAGGGAGCTTTACTCTGTATCTAACCCGTGCTGTACCTGACCTGGGAGTATTTGATGGGGCAGTGTAGAGGGAGCTTTACTCTGTATCTAACCCGCGCTGTACCTGACCTGGGAGTGTTTGATGGCACAGTGTAGAGGGAGCTTTACTCTGTATCTATCGTGTTGTACCTGACCTGGGAGTGTTTGATGGGACAGTGTAGAGGGAGCTTTACTCTGTATCTATCATGCTGTACCTGATGTGGGAGTGTTTGATGGGACAATGTAGGAGGAATTTTACTCTGTATCTAATCCATGCAGTCCCTCATCTGGGAGCGTTTGATGGGACAGTGTAGATGGAGCTTCACTCTGTATCTAACCCATGCGGTACCTGCCCTGAGAGTGTTTGATGCGACAGTGTAGAGGGGGCTTTACACTGTATCTAACCCATGCAGTCCCTGATCTGGGAGTGTTTGATGGGACAGCGTAGAGGGAGCTTTATTCTGTTTCTAACCTGTGCTGTACCTGAGCTGGGAGTGTTTGATTGAATAGTGCAGAGAAAGCTTTACTTTGTACCTGACCTAGATTTTATTGGCTTTGTTTATACACTGGATTTTATGGCACATGTTTAGTGGGTGTTTAACATGGAAGCAGGTATTTTGGTATAAGGATATTCTACGTTTTTATTAAGAAACTGAAATGCAGTTGAGTTCTTTGCTGCCGCTGGATTATTAATTTGTCTTTAGTTACATTTTCCAAACTAGCCTCATTCAGATGGCTCTTAATGTTTTGATATTTAAAGGGGAACACAATGGGCTCAATTTTGAAATGGTGGCAGGTTGGCAGCGGGTGGGGGTGAAGGTTCGCGTGGCAAACCCGAATAAAAAAACCTTACCGTTTCCGACGCGATCGCGATGTAATTGATGGTGATTAAAGTTCTTTTCAGGTTTCGCGCTCGGCAGCCCGATTGACAGGCTGGCTGCCGACAGGAGCTGCAACCCCGAGGAGGGGTGGGTAGAGAAAGAGAGAGAGCGAAACGTCATCCGGAGCAGGAACGGAAGAAAGGGGGGGAGAGGGGAAGATCGGGGGGGAAAGAGGGGATGATCGGGGGGGGGAGAGTGGAAGATCGGGGGGGGGGGTGCAGAGAGTGGAAGATCGAAGATCGGGGGGGGAGAGTGGAAGATCGGGGGGGGAGAGTGAAAGATCGGGGGGGGGGAGAGTGAAAGATCGGGGGGGGGAGAGTGGAAGATCGGGGGGGGGGGAGAGTGAAAGATCGGGGGGGGGAGAGTGGAAGATCGGGGGGGGAGAGTGGAAGATCGGGGGGGGGGGGAGAGTGGAAGATCGGGGGAGGGAGAGTGAAAGATCGGGGGGGGGAGAGTGGAAGATCGGGGGGGGGGAGAGTGAAAGATCGGGGGGGGAGAGTGGAAGATCGGGGGGGGGAGAGTGAAAGATCGGGGGGGGAGAGTGGAAGATCGGGGGGGGAGAGTGGAAGATCGGGGGAGGGAGAGTGAAAGATCGGGGGGGGGGAGAGTGGAAGATCGGGGGGGGGGAGAGTGGAAGATCGGGGGGGGGGGGGGAGAGTGGAAGATCGGGGGGGGCATGGGGGGGAGAGGGGAAGGTCAGGGGGACATCCGAGGGGGATGAGGGGGCGATCGGGGAGACATTGGGGGGAGGAAGAGGGGAAGATCGGAGTGGGAGACATCAGGGCTGAGAGGGACATTGGAGAGGGAGACATCGGAGCAGGTATCAATGGTAGGTTGATTTTGTGTTTTAGCTTTGTACAATAGTTTGTTATTTAATTTATTTTGTTTATTTTTGCCTGACGTGAATCGCCAGGCATGAATCGGAAACCATGGGAAAGCCGTCCGGGTAAGTTAAAAATTGTTCTAACTACCTAACGTGTCAGAAGTGCCTTTAGTACCTCAATGAGGTACATTTGTTTCTCTAACTATCATCCCGCCGGCTTTAATTGCTCTGCATTTATGCAATTTTCGCAGCCCCCCCGCCCCCAACTCATCCGCAATTTAAGTTTAAAATTGAGCCCAATGTTTGAGAACCTCAAAAAACTGAGATATAATGTGTAGCGCCTCATCATGAATTCTAAAATAACTGGTTATTTACCTCTTCCCACTTTTGGCCCTGCCCCTCATCTCTTAAAGATGTTGATTGATTGTTGGGTATGGTCCTAGTGTCACTTTGTCCAAATGGTCCCATGTATAATGCACCCCTGTCTAAAATAGACTTTGATTAAATAACCTGTTTCCATGGTCCAGCATTCTATGATTCTAGGACTTCTAAGTCACAATAGGGTTAACATGAACAAAATGGTGTTTGTTTTGGTTTCCTAGTTATTACTTTAACCTATTTCCCACCATCTCAGAAGGCTATCAATTCCAGCTGTAACGTATTTTGTAGCCCATCCACCACACTTAACATTCACTCCCTCCACCACCGGCGCACCATGGCTGCAGTGTGTACCATCTACAGGATGCACTGCAGCAACTCGCCAAGGCTTCTTCAACAGCACCTCCCAAACCCGCGACCTCCACCACTGAGAATACAAGGGCAGCAGGCACACAGGAACACCATCGCCTCCAAGATCCCCTCCAAGTCACACACCATCCCGACTTGGACATTTATCGCCGTTCCTTCATCGTCGCTGGGTCAAAATCCTGGAACTCCCTTCCTAACAGCACTGTGGGAGAACCTTCACCACACGGACTGCAGCGGTTCAAGAAGAAGGCGCTCACCACCACCTTCTCAAGGGGCAACTAGGGATGGGCAATAAATGCCGGCCTTGCCAGTGATGCCTATATCCCGAGAATGAATTAAAGAAAAGTCCTGCTCCCCCAATGTTGCCTGCAAGTCAGGACCTCTGACACCAGGGGATCTGAGGCCAGTCCAAGTGGCCTGGCTTGGATCAGCTAACTCAGCACAGACCAGTGATCTAACCCGGGATGTCCCTGATCTATATGTGCCGGCTACGCACTGCCTTAATCAGCTGATCCATGGGGAGGGCTTTTTGAAAGTATATCTACCTTTTTTTTCCTAAGCTTCATTCCCTACTTCACATCACTATAGGAACAAGCTGTGCACAAAGGGAGTTACAGTCAGGGGAGTACAGTCATGTGCAGCTGCTTTATCAGTGAAGGAATGAAGAATGAGCCATATTACAGCATAGGTCGTGGTAAATCAGAGAGTAGTTCAGTGAAGACGCATTAGTGCACAGTTAAATCGGGGGGTGGGGGGGGGGATGTGGGGGTTACCATGAGGCAGTATCGAACCAGAGCGGGAGTTACAGTGAGGGCAGGCTGCTCCCTATCAGTGAGAGAGCGTTAAGGCACAGTTAGCAGTTAATCACAGACAGTTACAGGGAAGGGCAGCGGGATTTCATTTTTCTCTTGCTTTTAGTTCAAAGAGGAAGAGTAGAAGAGGCTTTCAAAATGTAAGGCCGGATTAAACCCCATCAGAGGCTCTGTGTGATTGAGGAATATCAGGTCTTTTTACACATGGAATCATATAGCACAGAAAGAGACCATTCGGCCCATCATGCTTGTGCTGGCTCTTTGAAAGAGCTATCCAATTAGTCCCAATCCCCTGCTCTTTCCCCATAGCCCTGCAGATTGCCTTTTCAAGTATATCTGGGCTCTTATGCATCCCTGATTTTCATCATTCCACCATTGGCAGCTGTGCTTCCAGCTGTTTAAGCTCTGGAATTCTACCTCACTCTCCTCCTTTAAGTCACTCCTTAAAACCTACCTCTTTGAGCTAACTTTTGGTCACCTGTCCTAATATCTCTTTATGCGGCTCGGTGTCAAATTTTGTTTGATTACGCTCCAGTGAAGCGCTTTGGGACGTTGTACTATGTTCAAGGCGCTATATAAATGCAAATTGTTGTTGTTGTCGTTTGTATTTCCAATTCCCTTTAGAAAATTATTATTGAATCTGCTTCCATCAACCTTTCAGGCGTGCATTCCAGCATATAGTCATCGGCCTAAACCCACCACAATAGGGGGCTCATTCAATGATCCTGTTACTTGGAGCCTTGTCCTGCAAAATGACTCTTGTAATATAAGATGGCAGAAGTGAGTTCACGGAATTACTGGCAACTTGCATCTGTGTGAAGATATCATATGTGCAGCTCATAATTATTGCTTATCTGTTCTCGGAAAAGCTTCTTGGTGTGTAGGAAGAGAAACTGTTTTACAAATAAGGCCATAAACAAATCTTTCAGAAGGAGAACACAGCAGCACTGCTTGATTTTCTGTTGCCCTTTTATATTTTTGTAGCATGAACAGTGACTTCAGTAAGATAACTAGGGGGGTAATTTGAACATTGGGCGATGGTGTAATCCGAGAGATATCAGATTGGATCCCCGCCCGATTTTCCTTGTCTAATGGGCGGCCCAATCCAATATTGTCCGTTTTACACCGTCGCCCAAAATTAACATGACCCGCCATGTCTAATTGGCATTTATTTTTATTTGTTCACGGGATGTGGGCATCGCTGGCAAGGCCGGCATTTATTGCCCATCCCTAATTGCCCTTGAGAAGGTGGTGGTGAGCCGCCTTCTTGAACCGCTGCAGTCCGTGTGGTGAAGGTTCTCCCACAGTGCTGTTAGGAAGGGAGTTCCAGGATTTTGACCCAGCGACGATGAAGGAATGGCGATATATTTTCAAGTCGGGATGGTGTGTGACTTGGAGGGGAACGTGCAGGTGGTGTTGTTCCCATGTACTTGCTGCCCTTGTCCTTCTGGGTGGTAGAGGTCACGGGTTTGGGAGGTGCTGTCGAAGAAGCCTTGGCGAGTTGCTGCAGTGCATCCTGTGGATGGTACACACTGCAGCCATGGTGCATCGGTGGTGAAGGGAGTGAATGTTTAGAGTGGTGGATGGGGTGCCAATCAAGCGGGCTGCTTTGTCTTGGATGGTGTTGAGCTTCTTGATGTTGTTGGAGCTGCACTCATCCAGGCAAGTGGAGAGTATTCCATCACACTCCTGACTTGTGCCTTGTAGATGGTGGAAAGGCCTTGGGGAGTCAGGAGGTGAGTCACTCACCGTAGAATACCCAGCCTCTGACCTGCTCTTGTAGCCACAGTATTTATATGGCTGGTTCAGTTAAGTTTCTGGTCAATGATGACTCCCAGGATGTTGATGGTGGGGGATTTGGCGATGGTAATGCCGTTGAATGTCAAGGGGAGGTGGTTAGGCTCTCTCTTGTTGGAGATGGTCTTTGCCTGGCACTTGTCTGGCGCGAATGTTGCTTGCCACTTATCAGCCCAAGCCTGGATGTTGTCTAGGTCTTGCTGCATGCAGGCTCGGACTGCTTCATTATCTGAGGGGTTGTGAATGGAACTGAACACTGTGCAATCGTCAGCGAACATCTCCATACTCTGGCGCTGCTGACATCTCCATTCTTTCTTTGCCAAGGAGGTGGTCCCTTGTCTGGCAGGGGTCCCGCGGTTCTGGAGCCACTCTCAATGATCGCCCTCCCTCGCTCGCTGCTTCCAGTGGGGCTACTCTGGACTACATGGGGACACTCCCACTCACTGATGTCATGGAGTAGCCTAGCAGGAAGGGAGGTCCAACCATCTAACATACAATGTGGTATTCTGTTGCTAAGGTGCAGCTGTGTTTAAACTGGCCTGTCCCTTTAAGAAAAAAAGAAAGAGCTTCCATTTATATAGCGCCTTTCACGACCTCAGGATGTCCCAAAGCGCTTTACAGCCAATGAAGTACTTTTTGAAGTGCAGTCACTGTTGTAATTAAGGTCACAAACTCTAATTGTGCTGATTAGGGACATGCTGAAGTTAATTGCTGTGGTGAGGGGAGTTTAATGTTTCCAGGAGTCTCTCTTTTTAAAAAATAATTTTAAACACTCTGAAGTGTGTTGCCTAAACTGTGTGAAAGCCAAGATTTTTATACATAGTACTAGAAGCTCATAGTGAGTCAGAGAACACCCTATTTTAGAACAATAACGGAGTTATCAACAAAGTAGGATGAGGTGAGGAGTGGGAGGGGAGAGGCAGAGTGAGACACTGGTTGAAACAGCAAGGGAAAGCCAGAAATGTGGATCCCAAACCGAAGCAGCGATACTGGCTGTGAACAGTGGGGAACAGGCAGGCAAAGCAGTAAACAAGTGGAAGGCAATTAAAGCCTAGAGGAAAGCAAGTTTCAAGATTAAAATGAACAAATACAACCCTAAAAAGTTTAAAATTTAAAAAAAAGAAATGACTAGCATTTATATAGTGACTTTCACAATCTCAGGATGCTCCAAAGCACTTTACAGGCAATGAAGTACTTTTGAAATGTAGTCACTGTTGTAATGTAGGAAACACAGCAGCCAATTTGCGCACAGCAAGATCCTATAAACAGCAATGAGATAAATGACCAGACAATCTGTTTTAGTGATGTTGGTTGAGGGATAAATATTGGCCAGGTCACCGGGGAGAACTCCGCTGCTCTTCTTCAAAATAGTACCGTGGAATCTTTTACGTCCACCTGAGAGGGCAGACGGGGCCTTGGTTTAAAGCCTCATCCAAAAGACGGCTCCTCCAACTGCACAGCACTCCCTCAGTACTGCACTGGTGGTGCCAGCCTGGATTTTGTGCTGAAGTGGGAGTGGGACTTGAACCCACAACCTTCTGCCTCGGGTGAGAGTGCTACTACTGAGCCACGGCTGACACACAAAATGAACTTCTTGAGGATAAAAAATTCTCTGGAAAAAATCCAAGATGGTGCCCGAGCTCTGAGAGAAAACTCAAAACTTTGGCCCACAGCCACCCACAATTATGCAGTCTGTGTGACAAGTTTACACAGGTAAATCTCCTTATAAATGTGGATGTAGGAATTTATTATGGTAAAAAATTGACACAAAGAATGTAACAAAAACTTGACAACAGGGAGCCAATTGGTATGCACAGGAATTGTGAGCAGATAAAAATAATTTTAATATATAGCATAGATAGATACAAATATATAAAACATTCTTCTATAAAATTGGTAAGTATTTTGAACAAAAAAAACTGCCGCATATTTTCTCTCTCCTTTAAGTAAATCCACTGTTAGTTATTACAACATGTTTGCATGGTAGGCTAATGATGAGGAATAAGGTATATTCTAACGCAATTGTTTATTATGCAGATCGAACATGCCAACCCACACCAACTTTTTACAGAGACAGACTCTCATTGGCAATAGACTATTATTTATTTAAATTTGAAGCCTGTGGTGCAGGAGCTATAATGTCATGGTTTGATCCAGCACTGTCTATAGGGCTGTTTAGTTGTGTTTTTCCTGCACATTTTGTTGCTGATGTGAGGTGAGGGAGAGTGGGACTGTATTCCAACACACCTCCCTCAAACACTCCTACAGCCTCTCGGGGATCAGACTGCAGAATTAGAAACAGCCTGCGGAGGAAAATCTGGGTCAGTCGTATTTCTGCAGGCCGATATTTACTAGGAGTTGAGTTTTAATTGTCAGGGATCAGGCTGTCTGTGACAGCTCACAGAAAGGGGGAGAGAGAGAGAGAGAGACTGACAGACAGAGAGAGAGACTGACAGACAGAGAGACTGACAGACAGAGAGAGAGACTGACAGACAGAGAGACTGAGACAGAGAGAGAGACTGAGACAGAGAGAGAGACTGACAGATAGAGAGAGAAATTGACAGACAGAAAGTGACAATGACAGAGTCTGACAGAGATAGACTGACAGACAGAGAGACTGACAGATAGACAGAGAGAGAGACTGACAGAGCTGACAGAGAGAGAAAGGAAGAGAGGCTGACAAAGAGAAAGAAAGAGAAAGAGAAATTGACAGAGAGAGAGTGACTAACAGAGACAGAGAGACTAGCAGAGAGAGAGTCTGACAGATAGAGAGAGATTGATAGGGAGAGAGAAAGGCTGAGACGGAGAGACTGGCAGAGAGAGAGACTGGCAGAGAGAGAGACTGGCAGAGAGAGAGACTGGCAGAATGAAAGAGAGAGACTTACAGAGACAGAGAGAGAAAGAGACTGACAGAGATAGAGACTGACAGACAGAGAGAGAAAGAAACTGACAAAGAGAAAAAAAATAGAGACCAACAGAGAGAGACAGAGATAAGGACAGATAGACAGAGATAAGGACAGATAGACAGAGATAAGGACAGATAGACAGAGATAAGGACAGATGGACAGAGAGAGAGACAGACAGAGAGAGAGAGACAGACAGAGAGAGAGAGACAGACACAGAGAGAGAGACAGACAGAGAGAGCACTTTTTGATGTGAAGTCCTTCGCTAAAGATTTTCAACTAATTTTCAGCAGCAGCAAAACAAATATTAGAAATGAGCAACATCCCACATGTAATCAATCTGCCCTTATCCTACCCCATGTCCTGTGTCATAGAAAGAAAGGAAGATCCTGCATTTATATAGCCCCTTTCATGACCTCAGGACATCCCAAAGTGCTTTACAGCCAATGAAGTACTTTTGAAGTGTAGTCACTGATGTAATGTAGGGAACCTCTATCGTTTATTAATATTGTTTGACTTTTGTCTTATCCTTCTCCATAGACTGCAGAGCTCGTGTTCTGGAATCCCTTGAGATCAGTCTTGTTGGTCTTCTCCATACACTCTCTAATGTATGAACATCCTTTTTCTATTGTGGAGAGCAGAACTGAACCCAACAATCCAACTGTGGTCTGATCGATGTATGGTGATGTCTCAGTACTCCACAGTACTGGCTGTGTATTCCAGTATTGTGTTACCTTTTTTAATTCCTTCTCCACACTCTTGAGACATTGAAAGTGACATGTTTATTATTAGTCCCAGATCCGTTTCTAGGTCTCTCTGTGTTAATGCTGTCCCATTGATTGTATACTTATGTTGCACAATTTTCACCTAATGTGTAATACTTTATATTTGTCGGTATTGAATTTTATTTGCTATTTGTTTGCCCAAGTTGGAAACACTGATTTAAATCCCCCTGCACATCTTTAACTGAATTCCCTGTCTCTACTGCATTTTGTAAATTAGTATGTCTGCAAATTTGACAAGTTTTCAATTGGTTTTGGCATCCAGGTCTCTTATGTAGATTAAATACAACACAGAGCCAAGCACTGACCACTGTAGAATGCCACTGAACACCTTCCCCAGTCTAACATTACACCTCCCATGAGTACTCCCTCTTTCCTACCTTTTAACCAACTGCTTTTCCAAGTCCCATGTCCTACCCTGGAACTGTATGGCTTTTAGTTTAGCAAGAAGTCTTTCATGTGGAACTTCCGATCATCCAAACTTCTGCTGCCTGTATTCTATCCCACATCATTTCTCATTCACCCATCACCCCTGTCCTCGCTGACCTACATTCGCTCCCTGTTCCCATGATTCTGGCCTCTTGTCCATCCTCCCCTCACTTTGCCCCACCATTGGCAGCCGTGCCTTCCGCCGCCTAGGCCCCACCCAGTTTCAGGCAGGCAACTGACTTGGGGGGGGCACTCAGATGAAGCCCGGGAATTAAAATGGCCTGAGCTGAGCTCGGGGGGCATTTGGTGCTCCCCACACGGCTGATTCCCTTTTCCAGTTAAAATCTCGAGCTTGGTTCAATTGGTGGTACATTCACCTCTGAGTCAGAGGTGTACCAGTTCAAGCTGCACCGTGGGCTTGCGTACATAATCTAGGCTGGCACGTGAGTGCCGCACTGAGGGGGTGCTGCATTGTCAGAGGTGCCATCTTTCCACCGAGATGTTTAACTGAGGTCCTGCCAGCCTGTTCTGGTAGATGAATGATAGCCCATGGCACTATTCAAAGAAGTGAAATGATTGTCCTGGTCAACGTTACTCCCTCAACCAAAACAGAGGCCTCAATTTTAAGTTGGGGTGGGATCATTCTGTGCAAGGAGCCTGGGCGCAAAACAAGTTTGCATAGTGAAGCCCGGAGAGGTTTTAACTCCCGGGCCTCATTTCTGTATCCAGGCCCCAACTCCCACCCGAACTGACGTGGTTTCCTCTTGGTAGGGAGAGTTAAAATCAGGGCCAGATTGTATGACGATTCATTCACTTGCCGTTTGTGCGACCTTACCAAGGTGACCGTGGAACCCGTGCACCGAGCCAGTCAGGGGCCCCGAGCGAATCCAGCGATAAGTATCCAGTATCGTCGTCGAGTAAAATGTAGGGGCCTCGAACCGAACCTTTGCACGGGGTCCCCCGCAAGGTACAAGCCGTCTCTGGGCACCAGCCACCCTTTGGTACCTCGATCAAGTGGCCATCGTTCCGTTGTAAGCTCAGGCCAGGAGGCCAATCCCAACCAAGCCCAGCCTCATCTTCACCTAATATCCGCACATTCCGACAGGATGGTGATCGGATGCAGGGGCTCTCCCTGCTGATTGTCCCCTCCAGGGGTTCTGAAGCCAGCTGCAACACCTTCACTGCCACCTCAGTCGAGAGCAGATACCTCAGCACAGACTGGGGATTAGTGAGCCAGTTGGGTTTTTACGACAATCCGACAGCTTGACGGTCACTTTTATTAATAAACTTAATTCAAAATTCTCGAACTGCCATGGTGGGATTTGAACTCACATTCTCTGGATTATCAGTTGCCTGGATTACTAGACCAGTAACCTAATGCGACCGTACTCAGGACCAGTTGCGCACCATAAACTTTCAAAGCTCCTTGGACTTAAGGGAGTGAAGGTAGGGGCCATACCAGGAGGAATGACCAGGGTGAGAGAGAGAGTAATGGTTTTAATGGGGACAAGGGCATCAAAGATGGAGGTGAGGGTGTGATTGAGCAGATCGGTAGCTGCAGAAATGTTGTGGTGAATGGAGGGCCAAAGGCTGGACAGTTGGGAATTTGTAAATGACCTGGGGGAGCGTTGTTTTCCGGGAGCATGTGCAGATGGAAGTGGGGTTGGGAGGAGGAAGGGGGATGTGAGTGGTGAGGGATACAAGGAAGCGATCAGAAATGGCCTTATCTGTGATTGAGATGAAGGGAACAGAGAGGCCATGTGAGATGGCAAGGTCAAGGGGACGGCTGTGAATATGGGTAGGGGAGTTTATATGGAAAGAGAGATTAAGGGAGGATAGGAGGGCAGTGAACTCACAGGAGAGAGGCCAAGGTCAGTTGAAATGGAGGTTGAAACCATTGAGGATGAGAAGTCGCTCGCTGCTGAGGCTGAGGGAGGAAAGGAGTGAGGATATCTTGGTGAGAAAGAAATGTTAGAACACAGTGTGGTTGAAAAATGAGTGAAAGGAATGACAAATTTAAGGTGGCATCTCAATATATTTAAGCAGAAGAAAAAGAATTTTCCAAAAGTATCAAATTGTTTTTTCTTTCCGTACAAGCAGTCGGCTTTCTGTTGATGTCAAGTGACGTTGTGAAAATGACAGCAGAATTAAAGAGGGGAAAAATGATTTGAATTTGAAAGGAGATGCTGGCTTTTTATAAATAAAAGATCAATGCAGGATCGCTCCAGAATCGGAATTTTAATTTTTAATGCAGCTATAATTAAGTGTACAGAAGATGACAGAAATTGAAATGTGTGGCTGGCAAATCAGAGATTGAAACTTATCCGCGGATGGAGCAAATCAGAGCCCCCTCGCCTGAAAAACATTGTAGAGTGTTTCATCGCCCGGCTGACTGAGGGCTTCCTACAAATGGGGAGGAGCACAATCAGGCTCCTAGTGTTCGTAAAACTTCAAATTAAAACTTAAAAGCCTAGAGAGAAAAAAGAAGCGGCTGTTTCTCTAGAAAAGAGAAGGCTGAGGGGTGACCTGATAGAGGCCTTTTAAGATTATGAAAGGGTTTGATAGGGTAGACGTAGAGAAAATGTTTCCACTTGCGGGGGAGACCAGAATGAGGGGTCATAAATATAAGGTAATCACTAATAAATCCAAAGGGAATTCAGGAGAAACTTCTTTACCCAGAGAATGGTTAGAATGTTGAACTCGCTACCACAAGGAGTAGTTGAGGTGAATAGCACAGATATATTTAAGGGGAAGCTAGATAAACACATGAGGGAGAAAGGAATAGAAGGTTATGCTGATAAGGTTAGATGAAGAGAGGAGGGAGGAGGCTCGTGTGGCGCATAAACACTGGCATTGACCAGTTGGGCCGAATGGCCTGTTTCTATGCTGTAATTTCTATGTAATATTATGTAATGTAATTGCTGTTTTGTCCAGCTGGGTGGGACTGCCCTCGCCTGGTTCCATTTCTATCTATCCAGTCTTAACCAGAGAATCTCCTGCAATGGCTTCTCTTCCTACTCCCGCACCATTACCTCTGGAGTCCCCCAAGGATCTATCCTTGGCCCCCTCCTATTTCTCATCTACATGCTGCCCCTCGGCGACATCATCCGAAAACACAGCGTCAAATTCCACATGTGTGTTGATGGCACGCAGCTTTATCTCCCTATCAGCCCTCTCAACCCCTCCACTGGCTTTGATTTGTCATGCTGCTCATTGACTTCAATTATCGGATGAGCATCAATTTCCTCCAATTAAACATTGGGAAGACTGAAGCCTTTGACTTTGGTCCCTGCCATAAATTCCGTTCCCTAGCCACCAAGTCCATCCCCTCCCTAGCCACTGTCTCAGGCTGAACCAGAAACGTTCGCAGTCTCATTGTTTTGTTTGATCCTGAGCTGAGTTTCCGACCCAATATGTTCTCCATCACAAAGTCCGCCTACTTCCACCTTGGTAACATTGCCCATCTCCGCCCCTGCCTCAACTCATCTGCTGCTGAAACCCTCATCCATGCTTTTGTTATCTCTAGACCCGACTATTCTAATGCTCTCCTGGCCGGCTTCCCATCTCCATAAGCTTGAGCTCATTCAAAACTCTACTGCGTTCTAACTCACACAAAGTCTCAATCGCCAATCATCCTTGTGCTCGCTGACCTACATTGGCTCCCGATCCGGGAAAGCCTCCATTTTAAAATTCTCATCCTTGTGTTCAAATCCCTTCATGGCCTCTCCCCACCCTCTCTCTGTAACCTTCTCCAGGAGGATGGTGTGGTTGATCATGTCAAAGGCTGCAGGGAGATTGAGGAAGGCAAGGAATGCAGCACAGTCACAAAGAAACTCATTCATGACTTTGATTAGGGTCATCTGGGATCAGGACTGGGAGCCCTGGCTGATTTCCCCCCACCCTTCCCTAGACCAGGTGTATGGAATCCAATTGTAGTGTACTTTCTGCAGCTGCACTTGAGATCAGCTAAGTCAACAAAGACCATAGCCTGGATTTGTCAATTTGCATTATTTCGAAGCTGATGTTAATCCATTTAAAATAAATCGGTGAACACTGGGGTTAAAATTGGAAAATATGGGCCCAGGAGTTGAACCTAGGGTTGCCAACTCTGGTTGGAGGCATGCCTGGAGGTTTGATCATGTGACATTCTGACCACATGACATCTGATCACGTGACATTTGATCACATAACATTTGATCACATGACTTCTACAAATGTTATTGCATTTACCTTATAACGATGGGGGTCCCCTGTAGTTGAGTATCGTTGCTCATGGTTTCGCGTCAGCAATTGTTGTACGACAAGTTCCGAGAACCGGGAGGCCGTCCATGAGGGTGGAGAAGAGGGGAAACCGAGGGTGGAGAAGAGGGGAAACCGAGGGTGGAGAAGAGGGGAAACCGAGGGTGGAGAAGAGGGGAAACCGAGGGTGGAGAAGAGGGGAAACCGAGGGTGGAGAAGAGGGGAAACCGAGGGTGAGGAAAAGGGGAAGCTGAGGATGGGGAAGAGGAGAGCTGGAGGGAGGGAAAGAGGGGAAACCAAGGGTGGGGAAGCCGAGCGTGGGAAAGTGAGGAAACCGAGGGCGGGAGAACGATTCACAAAGGGGAAACCAGAGGTGGGATGAACTTTGATTCCATTAGTAACTAATTGTAACTCACTGAAACTGCACTGATAACTAATAGTACATTCAGATTCCCCTCATAACCAACTGATAGTCTATATGTAATTGGTAGTAATAATGCCCGATATCCTATCTGTAACTAGCAGTAATCCTATAACACGCTAATATTCACCCAGAATCCCTCTGCACTGCACAAGGTGGGGTCAGGCTCCCCAGTCAATGCCTCTTTTAACAGGCCCCATCTCTCTCCCTATCTCCTTGGACTCTGGTTTGGACTCTGGTTCTGTGTGAAGGTGACTACCCTGAACTGGGAACCTCAGTCAGAGCCCATCTGTACACTCGTCAAAACCATCCAGTACAGACCGAGCTGAAACAAACCGAGACATTGTACAAAGGGCAGCGGGCTTAGTGTTTGGGGCACTTCTCACAGGGCACATCGTCCTAAACTCAGCTCAGCAACATTTCTAAACCACTCTCTGAGCTCGGACTCAATAAAGGAGAGTTTTCATAGAAATATAGAAATTACAGCACAGGAGGAGGCCATTTCACCCCTGATGCTGTGCTCTCTCCTGTAACCCCATTCCCCCCCCCCCGGCAAAGATCTTTTTATATTCCTCCTTTTCAAATATTTATCCCATTCCCTTTGAAATAAAGTTTTAGTCTCTATCTCAATAGCCACAGATAGTGAAGTATCCCACAGTCCAACAGCCCTCAGTTCAAGAACTTTTCTCCTCCCTTCCCCCTTGTTTCTTCCAGTGAGAATTGTTGGTTTCCGTTCCCTAGTTCCCATTCGCCTACCAATGGAAATAATCTTTCACTATTTACCCACAGTAAGGTCTCGAGGTTTCACTCACCCCTTTACTGGCTGCTCCTCTCTCAGTGCTACTCCCACTCACCACCTTGCTGCTGCTGCTACTCCTGGCGCTGCAGGAAATACTGTCTCCACGCTCACCCCCAACCCATTCCCCCCCCCCGCCCAACTTGAGCCCCAATCCCCAACCCATAGTCCCCTTCCCTCCCCGGCCTCCCATCCCCTAATCCCCCATTCACATTCTCCCTCACTCCCCACTCGTCTCTACCGCTCCACTCTCGAGCCCCCCGCCCCAATTTCAGAGACCCCCATTTCAGCATCCCCAATTTTGGACCACCCCTCCCCCCACCCAATTTCAGAGCCCCCCCCATCGATTTCAGAGCCCCCCCATCGATTCCAGAGACCCCCTCCCCGATTGCCGAGACTCCCTGAATGTCGATACCTCCGATTTCCGACCCTCCAGCTCCCACCCGACTGCACTCCAGGAGTTCGCGGCTCTCTGCGGGTGACGTCACGGAGCTGAGGGGCAGGGGGGTTGGGAGGGGTGGGCACTGCGGCAGGAAATTTACATCACTAAATCTCCCGGGCTGCTGGAGACAACGCTTGGGATAGGAAACCCTGATTCTGGGTAACTCCCGGTCATTCCCGGATGGTTAGGAATCCGACCTGCAGCCTTGCTGTTTACATCATCCTGTGGGACATGGTTTTTCAGGGATCTACCATCTAGGCCTTACACTGGGATTCAGACCTTACACTGAAATTGTGGCCTTCAAAAAAAATTAGTAACACTGGATTAAAGCAGATTTGTACCTCGCAAAGTAATATGGAAAGAAAGAACTTGCATTTATATAGCGCCTCAGGACAGTAAGCTCGCACAAACAGCAATGTGACAACGACCAGATAGTCTGTTTTTTTAGCGATGTTGGTCGATTCCAATCCAGGGTTACCAGGATTCACAGTAATACAACAACATTGTGTCGCATTACTGAAGTCTGGCTGGGCACAGTTGGTGAATCAGGGCATTCAAAATGCCCACCGCACTCTTATAGCACCAAACGACACGGCAACAGGATGGCAATATTGCACATTATGTTATCTGGTTGGGCAGCGTTGGTCGGGGATGTTGAATCATAGAATCATAGAAAATTAACGGCTCAGAAGGAGGCCATTCGGCCCATCGTGTCCACGCCGGCCGAAAATGAGCCACCCAGCCTAATCGAACTTTCCAGCATTTGGTTCGTAGCCTTGAAGGTCACGGCTCTTCAGGTGCACATCCAGGTACTTTTTAAATGAGTTGAGGCTTTCTGCCTCTACCACCCTTTCAAGCAGCTCCCCACCACCCTCTGGGTGAAAAATATTTTCCTCAGCTCCCCTCTAATCGTTCTACTAATCACTTTAAATCTATGCCCTCTGGTTATTGACCTCTCTGCTAAGGGAAATAGGTCCTTCCTATCCACTCTTTCTAGGCCCCTCATAATTTTGTACACCTCAATTAAATCATCCTTCAGCCTTCTCTGTTTCAAAGAGAGCAACCCCAGCCTGTCCAATCATTCCTCATAGCTAAAATTCTCCAGTCCTGGCAACATCCTCGTAAATCTCCTCTGCACCTTCTCAGTGCAATTACATCCTTCCCGTAATGTGGTGACCAGAACTGTGCGCAGTACTCAAACTGTGGCCCAACCAATGTTTTTTATAGTTCCAGCATAACTCCCTGCTCTTATATTCTATGCTAATAAAGGAAAGTATTCCATATGCCTTCTCAACCACCTTATCTACCTGTCCTGCTACCTTCAGGGATCTGTGGACATGCACTCCAAGGTCCCTCACTTCCTCTGCACCTCTCAGTATCCTCCTATTTATTGTGTACTGCCTTGCCTTGTTTGCCCACCCCCCACCCCCGCAATGCATTACCTCACACTTCTCTGGATTGAATTCCATTTGCCACTTTTCTGCCCACCTGACCAGTCCATTGATATCTTCCTGCAGTCTACAGCTTTCCTCCTCACTATCAACCAAACGGCCAATTTTTGTATCATCTGCAAATTTCTTAATCATGCCCCCCATATTTAAGTCCAAATCATTAATATATATCTCAAAAAGCAAGGGACCTAGTACTGAGCCCTGCAGAACCCCACTGGAAACAGCCTTCCAGTCACAAAAACACCCGTTGACCATTACCCTTTGCTTCCTGCCACTGAGCCAATTTTGGATCCAACTTGCCACTTTCCCTTGGATCCCATGGGCTTTTACTTTTTTGACCATGTTATGTGGGACCTGGTCAAAAGCCTTGCTAAAATCCATGTGGACTACATCAAATGCACTACCCTCATCGACCCTCCTTGTTACCTCCTCAAAAAATTCAATCATGTTTGTCAGACACAACCTTCCCTTAACAAATCCATGCTGACTGTCCTTGATTACTCCGTGCCTTTCTAAGTGACAGTTTATCCTGTCCCTCAGAACTGATCCCAATAATTTGCCCACCACCGAGGTTAGACTGACTGGCCTGTAATTACTCAGTCTATCCCTCGCTCCCTTTTTAAACAATGGTATAATATTAGCAGTCCTCCAATCCATTGGCACCACGCCTGTATCCAAGATTGGAAAATTATTTATTGCCCATCCTTAATTGCCGCCTTCTTGAACCGCTGCAGTCCGTGTGGTGACGGTCTCCCACAGTGCTGTTAGGAAGGGAGTTCCAGGATTTTGACCCAGCGACGATGAAGGAACGGCGATATGTTTCCAAGTCGGGATGGTGTGTGACTTGGAGGGGAACGTGCAGGTGGTGTTGTTCCCCTGTGCCTGCTGCCCTTGTCCTTCTAGGTGGTAGAGTTCGCAGGTTTGGGAGGTGCTGTTGAAGAAGCCTTGGCGAGCTGCTACAGTGCATCCTGTGGATGGTACACACTGCCTTATCTTACCCTGTATGCTCCTTGACATCCAGGGGGCTCGAGATTTGGCAGCCTCACCCTTTTTCTTTGTGGGAACATGTTTACACTGCACCCCTTGATTACGGTTAATTTGCTCACCGATTGGTCATAAACCTGTAACCGTCGTCATCACGGCTCGGGGATGTATTTGTACAGACACATTCTCCCGACACAAGTCTTCTGATGGTCAGTACACGGCCAGGGTTGGGAACTGACGCTTGGTGCTTTGAATGATGGATCCCCCCAAAGCTCAGTAACCAGTCCCTTGTATGTGTAGTGTCAATAAGTAGAACAAATTCATGTACTGGCAGAACTAAAGAATTATTTCAACAAAGCGGACTGGTTGGAGGTGTACAGCGGAAGGGTCAAGAACCAGAGGACATAGATTTAAGGTGATTGGCAAAAGAACCAAAAGTTACATGAGGAAAAATGTTTTTACACAGCGAGTGGTTATGATCTGGAATGCACTGCCTGAGGGGGTGGAGGAGGCAGATTCAATCATGGCCTTCAAAAGGGAACTGGATAAATACTTGAAACAAAAAAATGTTCAGGGCTACGTGGATAGGGCAGGGGAGTGGGATTAGCTGGATTGCTCATGCACAGTGCCGGCGCGGACTCGATGGGCCGAATAGCCTCCTTCCACGCTGTAACCTTTCTATGATTCTACGATTATATGAAATAAAAATGTTGTCAAAACCTTCATCGCAAACTATGTGGTAATTCTAAATCTAGCTGTTGGCGGAAACAATTTAGTTTCTTTTGATTGGGAGATAAAGATGTCTGTGCAGAGTAGACGGTGAAAGGATGTTTGCCTGTCTTCCTGTGAAACGCCACAGTGTTTATTTCTGTCAGATGGCAGTTGTTTAATTCAATGTGACAGCAGTCACTGACAGGCTGTTTAATTCCTCATGCCACTGAAGTTTGTGGGATTGGCAGCATTTGTGTGCCAGCGTCAGGCCTCTCTGACATTGCCCCTTTGATGATTTTACACAGCAAGATCCCAGACATGTAAAGAAATAGTGCAACAACCCAGCTGGTGAGATGAATGATCCACAGTCAGAGTGCAGACAGAATAATGGACAATTGGAGTGAGTTACAGGCTAGAATCTAATCGAGGGATTTAAATAGTTGAAGTCTGGGAAAATATTAGATGAGATGTGATATGAATTGGTTGAGATAATCTGATGAGGCTGGAATCTAATCAAAGGGTCTGAATGGTTTAAACATGGAATAATAGATACCTAGGAATGAGTTAAAGGTTGGAATCTAATAAAGGGGCTTGGGTGGTTTCTACATAGAATAATGGTAACCTGGAAAAGAGTTACAGGCTGGAATCTAATCAAGGGGTTCGGGTGGTTCATCTTTAATGTATTGAAATTCCTACATCAGTCGTGCACTCTACTGAAAGATTCTATGGTAACAATTCCTGTCACAATTCCCAGTTAAAAGGTCCATAGTTACCTGTCACCATTCCCTGTCATGCCACTGGCTGGTGCTTTATTCGAATCATTGCTCCCAGTTACACCACCGTGTGGTGTACAGCCTGCTTATATCTTGCTACAGCTTTCTCTGTTGTATCTTTGACTATCTCAAGAAACATATTATAGATTTTGAACTATTTCTGTGTTTCCAATTGTGTTCCTTTAAGGTTGGTGATCTGCGGAAATTTCCTTCCCGTCTGCCATGGAACCCTGCTGTAGCCCAACTTGGGCCCCATCCGCTGGCCCAAATCCCTTCGGGCCTCGAGGCCTTAAATTCATGAGCCTACTCGCTCGAGCAACTGCTGCCCTGGCCTCAATCAAGGAAATCCTTCCACTCCCTGCCAAGTTTACAGGCCCGCTCATCGCTTGGGCCTTGCACCACTCCCAGAAATCCCGCCCATCCCCTGTGCACCCTTCACTCCTTGCCTATCATTGCCCAGACCCCACTCATTGCCCAGGCTCCAGGTCCCACTCATTGCCCTGCTCATTGTCCAAGTCCTGCACATTGCCCAGGCCCCACTCATTGCTCGGGCCCCGCTCATTGCCCAGGCCCCAGGCCCCACTCATTGCCCAGGCCCCAGGCCCCACTCATTGCCCAGGCCCCGCTCATTGCCCAGGCCCCAGGCCCTGCACATTGCCCAGGCTCCGCTCATTGCCCAGGCCCCACTCATTGCCCAGGCTCCGCTCATTGCCCAGGCCTCACTCATTGCCCAGGCCTCACTCATTGCCCAGGCCCCGCTCATTGCCCAGGCCCCAGGCCTCACTCATTGCCCAGGCCCCGCTCATTGCCCAGGCCCCAGGCCCCACTCATTGCCCAGGCCCCGCTCATTGCCCAGGCCCCAGGCCCTGCACATTGCCCAGGCTCCGCTCATTGCCCAGGCCTCACTCATTGCCCAGGTCTCACTCATTGCCCAGGCCTCACTCATTGCCCAGGCCCCAGGCC
Organism: Heptranchias perlo; assembly: GCF_035084215.1. Lineage (NCBI taxonomy): Eukaryota > Metazoa > Chordata > Chondrichthyes > Hexanchiformes > Hexanchidae > Heptranchias > Heptranchias perlo. The sequence continues at coordinate 62,545,870 of NC_090337.1, read as the reverse complement.
CCACTCATTGCCCAGGCCCCGCTCATTGCCCAGGCCCCAGGCCCCACTCATTGCCCAGGCCCCACTCATTGCCCAGGCCCCAGGCCCCGCACATTGCCCAAGCCCCAGGCCCTGCACATCGCCCAGACCCCGCTCATTGCCCAGGCCCCAATTATTGTGCTGCCTTTTCTGTCGTCGCCCTTTCCAGCCCAAAACCCATCTCTGCTCCCACACGGTCTCTATTCAGCGAATCAGGCTACCAAAGTACCTGGGATTACGTCCATATTTATTTTTCAATTGAAAAAAATATATAGTCGTGGCTTCAGTTCATAGAATTCATCAGTGGGCCAGCCAGGAAGCCATTTGATAAACAGATAAATGCAGCATCCGTTTGGCAGCAAGGCAGCTGGGCATACATTTAATAAATGTGGACTCCGCCCATGGAACCAAGCTTCCGGGGGCACGGAGGGAATCCGTAATTGATTTAATACTGCTCACCCTACACTCTACCCCAACAAGTGCCCCCATTCCCCAATGCCCACTGCCGGCCCACATATCAACGGTCTGATCACTACCATCACCAAACCATTCACATCCCCTCACTACCCCGATGGCCAATCACTCATTACCACTCCCCCCACCCCCCAATCCCCATTACCAAGTATACAAACTCTGAGGTGCAACTTTCTGCCGCAGTGCAATCGAGAAGATACGCTCGAGTTTATGCCCATTTATACCCCAATGTCAATTTACACCCAAGTTTCCTGTCCTAATTAGACTACGACAAAGTGTAAATAAAACCAATGTAACTACAAAATAAAAAAAATATGCTTTAATATTAAATGACCTGATAATCTAGATTTTGTGCTCAAGTCTCTGGAGTGGGGCTTGAACCTATGACCTTATGACTTGGAGGTGGGAGTGCTAACACTGAGCCACAGCATTATGATTGGCTCGCTGAGAGAATGAGTCACTGGGAATGGGGAGAGCTTGACAACAGTCCAGTTCCAACTCTAACCACAGGTTTGATGAGCTATGGATCCAGTTTTTATATACCCTTTACCAACACATTCCCTAGACGAGAGTGGGAGTCAGACTCCTCATTTGTTGTGGGGGGGGGGTGGAGTTACGATCACAGCGGTTCGGAGTTCCGGGGCTGTGATCGTAGGTACAGTCCTGCTCCTCCAGGGGGGCCGACGGTAATAATTCGACATTCACCTTTGGTGGGCCTCTTTGGTTCTATCGCCCGTGGAACAGGTCAGAGCGTGCACGGCACATGGTCCCACCAGTTTGACCAGAGTGAGCAATCGGGGTCCTATTTACATCATAGGACCTCGAGTTGCATATTAAAAGGGGCCTATCTCCAGAAAGAGACGGGCGTTTTGGACACCCGGTGGTCAACCCCTTTGAAAATAGAATCAAAAATCCATACAGTACAGAAGGAGGCCATTCGGCCGATCGTGCCTATGCCAGCCCTTTGAAAGAGCTATCCAATTAGACCCACTTCCTGCTCTTTCCTCATAGCCCTGCAAATTTTTCCCCTTAAAGTAGTTATTCAATTTCCTTTCAAAAGTTACTATTGAATCTGCTTCCACCACCCTTTCAGGCAGTGCATTCCAGGTCATAACAACTCGATGCGTAAAAATTCTCCTCATCTGCCCTCTGGTTCTTTTGCCAATCACCTTAAATCTGTGTCCTCTGGTTACTGACCCTTCTGCCAGTGGGAACAGTTTCTCCTTATTTACTCTATAAAATCCCCTCATAATTTTGAACACCTCTATCAAATCTCTTCTTAACCTTCTCTGCTCTAAGGAGAACAATCTCAGCTTCTCTGGTCTCTTCACATAACTTAAGTCCCTCACCCCTGGTACCAATCTAGTAAATCTCCCCTGTGCCCTCGCCAAGACATCGCCAGTGTTAACAAGGGCGGTAAGTCAATCGACCCCATTTTGAGACCGTCACTGCCAATCGACCCCTTAGTGTTTAATGGCCCAGCATGGCCATCTGAAAAATGTATTACAAGCTAACTTGATAAGGCCATCAACAATGGATTTTTTTTAACAGGAATTGTGGTCTATCAAAAGAAAATGCCATAACGAGGATGTGTTATGGAGACGTTTATTGAAGACGAAACCTTAAGTAGCGCTGCTTTATGTCAGAAAAGGGATAACATTTTCCAATACAGGGCCCCACGCACCCCAAGTACAGATGGGAAAATCACAGGTGCACTGTCCCCAATTTTCATCCAGCTTGAATTGGGAGAGTTTAAGAACAGTACCTGCTTAACTGTGTTGGAGGGGGCAAGGACGCCAGGTTGAATTAAGGGGGAAGCAGAGTGCCACTGTAACTTGGGAGGGCTGAAGCAGAAGAAAGCATCCCGTGAAAAGGGGTACCGAGTTGGGTGGGTTATGGATTTTAACGACAGGTGGAGAACAAGTGGGCGGCGGGCGTTGCCATTTTGATTCCGCCAAACGGGCACTTCACAGAATCTTGCCGCTTCTGGGAAAGTGGGAAATTGGAGACGGTTGAAGCCTAGGCTGTTCTGTGGGCAGCTTCCAGCAGTGGTCCCTTTAAGAGCTGATGGTTAGGCCGCTTGCCGACTGGTACAGATGGGTGAAGCCTGCTCGGTGCACAATCCATCCATCTGTACCTCAAAATTGCAATCCCCGTCCTTTGTACGTAACGGGATACCTGATTTGTATCTTAACTTTCGCCTGAAAGAGGCAGGCGTCTCAGAGCCGCTCACCTTAGCACCCTACCCAAGATGGCGCTGCGTAAATGGAGCGGTAAATGACCCAGTGCCATTTTCGGGTTTGCCACCACCCCGTTTCTGCCAGGCAGAGGGAGTTAAAATCGGCCCCTTGAGTCTCTGAACTGGGGGGTGGGGCGGTTTGATGTGGCAGAGTGACAGTGGAGGTAACTCTTGGGTCTGATTGGTCTTTTCAAAATCCAAATGTTGTTGGGACTGAAAACGGTGAAGTAAAAATGCTTAAAATTAACCAGAAGACACGGGTTGAATTTCCGCCTGGCCGCTTATCACTGAGTTTTCAGCTTTTTTAGGGTCTGTTTTGAAGCAGTTGCTAATTTTCTAAGTAGATAAATGTAAAATTAATAAGGGCACTGAAGGTTTCAGCAGAGTAAAGGGTAATGAGCCTCTTCAACTTTATGTCTAACAATAAATTAGTCTTAGTAGACCAACATTACAAGTGTCAGTGGAAGATGTTCAGGCCTGTTTAAAATTTGATTTATATAGGCCCTGTTTAGCACCTGCTTCCTTCAGTTGAGAATGACCACACCTTAATTGGCTTTAATTGGTGTGTTCGTCACCTTTACTTATTCTGTTAAAGTGATGTTTCACCAAAACGAGAGGAGGCAGTTATAATTACTGGAGATAATTCTGTCACAGTCATCATAATTCAGAGATATCCCAGAGAGTGCTAAAATCCTGCACGCTAATCGAGGGGTTCGGGTGGTTTATATATTGAATAATGGATACCCGGGAGTAAGTTACAGGCTGGAATCTAATCGAGGGGTTCGGGTGGTTTATATATTGAATAATGGATACCCGGGAGTGAGTTACAGGCTGGAATCTAATCGAGGGGTTCGGGTGGTTTATATAGAGAATAATGGATACCCGGGAGTGAGTTACAGGCTGGAATCTAATCGAGGGGTTCGGGTGGTTTATATATAGAATAATGGATACTTGGGGGTGAGATACAGGCTGGAATCTAATTGAGGAGTTTGCATGGTCTATATATAGAAAATAATGGATGCCTGGGAGTGAGTTACAGGCTGGAATCTAATTGAAGGATTTGGTTCATTTACAACTAGAGATCTGGAATTACCTGTCAATTTGTCGAATTCCATTGCAAAAGATCGAGGAAATTCTGGTATAAGGGACTTTGAGCTGTTCTTACACGGTACCTGAATGACCTCCATCTTTTGCACCATTGCCTTCGAAACCTTCGTCCCGACCCTCAGTTGGGTGGGGTATAGATTTTAACGACAGTTGGAGAACAAGCAGGCAGCAGGCTGAGCCATTTTGATTCTGCCGGCCAGTTGCGGACGCCAAACAGGCACTTCACAGAATCTTGCCGCTTCTGGAGAAGTGGGAATTTGGAGACAGTCGGAGCCCAGGCTGTTTTGCGAGCAGCCTCGAGCAGTGGTCCCTTTAAGAGCTGATGGTTGGGCTGCTCGCCGACTAGTACAGAATGGTGACGCCTACCCGATGTACGGTCCGCCATCTGCACCTCGAAATTGCGATCGGTGTTCTTTGTACGTCGTAGGATACCTGATTCGTTTCTTAACTTTCGCCTGAAAGAGGCAGGCGTCTCAGAGCCGCTCACCTTAGCACCCCACCCAAGATGGCGCTGCGTAAATGGAGCGGTAAATGACCCAGTGCCATTTTCGGGTTTGCCACCACCCCGTTTCTGCCAGGCAGAGGGAGTTAAAATCGGCCCCTTGAGTCTCTGAGCTGGGGGGTGGGGCGGTTTGATGTGGCAGAGTGACAGTGGAGGTAACTCTTGGGTCTGATTGGTCTTTTCAAAATCCAAATGTTGTTGGGACTGAAAACGGTGAAGTAAAAATGCTTAAAATTAACCAGAAGACACGGGTTGAATTTCCGCCTGGCCGCTTATCACTGAGTTTTCAGCTTTTTTAGGGTCTGTTTTGAAGCAGTTGCTAATTTTCTAAGTAGATAAATGTAAAATTAATAAGGGCACTGAAGGTTTCAGCAGAGTAAAGGGTAATGAGCCTCTTCAACTTTATGTCTAACAACAAATTAGTCTTAGTAGACCAACATTACAAGTGTCAGTGGAAGATGTTCAGGCCTGTTTAAAATTTGATTTATATAGGCCCTGTTTAGCACCTGCTTCCTTCAGTTGAGAATGACCACACCTTAATTGGCTTTAATTGGTGTGTTCGTCACCTTTACTTATTCTGTTAAAGTGATGTTTCACCAAAACGAGAGGAGGCAGTTATAATTACTGGAGATAATTCTGTCACAATCATCATAATTCAGAGATATCCCAGAGAGTGCTAAAATCCTGCATGCTAATCGAGGGGATCGGGTGGTTTATATATTGAATAATGGATACCCGGGAGTGAGTTACAGGCTGGAATCTAATCGAGGGGTTCGGGTAGTTTATATATAGAATAATGGATACCCGGGAGTGAGTTACAGGCTGGAATCTAATCGAGGGGCTCGGGTGGTTTATATAGAGAATAATGGATACCCGGGAGTGAGTTACAGGCTGGAATCTAATCGAGGGGTTCGGGTGGTTTATATATAGAACAATGGATACCCGGGAGTGAGTTACAGGCTGGAATGTAATCGAGGGGTTCAGGTGGTTTATATATAGAATAATGGATACCCGGGAGTGAGTTACAGGCTGGAATCTAATCGAGGGGTTCGGGTGGTTTATATATAGAATAATGGATACCCGGGAGTGAGTTACAGGCTGGAATCTAATCGAGGGGCTCGGGTGGTTTATATAGAGAATAATGGATACCCGGGAGTGAGTTACAGGCTGGAATCTAATTGAAGGATTTGCTTCATTTACAACTAGAGGTCTGGAATTACCTATGAATTTGTCGAATTCTATCGCAAAAGAGCGAGGAAATTCTGCTGTAAGGGTCTTTGACCCATTCTTGTGCGGCACCCGAATGACCTCCGTCTTTTGCACTGTTGCTTTCGAAACCTTCGCCTCGACCCTTGGCCTCTTATTAGCATAGCCCCGCCTCCCCATGTGAAAGAGCCTGCAATGCAAATTTCCTGTACTGGTGCAGGTTCAGAATGACTGTAAATTCGTACCCAAAATTTCAGGCCTTTGAATTCTCGCTCCTCAGAGAGATTGGGAAACGAGGTCCCAGTTCTGGAGTATAAAACCAAAGACACTGTTGATAAAGCACGTTAAACCTATTTTGTTGCCTGTTAAATTCATTAAGCTATAAAGCGTGGGTCTACCAATAAATCCTAATGAAAGACTGTAAACCACTTTCAATTCTGTTGCGCCTGGGGTGCAATCATTCCATTGTACAACAGATAGATAAAGAAATCTCTTCATCGGTATCTTCACTTTGGACACACAGGGAGCAGAGTGTAGCTCCACAGTAGTGTCGCTGTGGGGGGGGCGGGGGGGGGAACGGGAGGGTGGAAATTGGCCTTCGGCAGGAGCAGCAACGGGTTATTAGTGAATTGTCAGCCTGTTTCACACCACTCCCGGTTTTCGCTTCCATCGCGGGAAGTAAAGCGGGCTGCCGATTGGCCATGACACTGTTTCTCGCTACTGACGGAGACTAATTTTACCCCCAATTATATTGCTTTAAAAAGTCCTGAAACACATAACGTTTGATTAAAAGAAGTTTTGCGTGATGTTGAAGTTAAAAGGCTTGGTAATTGGTCGTTAAAATGACGAGAGCAAGCTGGGTTATTTGGGAGGGCTGTGATACTTCCCTTTCACGCTGCTGTGTGTGAAGACTGATGTCAAAGTCAAGAAAAATAATCTCTGTTTTATAAATATAGGTTACGAGAAGCATAGACAAAATGTTCTGTCTGTTCCCTTTACAGCCCAGAGAACGAGAGTATTATTCGTAGAATTAGTAGTGGTGAGTGAGTCATTTGACTTTGTGCTGTAGAGAGATTTGACAGTCGGGACAACGTTGGAAACATCCATTGTGTCAGCGTAGCTTAACAGTAGCACTCTCGTCTCTGAGTCAGAAGGTTGTGCGTTCAAATCTCACTCCAGAGACTTGAGTATAAAATCTTAGGCTTACACTCCAGTGCTGCACTGTCGGAGGTGCTGCTTTTCATATGAGACATTAAACTGAGGCCCAGTCTGCCCTCACAGATGGATTTAAAAGATCCCTTGGCACTATTTCGAAGAACAGCAGTTGACTTTTCCCTGGTGTCCTGGACGATATTTATCCCTCAACCAGCATCACTAAAACAAATTATCTGGTCTTTATCACATTGCTGTTTGGGGGACCTTGCTGTCAGCAAATTGGCTGTGTGTTTCCGACATTACAACAGTGACTTCACTTCAAAAAGTACTTCATTGGTGATGCTTTAGGACATCCTGAGATTGTGGAAGGTGCTATATAAATGTAAGTCTTACTTTCCCGCATTTCTGGGTCTATCCAAATTTCGGCTGGAGCTGAGGTCCAAAGTAAGTCCGAGAAGCGATCGGGGGGGTTAGGGGGCGAGGGTGAGCCAGCGGTTTTTTGGAGCCAAGCGAAGTGCTCCTACTCCTGCTCCAACCGACTCCACAAACAAACATCATTTTGGACGTTTTGGGGCCTTTATTTGTGTGGCCTCCAGCAGTCGCTCTAATGACCAGTTAGCCAGCTCAAGGCCCCAGAAATTCTAGTCGGAGCTTGTGCATCGTAAATTCCAACTGGTCTTAATTTAGGAGTCTGGGTCTGAAATAGGCGCAGGAGCATCAATTCAATATTGAGGCCTGTGCTCATTTCAGGCAGTTGCCATGGCGCCTGAGAAAAGGCCCCAATCAATTTTGCAGAGGGTTGAACTCCCGTGCAGATCGGGCGCAGGTGTCTGCCCCGCTAAATTGGTTATCGTTGTGCCCTCCTTATGCCCATGAAATGGGCACTATGATGTTGAATTTAGGCCCCTCACCCTCTAACTCACCAAATGATACGATGTGTCTGGTTTACTGTATCACTCCAGCTCTTCAGAGTTTTATTTTTTTTTAGCAACTTGATTGGTTGGCATTGTTCAAGTAAAGTAAAATCATGAGGGAATTTCTCTCCTCATTAGTTTGGCATTTCATTGTTGGGGACTGGAAGACCATTTAACCCGACGTCAGCATCACCCACATTGGGTACGGTGCAAACCAGTTGTGTGGTGGGAGCTCCATCATGTGCTTTGACCCTAACCTCAGAAGGGCAGCAATATGACATTTCCATTTCCCACACTAGCCATCCCTGTCTGACTGAACAATGGGCACTTTTATACTCGTTTGACTTGAGGCCTATCAGGAACATGGGTTGAAAACGCACATCACATTCAGACCCTTACAACCAGTAGACAGGCAACTTTCTTCCCCTCCTTCTGGACTGGAATCAAACCCCAAGTGTCAGAGGTGAAAGGGCAGCATGCTAGGCCAGGGCACCACCTAGTTGCCCCGTGATTGATTAATTTGTGAAAGTCCTTTCAGTCGTTTGTGCTATTTTTCTGTGGTTTGTAGCAGTTGGAGACTATTTGATGAGTTTTGTGGGAGCTGCTTGTGCAGCTGTTCTTGTGGCTGAAAGTCTGGTGAAGTGGTTGCCAGCTTTGAGTATTTTGTTTGGCGGATGTTAAGGGCATGGTCGAGTCACTGCTTGGCTGGCATCATATGATTCAAACTTGTTTTTTTTTCCTTTTTGCAGATCTTTTGGGTTCCTCCAGTCTAACTGAAGCCACCAATTTCTGCCGTCTGACAAGTGCTATCTGGCTCCCATCACCACAAGTCACCTCTCAGGGCTTGATGGCCGGCGCGGACACGATGGGCCGAAGGGCCTCTATCCGTGCTGTATGACTCTATGACTCTATGACTCATGGTGCAGACTGTTCACTGCCTCGTCTTGTAATCGCTGGACCCTGTCTTAATGCAAACCCACTTCTCATCAAATCTACTCAAAAGCATTCAGCCCCTCGAGCCTGTTCTGCCATTCAATCAGATCATAGCTGATCTGTACCTCAACCCATTTACCTGCCTTTGATCCATATCCTAGAATACCCTTACCTAATAAAAATCTATCGAACTCAAACTTGAAAATTTAAATTGGCCCCCAGCATCCACAGTCTTTTGGGGCAGAGAGTTCCAGATTTCCATTACCCTTTGTGTGAAGAAGTGCCTCCTGATTTCACTCCTGAATGGCCAAGCTCCAATTTTAAGATTGTGCTCCTTGTTCTGGATTCCCCCACCATTCGTTATCTACCCTATCGAATCCTTTTATCATTTTAAACGCCTCGATTAGATCACCCCTCAATCCTCACTCTTGCAGAAACCGGATGTATTTCGCAGAATTTCGGGATGGGGGAATAATGTGGAGTGGGATAAACTAATGCCTCTCAACTCTGTAACCTAGGCTCAAATCCAGCCCAGACTGATGTGATAGAAGTCTTCTCTTCCTTTTGGCGGTCATGGTCTTACATGAAATGAGTCTGGATGGTCTCAAGCCAGTTCCTGATCTATGGTGATCTATGGGCCCACAGTTTAATCTGGCATCAATTGCCAAGAGTGGTCGCAGGTTAGTGGGTGTGGCAAATAGAACAAAACGTCACACTGGTGCAGTTCCTTTTCTAAAATTGGCATTGAGGCACATTGTTCATTCAGAGAAGATAAGGCTTCACTTGGCACCTATGCCTGACTTGGGATTGCTTGATGTTGACATAGAGGTCCTGTAATGAGAAAGTGTTTCATCACCTTGCACTGACCTTCCTCATTTTATGAGTCGAAAAATTCACAAAGACTGGGAATTTTCTTGGAGCTGCTCCCGGTCCACCGGCGTAACCTTACCAGGAGTGCAGCAGAAACCTGTTTATAGTTGACTGAGCAGGAGCAACTCCGAGGAAATTCCCAGCCCAAAAAAAAGTTTATATGGAGCAGTGGATGGGAATGGGGCAGGGGTGAAGCACTGTTTATTGTACCAGGAAGTTACAAAATTCAACACAAAACGTCAAGCATCTCTCGAATTTGCACATGAGGTCTTCAAAAGACAACTATGACTGTCACCCTCACAAAGAACTGCTGAAGCCCTTTGTCAGCAACGAGGTAAATTATGAGGACAGGTTGCATAGACTTGGCTTGTATTCTCTTGAGCATAGAAGATTAAGGCGTGATCTGATTGAGGTGTTTAAGACGATTAAAGGAGTTGATAGGGTAGATAGAGAGAGAAACTATTTCCTCTGGTTGGGGAGTCCAGAACAAGGGGGAACAACCTTAAACTTAGAGCTCGGCCTTTCAGGGGCGATGTCAGGAAGCACTTTTTCACACAAAGGCTGGTGGAAATCTGGAACTCTCTCCCCTAAAAAGCTGTTGAGGCTTGGGGGGCAACTGAAACATTTAAAACTGAGATTGATAGATTTTTGTTGGGTAAGGGTATTAAGGGTTACGGAACCAAGGCGGGTAAATGGAGTTAAGATGCAGATCAGCCATGATCTAATTGAATGGTGGAACAGGCTTGAGGGGCTGAATGGCCTACTCCTGTTCCCATGTTCCTCTCCCAATCCAGTTTCAAGTGCTTGGGGCCGGGACTTGTTTCCTGTCTTAAGGTGCTTTAAGAATTATTATACTATATGTGAAGGGGTCTGATGTGCCCACTGTGCTTTACATCAGTGCACCTCATGAAGAACTCACCCCTAGAATAACCTGTCAGTGTGGAACTGAGATAGGAAAAAAACTGAAATGGCTGACCCACTGCTGCAAAACGTTAAGTCAGAGCTTCTGAAATAAGTGACGTAGAAAACTGGCAAAACGAAGCTGCCACTGTCAGACATAACAGCCACTGAGAATTAAGAGAGAGAAGTTGTCATGGTGCAATCATGGTAAGAACGTACCTATCAGGTGTTATATTCCGATTCCGTGCTCCCTATCAAGAGTGCATGTTGGAAATTCGGGCATATGTTGCGCACAATTTTCCGACCATTTATTTACATAGTCAGGAAATTGTGCCCGAATTTCCAACATGTCCTCGAGGTAGACAAGGCCCCCCTGCTGGGAGCAGAAAGTCAGAGAATTACCCCCATTGCAATATAATTTTGCTTAGTGATCAGACAGGCCTCACCATAGCCTAGCATCGAACTAGCTTCCCCATTGGACCACTGTCCCTGTTACATAGCCACTTTCTAGCTGCTTAGGTTTGCTAAGCCAGCTAATGATGGCAGGAACTGCAGATTACAGAGATAAGTGTGGGAAAGTACATTTTACTGATAACATTTTATTCAATAGATAATCAAACGTCAAACTAAGATTTAAAACTCTTCGGTTATGTGGTTTTAGGTTAATTTTTTGTGCAAATTTAACAAGTCTGCTTATTAAAGTTGTATTAAATAAGGATTTGTCTCTCCATCTATGTTCCCTCCTTCCTCAGGCTATACTCTTTTGTACCAACAAAGGACACCTTCCACATGCTGCCTCCTTTTGGGCATTTGAAGTTGTCTTACGAGTTTGGGAAGTCAAAGCTAAGGCCTTCATTGATGGGACAATTAATGACCAATTGACCTATAACCCCCTGTGTGACATGGTGCACATATAGGAGCTTAACACCAACAAACAAAACAAGGATTGGAGCCAAGGAACTGCCACTAACCCCTGTATGAAGACAGAGATATTCTTACCTAGTTTTGTTCTTTGAAATGACTGGTTTATGCAATGCAACAGTGGTTCAACCATTGCATAATCAGTAAGAATTGCAAATTTATGGATAGTGCAGTAGGTTAGATGTTATCCTTTCACTTCCTGGTTCTGCATTTGAATCCAAGCCGAACTGGTGGGATGCAAGGTTTCTCATTCTGGTGTCTATGCGTGAAATGAGTTTGGGCAGTCTCAGCCTTGTTCCTAGTGGGCACAGGCCCACAGACTGGAACTGCCCACCATTTGGCATGAACTGGTATTAACTTGGCAATCTCACTCAGAGAAGCCATAAGATGGCTGGTATGGGAAATTAAATCCTCACTCAGGTCCGGTAAAGGATGCTCCTCTGTATTTGGGTTGTGGTTGTGAAATTGGGATCAGGGTACGAGGTTGGATCACCTTATAAGGAGCTTTACTCTGAACCACCCATAATACCTGACCTGGGAGAGCTTCATGCTTACACCAGGTGACAAAAAATGTTCTATTCCGCAGCAAGTATTTCACCCACCTACAAGAAACCACTAAAAATATAAATTTCTAAAAAAAACATTTAAATGAAAAATTAGGGATTTTTCAATGAATCATGAAACTTCTCAGTACAAATTTGTTCAGCGCAGCATTGACACATTCTGGAAAAGACTCACTTGTTAATCAACAGGTTCCGTTTGACACCAGCTGTTAGTCTTCCGGATGTAACATCACCTCGGAATGTTCCAGAATAATTTCCAGAACAAACCCTTTGTTGGCACAATCATTGTCGATGGGACTGGATCCTGGAACTCCCTACCTAACAATACTGTGGGAGCACGTTCACCGCACGGACTGCAGTGATTCAAGGAGAAGGCCCAGCACCACCTTCTCAAGGTAACTAGGGATGGGAATGAATGCTGGCTTGCCAGCGGCGCCCACATCCTGAAGAATGATGAAGAAAAAAACAAAACCAGTCAGCAATACATCAGTGGCAAACGAGCTGGGGCATTCACATTTCCTATTATTTACCACCTTGATGAAGAAGGTCATTACTGAGTTCATGCCAACAGGGAGAATGACATTTATCATTTAGTATCATAGTATGGTACAGCACAGAATGAGGCCATTCGACCCATCATGCCTGTGCCAGCTCTTTGAAAGAGCTATCCAATTAGTCCCATTCCCCTTTTGGGGACAATTGCATTTCCTCTGGATGGCCCATCCATCACTGCAGTGAATGAAGCAAAGATTCCTCATCAGAGGCTTAATGCTAAGCACAATGATCCTTCCTTGACTCACAACTGATGACATACCAAGGACACTAGATATTAACGGAATGACATTGGCTTCCCTTCACCACCCCATTTTTCTCCCCCTCTCCTCCTCTCTCCGGAAGGCAATTGGGGTACGAGGGTAGATTCATCGTTTCTACGCTCCCAGCAGGAAGTCGTGTTTGAAGAGAGACAGGACCACATCACTGTAGCCCCAATTCCCCAGGCCGCGCTCCTTTCCGTTGCAGTACCCCTGGGAGAGCGGGAGAAATGAATTTACCCTAAGGGTCGATGGGTATTGTGAAGCCCTTTGTGATACGAACCTAGTTAATTTGGAAAATCGTGGACAGTGAACGTTCAATTATCCGATAAGCCTCCCACTGTGTGCGAGGCCTCACCAATCGTTCTTAGTGTCAGGAAATTTTGCCCTAGGTGTCAACGTATTGAACAATGGGGGGGACAAGATGTGTTTAATCAACACCCACCGCACACAATATCCAGCAGGATTCACAGGATCGAATTTTGTTTTTTCCCTTTGCTGAGGCCAATTGGAGTGTCAGGCTGAGACCATCTAACTCAGCACAGGCCAAGGACTAAATCGAGGACCTCCCTGCTCTGTCCAGCTATTGCATCAGGCGGTGCACCTTACCCTCTAAGGGAATCAAAACGCTTTTGATAATGAAGTTAGATGGATGGTGTTAGATTGATGGCACTCAGGACCTTTCTAGACAGAGGGGACTTTCAACCCATCCTTCTGGGCTATGAAAGGGCAATATTGTACCATGCATTCCCACCTCTGGCATTATCCCAACGCACTGATATCTTCAAATCGCTCCCAATAAAAAACTATTGATTGTATTTCCCAGTTTTAAGGTCAATCTCGTGGAAACCCCACCTCTGTATTGCTGTATTATTGCTCAAATGTTGTTTCTTTTCCGACATGTCCCACCAGCCAGGTTGCCCTGGGTCCTGCGAGCCTTGGGTCAATTCTCCTCACGCCCATCTTACGCAGCAGCACCTCCGTTTCTCCGTCCATCAAATAAGGGGTTTCGGCTGATGCGGAGCTCCACCCCGTGTCCGTGGACTCTATTTCCTGCCTTGGATATGTTGCCTTCCTTTGACCTTTGACCCCATATAAAGCCTTTGGTAAGGCAATGTTTTGCAAATTTCTATCTGCATAATGCAGCCAAATACCTTTAATGTTTCCCACTGGGCCTTTAAGGGCTGCTGGTAAGCTCGATTCCCTGCCCCCTCACTACCCCCTCTCCTTTTCATTGCCGGGCCCAATATGGGCCGGGAGCTCGCCTGCACGTTTAATGAGGACTAATCTCAGGAAAGCCTGCACACGCAGTACGCTTTTGGCGGGCGTTATGCTCTGAGATCCCACCGCTCCAGCGCTGTGAATGGGAAATTTGTCCCAGTATGTTCTTCGTCTGTTGACCTGGAGGACTGAGCATCACGTCCTCCCTCACAGTGCCACAGAGAACCATTTGCAGAGGCTAGATGAGAAGCACAGAAAGCAGAAACACTGTAAACTTAACCTCTGTTAAAAACGACCTCGCCGCACGTTATCTCAATTCCTCATGTCCCTTTTTATTCTCTTGCAGCTGGATCGTACAAGTTCCAACTCAGTGTGCTTTTGTTATTGCTCAGCTAATTACAAACACTTTTTTTTTTAACCATTCTGGGCCCTTTGCCAGAAAATCCATAAATTATAATTCTGACAGAATATCAACATCACGCAGGAGATTGGCTCTTAAGAAAAAAGTAAAAATTCCTTATGACTGACTAACATTGTATTACATTACACTGTATATTTGCTGATGTGCATTACTATAGGGACAGGAGTAGGTCATTAAGCCTGTTCTGCCATTCAATCAGATCATGGCTGATCTGCATCTCAACTCCATTTACCCGCCTTTGCTCCATATCCCTTAATACCCTGACCTAACAAAAATCTATCGATCTCAGTCTGGAAAGTTCCAATTGACCCCCAGCATCCACAGCCTTTTAGGAGAGCGGGTTCCAGATTTCTACCACCCTTTGTGTGAAAAAGTGCTTCCTGATTTCGCTACGGAATGGCCTAACTCTAAACTTCAAAAGATTGCCTTGCATCTGCAGCTGAGTGCAACACTTTGAAGTGTGATGTTTGGAGTGTCACTGTTAATTGTATCTATGTGATTTATATCAATTAGTGTTAATTGTATTCAGGTGGTGGGTATCTATTGAGGACTCGCTTGTATCCATTTATAGGAGGGTGTGTAATGTGGATCTCTGTGAATAAAGGCTTGGAAGCAACTGAAGACCAGGCTGTAGTATTCAATCCTTCACCACCTGACTATCCAGTTTATTACATGGTGGCAGGGGATGGTTGCCTAAAGGTGGAGGTTGAAAACTACAACTTTTTTTGGACATAAAGAAGGAAAACTTGAAAGCCTAGTGGTCATTGTGGAAAATGGAAGAAAGCAAGTTTAAATAGTCGAGGTACGATCTCCCTCCGATGTTCTCGGAGTTTGAACAATATGACCAGTGGAAGGATGAGGTTGATACGCGGACACAGGTTATTACTCTGTCGAAGAGAAAACAAGGCATGGCCTTGGTGCTGTCGCTTCCTGAATGAAGTAAAATCAGAAGTAAGGCATTTTCTGAGATGGATGTGGATCTTTTGGATAATGATGACGGTTTTACCTTTCTAATAGAATTTCTGGATCAAATCTACAAGAAAGTTGACCTGTTAAGTGCCTATGAGGCCTAGTCAGCATTTGATAGATTTCAGAAAATGGACGGTCAATCAATGAAAGAATATATCATGGACTTTAACAAATTGTTCAAAAGGTTGACAAAGTTCCAATTGGGAATCCCTGGATTGATACTAGCGTTTAAATTACTAGATTGTGCTAAAGTGTCTCATATGGACAGGCAACTGGTCCTAACTGGTGTCCAGTTCTCGGAAAAGGAAATGTAAGTGTTCCATTAGCACGTGACTTTAACAAGAAAGTTGCCATTGGATCTAAAGGTACGGGACAAAGACAGAAATGTTTTCTTCTTACATTTTATTAACCTGACTACGAGATTTAGTATTTCTACACTAATATATAGTAAGGAGAAGAAGGTTATTCTAGATAAAATTATGGAAAAATGGATAGGGACTGGACTTGGGACACCAGCAAAGTTTTCGACTGATAATGGAGGTGAATTCACTAATGCGGAGTTCAGAGATATGTGTGAGAATATGAATATAATTGTCGTGAATACAGCAGCTGAGAGCCATTTGAGCAATGGTCTTCGTGAAAGGAATCATGCTGTGATTGATAGCACAGTGCATAAAATTTTGGCTGATGGGACAGAGTGTAAATTGTCATCTGCCCTAGCATGGGCAGTTTATGCAAAGCATGCTCTTCAGATGGTTAGAGGATACCTTCTGTTCTTTTTGATAATCCTCCTGCTCGAGAAGGTACTACAATTAGTGCCATTTTTTCTGAGCATTTAAATGCTATGCATGCAGGGAGACAGGCTTTTATCAAGGCTGAGGTATCAGAGAAAATACATAGAGCACTGAGGCATCATATCAGACCATCTGAGACAGAGTTCAATTCAGGAGATTTGGTATACTATAAAAGAGAGGGTCACAGGGAATGGAAAGGCCCTGGTAAGGTAATAGGTCGTGATGGTAAGACAGTAATTGTCCAACATGGCAATTAAACTGTTAAGGCTCATTCCTCACAATTAATTGAAATTAATTATAAAATCTCAGACTCTGAGCAGTTGATAGAAGTAAACAAAGCACCTTGTGCCTCAGATATTCATGATTCTTTTGATGAGGTTCTTGAGGTGCAGACTGAGGTAGATCAAGGGCTGGACAGTGGTAATGTCAGTGATGAAGAAACACATGACCAGAGCAATCACATCCACAGCACAATTACCCAAAGTGGGGACACGGGTGACATATGTTCCAGAGGGGACTAATGAATGGAGGGATGTAACAATTTTGAGATGTGCAGGCAAAGCTACTGGTAGGTTTAAATATTGGTTGAATGTTCAGGATGATGGCCATGGAGTGAGGTCCATGGACTGGCAGAATGGGGTAAAAGAGTGGAGAGTATGAAAGCGGAGAACAAGTAGGGAATCTGGAAGTGAATCTCACGTCAGAAAACGATTGCGAACTATTGATGAAAGTGGGAATCTCTCAGTAGTAGTCCCTACAGACATAGAAATGGAAGTAGAAGGCATAGTTTGACTAGGTCAGACAATGAAACAAAGACCACAGAACAGTCACATAACAGAACAAGAAGCAGAAGTCCTCATGAATGTGAATTTTTGGTGGCTGCCAATAAACTTGAGGATACACGAGTAAGAGTGGCAAAATAAAGGGAGTTAGATAGTTGGAAAGAATTTGGAGTTTATTCTGAGGCAACAGGTAAGGGTCAACCAGCTTTGTCACATAGATGGGTTTGTACTGAAAAAGTCCTTGCAGATGGGACTTATAAGGCTAAAGCACGGTTGGTAGCTAGGAGTTTTGAAGAGAAATTGGGTGATAGAGATGTTCGAGTGGATTCTCCCGCTGATGGAAAGGTAATCTTAAAAATCTTTTTGGCTCTTTTGGCAACATATTCATGGGAGCATAGGTCAATTGACATAAAAGCCTCATTTTTGCAGAACGATACTTTTCAGAGAGAAGTGTATCTGAAACCGCCCACAGAGGCAGCAGATGCGGAAGGAAAACTATGGAAATTAGGTTTCCATAGGTAACAGAGAGGGTCGATGAGGACAATAAGGTTGATGTGGTGTATATGGATTTCCAAAAGGCGTTTGATAAAGTGCCACATAATAGGCTTGTCATCAAAGTTGAAGCCCATAGAATAAAGTGGGCAGTGGCAGCATGGATACGAAATTGGCTAAGAAATAATAAACAGAGAGTAGTGGTGAACAGTTGTTTTTTGGACTGGAGGGAGGTGCTGGGACCATTGCTTTTTTTGATATATATTAATGACTTGGACTTGGGTGTACAGGGCACAATTTCAAAATTTGCAGATGACACAAAACTTGGAAGGGTAGTGAACAGCGAGGAGGATAGTGATAGACTTCAAGAGGACATAGACAGGCTGGTGGAATGGGTGGACATGTGGCAAATGAAATGTAACGCAGAAAAGTGTGAAGTGATACATTTCGTTGGGAGGAACAAGGAAAGGCGATATAAACTAAAGGGTACAGTTCTAAAAGGGGTGCAGGAACAGAGAGATCTGGGGGCATATATGCATAAATCGTTGAAGGTGGCAGGGCAGGTTGGGAAAGCGGATAAGAAAGCAAACGGGATCCTGGGCTTTATAAATAGAGGCATAGAGTACAAAAGCAAGAAGGTTATGATGAACCTTTATAAAACACTGGTTCGGCCACAACTGGAGTATTGTATCCAGTTCTGGGCACCGCACTTTAGGAAGGATGTGACGGCTTTAGAGAGGGTGCAGAAGAGATTTACTAGAATGATTCCAGGGATGAGGGACGTTAGCTATGTGGATAGACTAGAGAAGCTGGGGTTGTTCTCCTTAGAGCAGAGAAGGTTGAGAGGAGATTTGATAGAGGTATTCAAAATCATGAAGGATCTGGACAGAGTAGATAGAGAGAAACTGTTCCCATAGGTGGAGGGGTCAAGAACCAGAGGACATAGATTTAAGGCAATTGGCAAAAGAACCAAAGGTGACATGAGGAGAAACTTTTTTTACACAGCGAGTGGTTGTGATCTGGAATGCACTGCCCGAGGGGGTGGTGGAGGCAGATTCAATCATGGCTTTCAAAAGGGAACGGGATAAGTACTTGAAAGGAAAAAAAAATTAAGGCTACAGGAATAGGGCGGGTGAGTGGGACTAGCTGGATTGCTGTTGCAGAGATCCAGCATGGACTCGATGGGCTGAATGGCCTCCTTCCGTGCTGTAACCATTCTATGATTCTATGATTCTAAACAAATGCATCTATGGCCTGAATGATGCTTCCAGAGTATCGTATTTTTCGGTGAGATCTGTTAGCTGAAAATAGGTTGTGTTCAACTGAAATTGGATCCCACTATCTTTCTATCCATAATCTTTTCTCTCTCACATTTTTCATAGAGTGTACATTATCCCACAATGAACAATTGTCTACATAACATTCAGTGGGTATACTATCTTCAATACTCCCATTGTACAGGATGTCACTCAAGATATTTGCATCGACAAGAGCCAGTGTTTCAGCGGCCAGAGTACTTTTAATAACCCTTTTTATTTTCTTAGCTTCTCAAGCTAAAGGACAACATTTCCCATTCTCACCCATAAGAAACACTATGAAACCAGCTGTACTAGAATACCCATCAGGAAGATTAGCATGTGGAGCATCGCTATAGGTAACAAGCTTCATTTCCTTTGGGTCACCTAAGGATGGGAACTTAGGAACCCAAAGAAAGAATGGTAAAAAGACAAAATTAAAGGTTCTTTATCTGAATGCGCGCAGCATTCGTAATAAGATAAATTAATTGACGGCACAAATAGAAACAATGGGTATGATCTCGTGGCCATTATAGAGACGTGGTTGCAAGGTGACCAAGGTTGGGAGCTAAATATTCAGGGTTATTTAACATTTCGGAAGGATAGGAAAAAAGGTAAAGGTGGTGGGGTAGCTCTGTTAATAAAGGATGAAATTGGTATAATAGTGAGAAATGATCTTGGCTCAGAAGATCAAGATGTCGAATCAATTTGGACGGAGGTAAGAAATAGCAAGGGAAAGAAATCACTGGTGGGAGTAGTATATAGGCCCCCTAACAGTAGCTACACTGTAGGGCAAAATATAAATCAGGAAATAAGGGGGGCTTGTAAAAAAGGTAATGAAATAATCATGGGTGATATTAACTTTCACATAGATTGGGCAAATCAAGTTGGCAAAAATAGGGACTGTTTCTTCGACCAATACGTTGGGGAACCAACCAGGGAACAGGCCATTTTGGATCTGGTAATGGGTAACGAAACAGGATTAATTAATGATCTCAAAGTAAAAGATCCCTTGGGAAGCAGTGATCATAACATGATAGAATTTCACATCCAGTTTGAGAGCGAAGATCTTGGGTCTGAAACTACTGTATTAAACTTAAATAAGGGCAATTATAAAGGAATGAGGGTGGAATTGGCTAAAGTGGACTGGGTAAACAGATTGTTGCGAGTCATAAAAAGATATTTTATGACTCGCAACAAAAATATATCCCTATGAGGAGGAAAGACTCCACAAAAAGGGTGAACCAACCATGGCTAACTAAGGAAGTAAAGGATGGTATCAGGTTACAAGAAAAAGCATACAACATGGCAAAGATTACTGGTAAGCCCGAAGACTTAAAACTTTAAAAACCAGCAAAGGATGACGAAAAGAATAATAGAGGGAGAAAATAAATTATGAGAGTAAACTAGCAAGAAATATAAAAACTGACAGTAAAAGCTTCTACAAGTATATAAAAAGGAAGAGGGTAGCTAAAGTAAATATCGGTCCCTTTGAGGATGAGACTGGGGAAATAATAATGGAAAACAAGGAAATGGCAGAGGAATTGAACAGATATTTTGCATCTGTCTTCACAGTAGAAGACACTAATAATATACCAATAATAGCAGAAAATCAAGGGGCAAAGGGGAGGGAGGAACTAAAAATAATCACTATCACTAGAGAAAAAGTACTAGGTAAACTAATGGGTCTAAAGGCTGACAAGTCCCCTGGACCTGATGGCTTTCATCTGAGGGTCTTAAAGGAAGTGGCTACAGAGATAGTGGATGCATTGGTTGTAATCTTCCAGAATTCACTAGATTCTGGAAAGGTCCCAGCGGATTGGAAAACCGCAAACGTAACATCCCTATTCAAGAAGGGAGTGAGGCAGAAAGCAGGTAACTATAGACCAGTAAGCCTAACATCTGTCATTGGGAAAATGCTAGAATCCATTATTAAGGAAGTAGTAGCAGGACATTTGGAGACTCATAATATAATCAAGGAGAGTCAACATGGTTTTATGGAGGGGAAATCATGTCTGACAAATTTATTAAAGTTCTTTGAGGAAGTAACGGGCAGGGTGGATAAAGGGGAACCAATGAATGCAGTATATTTGGATTTCCAAAAGGCATTCGATAAGGTGTCACATTAAAGATTACTGCACAGGATAAGAGCTCATGGTGGTGGGGGTAATATACTGGCATGGACAGAGGATTGGCTAACTAATAGAAAACAAAGAGTCAGGATAACAGGGTCATTTTCAAAATGGCAATCTATAACTAGTGGGGTGCCGCAGGGCTCAGTGCTGGGGCCTCAACTATTTACAATATATATCAATGACTTGGTTGAAGGAACAGAGAGTCTTGTGGCCAAATTTGCTGATGATACAAAGATAGGTGGAAAAGCAAGTTGCGATGAGGACACAAAGTGTCTGCAAAGGGATATTGACAGGTTAAGCGAATGGGCAAAAATTTGGCAGATGGAATATAATGTGGGAAAATGTGAAGTCATCCACTTTGGGAGGAAAAATAAAAAAGCAAAATATTATTTGAATGGAGAAATACTACAAAATGCTGCGGTACAGAGGGATCTGGGTGTCCTCGTACATGAAACACAAAAAGTCAACATACAGGTGCAGCAGGTAATCCAGAAGGCAAACGGAATATTTGCCTTTATTTCTTGGGGGATGGAGTATAAAAGCAGGGAAGTCATGCTACAACTGTACAGGGTGCTGGTGAGACCACACCGGGAGTACTGCATACAGTTCTGGTGCCCTTATTGAAGGAAGGACATACTTGCATTGGAGGCAGTTCAGAGAAGGTTCACTCGGTTTATTCTGGGTATGGAAGGGTTGTCTTATGAGGAAAGATTGAACAGGTTAGGTCTATACTCATTGGAGTTTAGAAGAATGAGAGGAGATCTTATTGAAACATACAAGATTCTGAGGGGACTCAATAGAGTAGATGCTGAGAGGATGTTACCCGTCATGGGGGAATCTAAAACTAGGGGGCATAGTCTCAGAATAAGGGGTCGCCCGTTTACGATGGAAATGAGGAGGAATTTCTTCTCCCAGATGGTCGTGAATCTTTGGAATTCTTTACCCCAAAAAGCTGTGGAGGCTGAGTCATTGAATACATTCAAGGATGGGATAGACAAATTTTTGATTAGCAAAGGAGTCAAAGGATATGGGGAAAAGGCGGGAAAGTGGAGTTGAGGTAAAAATCAGATCAGCCATGATCTCATTGAATGGTGGAGCAGGCTCGAGGGGCCGAATGGCCTACTCCTGCTCCCATCTCTTATGGTCTTATGGTCTTAAGTACGCATTTATTTATATTTAATTTTTGTTAAGTTTTATTTGCCCTTAAAACATTCTCTACTATGGGGTGTTTCATTGAAATACTTAACTCCAACACATCAAAACTAGCATCTGGTCTAGTCTGAGTGCACAATCAGTTCAACTGACCAATCAAGCTTCGTTATTGCTCTGTCTCTTCTTTAGATATAACATCTGTGATGACCTAGTACGAATCACCAGAAAGGGAGTAACATTCTCTAAATAGGATTGTTGATTTAAAGTTGTACTCTGCTTAATATCTAAACCAATATATTTAAAAGCCACACAGGCCTGATTCCCAATTTTAAATTCTACTCTAATCTTATTAATGACGAATTTCTCAAATTCCGGAGTACCACCCCATTAGAAATCATCAACATGCATCATGAAAATGCCTGAAAGTTGTCCTTTATGGTACCTCGCTGGCTTGAAACAAATGTGAGTGAGAATAGATTACAGATTGACCTTGCTGGGTTGAAACAAATGCTGGAGAGAAAGGAAATCTCTAAAATTAAATGGGTGGATTCAAGCCATCAACTGTCGGATTGTTTTACTAAAAGAAATACATGTACGAAGAAATGATTAAGGGTCCTGGAGAAGGGTCACAACACAGTGTAATGCTTTGAATAGTATAAGTTGTATAGAGTATGGAAGTTTTTAATTTTTGAAATTTTGTGTATATTGTATGTATAAAGTTTAATTTTAAAAATTTTATTTGGAAAGAAGGGTGAACAGCCAGAGGTCACGGTCCATATCGGTACCAATGACATCGGTAAAAAAAGGGATGAGGTCCTGCAAGCAGAATATAGGGAGTTAGGAAATAAATTAAAAAACAGGACCTCTAAGGTAGTAATCTCAGGATTACTCCCAGTGCCACGTGCTAGCGAGAGCAGAAATAGGAGAACAGACCAGATGAATGCGTGGCTTGAGATATGGTGTAGGAGGGAGGGGTTTAAATTCCTGAGGCATTGGGACCAATCCTGGGAAAGGCGGGACCTGTACAAGCTGGACGGGTTGCACTCAAGCAGAACAGGACCAATATACTCACGGGGGCATTTGCTAGTTGTTAGGGAGGGTTTAAACTAGGATGGCAGGGGGATGGGAACCAAAGGGCAGGTACAGATAGGACAAATTCAGACCAGGAAACAGGAAGTAGAAAAGCAGTTAGTGACGTAGTTAGCGACTCAGAAAGGCAAAAGAAGCAAAGGTTAAATAGTGTTCAGCACAGGAATTTGACGGGGTTAAAGGGTATATACTTCAATGCAAGGAGTATTACAAACAAAGCTGGTGAGCTAAGGGCAGCATGATATCATTGCTATAACGGAAACCTGGCTTAAAGAGGAGGATAATTGACAGCTCAATATCCCTGGATATAGAGTTTTCAGGCAGGATAGAGTGGGTGATAAAAAAGGAGGAGGGGTAGCATTATTGGTTAAAGAATCAATTACAGTTGTGAGAAGGGATGATATGCTAAATGGATCATCAATCGAGGCCATATGGGTTGAGCTAAGAAATAAAAAAGGGGCAGTCACACTATAGTGTGCTATAGACCCCTGAATAGCGAAAGGGAGATAGAAGAACAAATATGTCGGCAAATTTCTGAGTGCAAAAATAAGAGGAAAATAATAGTAGGGGACTTCAACTACCCTAACATCAACTGCGATTCAAACAGTGTGAGGGGCACAGGGGGAGCAAAATTCTTGATCGGTGTCCAGGAGAACTTTTTTAGCCAGTACGTGACAAGCCCAACATGAGGGGATGCAATTCCAGATTTAGTCCTGGGAAATGAAGATGGGCAAGTGGGTGAAGTGACAATGGGTGACCATATTGGGGATAGTGACCACAATTCAGTTAGTTTTAGCATTATTATGGAAAAGGACAGAGTTAAATCAGAAGTAAACATTTTAAATTGGGGGAAGGCAAATTTTACAGAACTAAGAGGTGATTTGGCAGAAGTAGACTGGACATGACTACTTGAGGAGAAATCAGTGGCATGCCAGTGGGAGGCACTAAAAAGTGAAATTCTACGGATACAATGAAGACACGTCTCCTCAAAGAAAAAGGGTGGCACTGTCAAATTTAGAGCCCCCTGGTTGTTTAGAAGTATAAGGGGCAAGATAAAGCAGAAAAAGAAAGCTTAGAAAACTAAATACTGCGGAAAGCCGAGAGGAGTATAGGAAGTACAGGGATGACGTAAAAAAGGAAATAAGGAAAGCAAAGAGGGGGCATGAAAAAATATTAGCTCGTAAGTTTAAAGAAAACCCAAAGATGTTTTATCAGTACATTAAGAACAAGAGGATAGCTAAGGAAATGATGGGACCTATCAGGGATGATAAGGGTAACTTGTGTGTAGAAGCAGAGGATGTGGGTAGGGTTTTAAATGAATATTTTGTCTCCATATTCACAAAGTAAAGGGATGATCCAGATGTAGTAGTTAAAGAGGAGAGATGTGAAATATTGGATAAGGTAAACATAAGGAGAGAGGAAGTACTAGAGGGACTGGAATCCTTGAAAGTTGATAAGTCACCAGGGCCGGATGGATTGCTTCCTAGTCTATTGAAGGAAGCCAGGGAGGAAATGGCGGATGCTCTGAGGATCATTTTCCAATCCTCACTAGATACAGGGGAGGTACCGGAGGACTGGAAGACTGCAAATGTAGTACCATTGTTTAAAAAGGGTACGAGGGAAAGGCCGAACAATTATAGGCCGGTCAGTCTTACCTCAGTGGTGGGCAAACTATTAGAATCAATACTGAGAGATAGGATAAACTGTCACTTGGAAAGGCATGGTTTAATCAGGGATAGTCAGCATGGATTTGTTCAGGGAAGGTCATGCCTTACAAATCTGAGGAAGTGACAAGGAGGATTGATGAGGGTAGTGCAGTGTATGTTGTCTACATGGATTTTAGTAAGGCATTTGACAAGGTCCCACATGGCAGAATGGTCAGAAAGGTAAAAGCCCATGGGATACAGGGAAATGTGGCGAATTGGATCCAAAATTGGCTCAGTAACAGGAAACAAAGGGTAAAAGTCGATGGATGTCCTGGCGAATGGAAATCCATTTCCAGTGGTGTGCCACAGGGCTCAGTGTTGGGTCCCTTGCTGTTTGTGGTATATTTAATGATTTAGACTTGAATGTAGGGGGCGTGATTGGCAAATTTGCAGACGACACAAAAATTGGCCGTGTAGCTGATAGTGAAGAGGATAGCTGTAGACTCCAAGAGTCTGGTGGAGTGGGCGGAAAAGTGGCAAATGGAGTTCAACCCGGAGAAGTGTGAGGTAATGCACTTAGGGAGGGCAAACAGTAAAAGGGAATACGCAGTAAACGGGAATATATTGAGAGGGGTAGAGGAAGTGAGAGACCTTGGAGTGCATGTGCACAGGTCCCTGAAGGTGGCAGTACAGGTAGATAAGGTTGTGAAGAAGGCATACAGAATGCTCTCCGTTATTAGCCGAGTATAGAACACAAAAGCAGGGATGTAATGATGGAACTGTATAAAACGCTGGTAAGGCCACAGCTGGAATATTGTGCACAGTTCTGGTCACCACATTACAGGAAGGACGTAATTGCTCTGGAGAGAGTGCAGAGAAGATTTACAAGGATGTTGCCAGGGCTTGAAAATTGCAGCTACGAGGAGAGATTGGATTAGATGGGGTTGTTTTCCTTGGAGCAGAGGAAGCTGAGGGGAGACTTGATTGAGGTGTACAAAATTATGAGGGACCTAGATAGAGTAGACAGGAAGTACATGTTTCCCCTAGCAGAGAAATGTAAGGAGTCTTACAACACCAAGTTATAGTCCAACAGTTTTATTTGAAATCACAAGCTTTCGGAGCTTGACGAAGGAGGAAGCCTCCGAAAGCTTGTGATTTCAAATAAAACTGTTGGATTATAACCTGGTGTTGTAAGACTCCTTACATTTGTCCACCCCAGTCCATCACCGGCATCTCCACATCATGGCCCCTAGCAGAGAGTTCAAGAACTAGAGGACATAGATTTAAGCTGATTGGCGGAAGGTTTAGAGGGGACATGAGGAAAAACTTTTTTACCCAGAGGGTGGTGGGTGTATGGAATTTGCTGCCCGAATTGGTGGTAGAGGCAGGGACCCTCAACTCTTTTAAAAGTACCTGGACCTGCACCTAAAGTGCTGTAAGCTGCAGGGCTACGGACCAGGTGCTGGAAGGTGGGACTAGAATAGCACCTGGTTGTTCTTCAAGCCGGCGTGGACATAATGGGCCGAATGGCCCCCTTCTGTGCTGCATCTTTTCTATGATTGTATGGTTCTAATGGAATGTGTTAATTGTATCTATCAAATAGTGTTGATTGTATTCAGGTGGTGGGTATCAATTGGGAACTCTCGTATCCATTTATAGGAGGGTGTGTAATGTAGAGCTGGGTGAATAAAGGCTTGGAAGCAACTGAAGACCAGGCTCCAGTATTCTATCCTTCACCACCGGGCTATCCAGTTATAACAGTCACAGCTGTACGCTGGATGCAAAACTTTTATAAATCATTATGGATGGGTCCAAGGGAAGGGGAGGATATGGTAAGGGAATGGGACAATGTGGCTGAGATCATTCAAAAAGAGGGTGGGCCTGTTGGGCCTAATGACCTTTTCCAGTTAACAGTTATAGTCAGTCTACACAAGGAGGCTCCATGATCATTGTTTGCATAGCATCAGACTTCATATATGGATCGGTTTGAGCCTGGGTTAGGGCAAGACATGTTGGAAATAAAACTAATCCATTTTGGTCCTCAAAACTGAGCAGAGGTCTCAAAAGGGACAGGCCAGGTAAGGAGCTAAACATCATGACTGTGCTCCAGACCCGAGACTACCTGTGAGCAACAATACAGGAGCTCTACTTGTTCACACTATTTACTATAGAGGCCACATCACAGTGCTCAGGTTAGATCTGCGATCAAAACAAATGTCATCACCGGGAAACAAACGTCATCACTGGAAACCTTGAGTTCCAAGATGTATTTGCAAATGACCCAGCATGTGGGCAGTGGAGGAAACGGGGTACTGAGAACCTCAATCAGCAAATGAAGCTGTAAATATTGAGAACATTGAACACTTTACAAGGGAAAAGGCCCAAGGGGATCTGCGTATCATTCTATGTCATGGGGAGAGGTCAAGTAAAAGCAAAACAATTGCGCTTTTGTTTTGCAGTGACAAAGGAAGGGACTGGGACAATGATATTTAACTGGCAAAAGAGCCCCTTGTTCCCGATTAGCCATCTGGGCTGACAATTGACACCCACCCAAAGCGTTAACCTTAAGGTGCTGACCTAATTTCCAGCACATTGTGGGCGGAACTCTCAACTTCGGTGACGGATCGACCGCCCATCATACATCCCGCCCAAATTTCCTTTCCATTGTAGCTTTGTTTCCCCAGCTCCTTTTCTTGGGTTTCACCAATGGGTTTCCCAATGGGGAATCCACTCAACTGACATCGGAGAACCAATGGAGGGGGGCCAGGCAGGTCAGGCTGCCTGAGGGATGCTCCATGCCAGGCTCACTCGTCCTTGCCGTCAACATCAGCATCTGCAGGTAGTGGAGACTCCTCTTCCAAAAAGCTGAACCGGCAGATCTCAGATGGCGCCCCTACAATACGTAAATGTCTGATCAACCGTTCTGTCGGAAGGTTCTTCAGGAACACCCCAATCACAACATATCATGCCTTACAAGGTCATCACTCGTCCTTCGATAGCGAAGAAGACAGCCAGAACATCATCTCATTTTTTGCAGTGAGTTCTTTGATGACTGACGAGATCTATTTTTGCTGGGAATGAGAGTTCGCAGGTTGGGAATCTTGATTTTTCAAGTGAGACTTCCTCAGCTGGAGTTTACATTCAGAATCAGCAATACTACGGGCCTCGTAGTAGGAGGTGTTTTCATGGATGGTTTTTCACCATGCTTTCTGATCTTGAGCAAGTTGTTCCCTCTTATGGATGTCTGTTTTGCACTAGTTCAGAGTTGTTTTTAAGCAGTCTTTATATCTCTTTTGCTGACCAGTTACCGATGCACCATAAAATTTCTTCGGGTTTCGTTCATCAGACATTCGCACCATGTGACCTGACAGTGGTCAGGTCACATGGTGCGAATGTCTGATGAACGAAACCCGAAGAAATTTTATGGTGCATCGGTAGCTGTGCCCTCGTGATCAGAGCATCCATGCTTGGCATGTCAGAACTTAGGGGTCAGGGATCTTGTCTTGCCATCTGATCTTCATTCATTGGCTTTATGTGGTATCGCTTGAAAGGAGGCATGCCAGGGTGATGAAGAGCCAACGTTGGCAGATTGGCTGCAACCACCAAAATGCCACCAAACATTGCTGCACATCATGTCAAGCATACATGGGAAGACTGCAGGTACTAGTCTTCTCAAGGGCTGGGTCAGCAGGGAGGCAGATATCGAACGGTGCTGCCTGCTGTAAGAAACATAGAAACATAGAAAATAGGAGCAGGAGTAGGCCATTCGGCCCTTCGAGCCTGCTCCGCCATTCAATATGATCATGGCTGATCCTCTATCTCAATACCATATTCCTACTCTCTTCCCATACCCCTTGGTGCCTTTTGTGTCTAGAAATCCATCTATCTCCTTCTTAAATATATTCAGTGACTTGGCCTCCACTGCCTTCTGAGGTAGAGAATTCCACAGGTTCACCACCCTCTGAGTGAAGAAATTTCTCCTCATCTCAGTCCTGAATGTCCAACCCCGTATCCTGCGACTGTGACCCCTCGTTCTAGACCCCCCTGGACACATACAGCTGCCATACAGCAGAGGGCTGGCCCATAGAGGGGCAGTAATGGCCTGAAAATCCCTTCTAGGAGGAATGCTGCAGTGCTGACTTATGGGATGGCGATGTGTAGTGGCACAGAGGGAAAACCCTCTAAATTGCCTCCTACAGCACCACCCCGACATCAGCCGACATCAATGAGGAGGCCGGTTGCCTGTAGCTAGCGGTTTTTTCCCCTTCATTTTTGCCCACTATTTCTTCCTCCAGCCATGGCAAAAATTGATGATGGTTTGAGATGCCTTTAAAGTTCTCAGAGAGCTTTCTGAATTTTTGTCCCCCCGCCACCCCCCACTGGCCGATCGTCACACTCCCTTTAATTGTCTCTTTCCTGTTAAATTTGAAGTCAACGCAATTTTCTTCTTCCATTACTTGGGTCATCCCTAGGCCTGTCTGAGTCTGGGAATAGTTATGCAAATGAGTTGAGACTAGAGAATTGAGTGCCATTAGCATCTGACCTTTCCGGGTGCATTTAGAAACACTAGGAACTAGACTAATCCTGCCGCTAAACGCATCTCACTGCAGACACTCACAGTCGGCAGGTAGAGGAGACTGCTGTCCAATTAGCATGGGCTGGATTTCAACGCAGGTCTCTGAGATGCAAGACCGGTTTGACAAACCACCGTGCCACCCAGTCCCCAACTTGGTTACATCCTGCTTACACACTGTTAGTTGTAATGCCAATACTCCTTTGTGGGCACCATGGTTGTATTGGGACATCTTGGGCAGGTAATACAACTGGTTCAGCCCAGAGCACATTCTCTTTTTGAGAGTGGTGGGGGATAAGGAGCTTGCCTTATAAGGGCAAATTCAGCAATCCCACACACAAAGTGGGGAGCAGCAGCCGAGGGGAGCTCAGGTTGGAGAACCAGCACTGCAGTGTCATAGCCCTGTTTCTGACCCACACTCCCAGCAGGTATGACTCCCCATTGGGAGCACAGAATTTACCCTGTGATATATTGTCAGCCATTATCTAAATGCACTGCTTTCCTGTTCACTGCCGGTGTACATGATAATATGGGTTAAATACTGTGTATAAAATAATTAATTTTATTGGCAAAATTGTTTTCTTTGTTAAAGGTGAACAGCCAGTTCCTTAACGTCAGGAGTCATAGAGAGTACAGTTGCACAGCCAGCAAGATCTCTGTGTAGCAGTGAAACGGCAATGTTGCTGCTTGAAGCAAGTGTTTTTTTTTTAACTTGTTACTCTTCCTCTTCCTGTAATATGTAGCACATACAATTTTATCATCATTTAGTTTTGACAGAAACTCTTTTAAAGCTGCAATATATTATAGTAAAACAGTGCATTTTGAAGTCCTCCATTTTGGAGGAGTTTCTGATTAACTCGGCACGCGCACCTACCCACTCGGAAATACACAGACAGACCAAGAGTCGCTGTGCCAGAGGTTAGTTCTGAACCCAGGTGAAGGGCTAAGGCCATAATGCAGGACACTGCCAAGTTCCGATTTCAAACCCAGGGAGCAGGGTATGTGTTTGGAGTTTGGAAGAAAGAAAAATGCCTTGCATGTATACAGCGCCTTTCATGACCTCAGGATGTCCCAAAGCGCTTCACAGCCAATGCAGTACTTTTTGAAGTGTACTCACTGTTGTAATGTAGGAAATGCAGTAGCAAATTTGCACATAGCAAGGTCCCACAAACAACACTGTGATAATGGCCAGATCATCTGTTTTTTTTTTAGGTGTCGGTGGAGGGATAATTGCTGGCCAGGACTCCCCTGCTCTTCTTTGAACAGTGGCTGTGGGGTCTTTTACATCCACCTGAGAGGGCAGATGGGGCCTCAGTTTAACATCTCATCCTTAAGACAACACCTCCGACAGTGCAGCACTCCCTCAGTACTGCACTGAAGTGTCAGCCTAGATTTTGTGCTGAAGTCTCTGGGGTGGGACTTGAACCCACAACCATTCTAACTCAAACGCGAGAATGCGGCCAACTGAGCCATGGCTGACACGAACAAGGGAGGCTGAACCGTACTACTGATAGAACAGAGAAAGGTTGAGCTAGAGAGAAAGTCTGGAGGCTTGAGGTGAGAGGATAGACTATGGGACAACATGCTTTCTCCTGTTTCCTCCAGCAGCTTGTTTAGTTGGAAGGTCCACGACCACAGAAGATCAGTGGGCCGATTCTCCTCCCTACTGTCAGCTTGTGTGTGAGTGCTTGACTAAAACTGACGGCTCTCGTTTAGAAACTTAAATAAAAATGAGTAGATGTTAAAGGGCGGCCGACTTCAACAAGGCACACGCTCTTAATCTGAATTGGCGGCACTGGGTGAAATGTCAGCTCCTGTCAGCGAACCTCCCAAAATACAGAGCATTAGACAGGAGGGGGAAATTCATTTTCAACCCCTCCCCCTGAAGATTTTAAAGGAGCAGCTTCTCAGTTTTAGTTCTGTTCTGTATGAGTCCTCTCTCGAATGTCCAACCCTAGAAATCTTTTCCAGGAGAATCCATTTCTTTGCAACACTTCTATAAACCGTGGCCGTTTTCCTTTTTGCTTCCAATTTGCTCCCACCCCCCTGTGGAAGGTGCTGACTTTAGCTTGGTTTCCATGGATTCTGGCCATCATCCAGTACTTCACCCAACTAGACAGTGAGCTTTGGCTGGATATTCGACCACAGGGGCACCGCAGCTAAGTCTGAACCTGCCCTCACCCAATGTCCACATGCATTCAGTTTTCCAGCGAGGGTCATGACTGGAACTGAGAACTCTGGCTAATATTTTTCTCCCCCTCCCTAATCCACAGGACACTGATGTCACTCATTCATTTACTGCTGTGCTGGCTGAGCACTGACCAGTGACTGAACCTGGTTTGTATGGCCCAGTGCACTGGCCCATTGAAGGGAGGCCACACAGGTTTCAAGAAAAACCTGTGGAAAACTGGAAAGTTAGATTAAAGAAAGGACTGCTGAATGCTTTACGCTGGGCAGCAAGAAATTAAAGAAAAATTTTATCATTTAATACACTGGAAATTTTTTTGTTCTCGGGATGTGGGTGTTGTTGGCGAGGCCGGCATTTATTGCCCATCCCTAGTTGCCCTTGAGAAGGTGGTGGTGGGCCTTCTTCTTGAACCGCTGCAGTGCGTGTGGTGAAGGTGCTCCCACAACACTGTTAAGTGGTTTGCTACATTGCTCTGATGGTAGAGTATTCCTTTGAGATATGAAGTTGTGTGCCCTATAACCAGCAGTGCGCACTCTGACAGAATAATAGGAGCCCCCAGTTGTGCATGGGCCAAAGATGAAAGTCTCAAAGTGTTCTTGTTGAGCTCTTGTTCCGAAGAAGGCGTCTTTCTTCTACAGCAGAGGCTGTCCAGCCTTTTGCCTTTTTTTTTTAATAGCTGGGTGATGTAATGAACTGAAAGCTCCAACATCTGGTGATCCATTGACACTGAATCGCTCAACAACATCTGCATGTCGACGGGAGGTAATTGCTGAATGGTGACACCGCAGGGGGCGCGTCAGCTCTGGCTGAGGCGATATTAGGAGTTCAGTTGCTCGCCCACCCACCCCCCAATCCTGAGCGATGGGTTTGATCCGTTCGTCACAGCCAGTGGGGTCAGCGGGTTTGATGGGAATGCACTTCCTGCATGAGGCAGTTGGCACTGCCAGATGTGATTGTAAAGAGGTTCCCACCCATGCTCTGCAGCTGGAATGAGGCTGTGCAGATGAAACCGGTCGAGAGAAAGAGAGAGAGAGAGAGTTGCGAGCACAGAGAAGGCCCCCCTGCTGCTTCACCAGCCATCTGCAGTGCACATGTGGTCTAGTAATGCAGATAAACTTTGAAGATTACTGTTGTTGAGCAGCATTTGAAATGAAAACTGTTGATCTTCTAGATAATAGACTGTGGTCTAATATCCGAGGAAACCAGATTAAGGTGCAAGATGCCACCGAGGAGTAAAACAGCAAAAGAGAGGCGATAAATCAAAGGAAAGAAAGAAATTTGTATTTATATTGTGTGTTTCACGACCTCAGCGTGTCCCAAAGTGCTTCACCTTTTGAAGTACTTTTTGAAGTGTGGTCACTGTTGTAATGAAGAAAACGCAGCAGACAATTTGCGCACTGCAAGGTCCCACAAGCAGCAATGAGATAAATGACCATAATCTGTTTTTAGTGATGTTGGCTGAGGGATAAATATTGTCCAGGACACCGGGAGAACTCCCCTGCTCTTCTTCATATAGTGCCGTGAGAGGGCACCCGAGAGGGTAGACGGGGCCTCGGTTTAACGTCTCATCCGAAAGACAAAAATCAAGTAGCAGGTGGCTGACACCAAGCTCGGGTTTTGAAATGTGGTAGACTATAGGTGGATGGGAAAGATTGAGTGACCTGAGGAGATCTCCAGTTTGAGGTGCTGAGAAAGAATGGAGGAGACAGTGTGACAAACATCTACTGAAACACAGCAATGGTGCAGGGAGGAGGAAGAGCTTGATTGGATTACAACCTTTTCTCATTCCATTTCTGATGTAACGCAGCATCAGGGTCCTTTTGTTAAAGACAAGTTTGCGTTACAAATAAAACCATTGATTGCTTTCAACAAAAAACGCATTTAAACTGAATACACCCAGCTATAGATATCAACGGATCCCAGAATCCATGTGGAGACAGGTAATGGCCCACAAGAAATTTGATCTTCGATCGAGTAATCATTAAAAACATAATTGTAAATAAAATAACCCCCCCCAACAAAAAAATAGATGCATTTAAGAGGAAGCTAGATAAACATGTGAGGGAGAAAGGAATAGAAGGATATGCTGATGGGGTTAGATGAAGTAGGGAGGGAGGAGGCTCGTGTGGAGCATAAACACAGGCATAGGCCTGTTGGGCCGAATGGCCTGTTTCTGTGCTGTGAAATTTTATGTAACGCTACGTAATTAAAGGAAAGGTATTTCCACAGTGTTTCTTCCCTTCGCTCCTTAAGACAGTGATTTATGTGAAAGGTTTCGATCTACAGGAGAAACCATCTCACCTCAGTAGACTTTTTTTGAGTGCAAGCCAGTGTCAGCTTGGGGAGGACGAGACATGGATCAAAGCTGAGCCCGACCCTGTCCTCATCTGGTGGCCAGCCAGGGGGCGGAGTTTGACTTGCGGGCCCCCCCCACCCCCGCCCAACCCCTTTGCAAAGATTGGGGTTTGGGGAACCCTCTGATAAAGTCAAGATTGATTTACCTCAATCCTTAAAGTTATCACTGTGGTCAACACATCCACGTGCGCTCACACACACACACACACACACATTTTCCAGCAGGATTCAGTGTATCATAATCAGGTGTAGGGAATCCTGGCTGATTTTCCCTCCCTAGCCCAGAAATAACAGGGCCAATAATAGTCCCCCAAACTGCTACCCCATCTGACTAACTGGGGATCAAAGTGGAGAATTCCTGGCCTAATGGCTCAGTGCTACACATGGTCAGTGCGCACCTATTCACCAGGGAGCTGACCGATAAATCTGAGGGTTAGGCGGACAATTAAAGGAGCAGGCTGCAAATCAAGAAGGTATATTAGGCCCAAATAACGGTAGCTTACACTGAACGGAAATGTAGTGCCTTAAAAACGAGTGCGAGGGAAGAAGGATGTCTGTACACAGAATTCACGCTCAAAGGGATTAAGTATTCGAAGCCTGGGCAGTTCCTTTACCTCTAAATCTACTGGTTTTTTTTTACAAACTATGTACATTTTTCACATGAGTCGTTTTGCTTAAACAAAACCTTTCTAGAACAACAGTTTGCTATAGTATATTGCAGCCCTCATCTATATTACAAGAACACAGACCCTAAAGCATCACTTGGCCTCCAACAAAACAAAAAGCTGCGTGACGATTGTAATATTGGATAAATAAAACTGGGCCAGTGTACCCACAATGCATCACAACTATAACAACCAGTGACACAGCAGTGCCAG
The DNA here is from genome assembly GCF_035084215.1 of Heptranchias perlo. Lineage (NCBI taxonomy): Eukaryota > Metazoa > Chordata > Chondrichthyes > Hexanchiformes > Hexanchidae > Heptranchias > Heptranchias perlo. Next base: position 62,511,266 of record NC_090337.1, on the reverse strand, counting down.
CGCTGTGCCCATGGTGACGGATGACAGGCTGAGGTGTCTGGGTGCCGCTCCTCTCTCGCTCGAAGCTGTAGGGCTGGCGGTGGAGCTCGGGGCGGCCATCTTTGCTCCCTTTAGAGTGGGGGCCGCAGCTGGGAGAATCTTGTTCTTCACCCACGGGTCTTCTGGCGCATCTGAGGAGAGGAGTGAGGCAAAAATGGACTGTTAGGGAGTGACTCATTTAGTGTGGACGTGCGAACGTCAGTGTGGCACTACGACAGGACAGATTCTATGCAAACTGTAGGAATAAACTGGCCAACCCCTACCCATAGTATGTCATAACTGTAACAGCCAATACCCACCGTGCATCACAACTAGAACAGCAAATACCCATAATGCATCAATACCATATCAGCCAATAGCAGCAGACCTCCTAGAGTGCAATGAATTCCCTTTGCTCCTCCTAGTTTTCTGCTGTCTTCTCTTAAAGGCTCTGGCTCATCTAGGGGTTGGTTCCTGGGACATCAGATGCCCTCCAGTGCCTCACCCAATTGTCCTGTCTTCTTATGTGTGTGTGTGTGTGTGCGTGTGAGAGAGAGAGAGACCATACTACTTCATTGTAGGAGGCGTCACAGCCGCACCCAATCCTGTCCTCACCTTGCAGCCAGCAGGGGTCAGAGGACAGCAATCGGGAGTGGAAAGGCTGGCTGAAAGTTCCGTTGCAATGTTGGTGAGGCCAATACCAATGGCCCTGCCACTGCCTGACTGAGACCAAGCGTTGAGCTTGAGACGTGGATGGTTTGTTTGGCTCAGAAGCACTCTACCTTTCATGGTCTCACTCACTTCTGTCCCTATGAAACCGATCCATCTCCAGGAGTGTCTTCTCCTCCCACTCCCACAAGGTCAAATTTGCAGCACCTTAAGCTTTCAACTTGAACCCCTCCCCCCCTCACCTGCCCCCTTCACTTCCCAATTTACATGCTGTGTATCAGAGATACTATCCATTGACATGGGGTCTGCTTTCATATCTCTCCCATGACTCCCTGTTCAAACCCCTCCAGTGCGGTTTGCACGTATCTCACAGTAATGAAATGGCCCTAATCAAAGTCGTGAACAACGACCTCCGCTCCAGGTAAGTGTATTGTTCCTCCTCAACCTCTCTATGGTCGACCACATGATCCTTCTCCAATGCCTCTCCCCCGTTACCCAGCGCCACAGAACCATGCTCACTAACTCCATTCTCACCTATCTGATTGCTGCCAGAGCATCTTTACAATCGGGTTCAATGGAGGCTTAATCTGTATCCTTGCCAACAACTCCATCTTCTCCCACCCTCAACCCCCGACCCCCCGCCATTCAATGTCTCAGGCTGAACCAAACCACTCGTAAACCTCAGCATCCTATCTAATCCCAAACTGAGCTTCCGACCCCATAACCCCCCTCCATCACCAAGACTACCCACTTCCACCTCCATAACATCATCTTTCTGGCTTCGCACTGCCCCGCTGGGAGTTTCGCCCACCTGGAGCGGAGACTGGAAACTTGGGCTCACAGCCCACGGTGTTCCCACCGATTTGGTCGGACATTTGCCGTAGGTCCGCCTAAGTTTCTGCTCTGTGCTCTGCAAGCTTTTAAAATGGATTGTTAAGAGTGTTCATTCGCTCCGGTATTTGGTCTGGCGACATTTAATTCAAAAGACGCCTTTGAAACCTACTTAAGCTACTTTTACAATCACAAACTGAAGTGCGGAGAAAATTTAATTCAGCTAAGAGCTGTAATTATAAGTTATCTTGCGGAGGGATGAAGTGGAACCTGGCAGGCCGGGATCGGAAGGAGAGCTGGTTGAGGCTGTGTGAGTTTATCGAGATCTCCTTGCGCTGATCCCCCTGCATTAGGCAGGCTCTGTTACTGCACTAGTAATCCAGAAGCCTGAACTAATAATCCAGCGAACATGAGTTCATAATCCCACCATGGTAGTTTGAGAATTTGAATTCAGTTTTTAAAAAATCTGGAAATAAAAAAGCTAGTAGCACCCTAGCCACCAATTCTATCCTGCTCCCTGGCCACTGTCTCAGGCTGAACCAGACTGTTCACAACCTCTGTGTCCTATTTTATCCTGAGCTGAGCTTCCAACCCCATATCCTCTCCATCACTAAAATCGCCTACTTCCACCTCCGTAACATCATCCGCCTCAGCCCATCTGTTGCTGAAACCCTTATCCATTCTTTTGTTACCTCTAGTCTCGACTATTCCAATGCCCTCCTGGCCGGCCTCCCATCATCCACCCTCCATAAACTTGAGCTCATCCAAAACTCTGCTGCCCGTATCCTAACTCGCACCAGGTCCCGTTCACCCATCACCCCTGTGCTCACTGACCTACATTGGCTCCCGGTCCACCAACACCTCGATTTTAAAATTCTCATCCTTGTGTTCAAATCCCTCCATGGCCTCGCCCCTCCCTATCTCTGTAACCTCCTCCAGCCCTACAACCCTCCGAGATCTCTGTGTTCCTCCAATTCTGGCCTCTTGTATATCCTTTGCCCCACCACTGGTGGCCGTGCCTTCAGCCGTCTAGGCCCTAAGTTCTGGAATTCCCTCCCTAAACCTCTTCGCCCCTCTACCTCTCTCTCTTCCTTTAAGACGCTGCTTAAAACCTGTCTCTTTAACCAAGCATTTGGTCACCTATCCTAATGTCCCCTTCTTTGGCTCGGTGTCAATTTTTGACTGATTACGTTCCTGTGAAGCACCTTGGGACATTTTACTATGTTAAAGGTGTTATATAAATGCAAGTTGTTGTAAAAGTGACCATGAAACTGTTGGATTGTCGTAAAAACCCAAGTGGCTCACCAATGCTCTTTAGGGAAGGAAACCTGCCATCTTTACCCAGTCTGGCCCAGGTAGGACTCCAGTCACACACCAATGTGGTTGACTCTTAGCTGCCTAGCAAGTCACTCAGTTGTATCAAACCTTAGTTGAAGGCCTAACGTGATCATCTCAGGGCAACTAGGGATGGGCAATAAATGCCAGCCTTGCCAGCGATAACCACATCCTGAGAATGAATAAAGAGAAAATACTCTCCCTACCTCATAGAACAACTAAAACATGACAAGTGCATGTTCCTTTATCGGATGTACATGCTTCTATAACAACCAATCATTCAGCAACTCAATGCACAGTTGACTATGCACCAGATCCCTTCTTGCATTTATTTTCTAATACCAAAAACACAGAGGGAGAAAAAAGGCACAAACAGAGAGAAAGCATACAGGCATCTCTTTCCTCAATCTAATTTGATTTCTTAAAAAAAACAAGTTGAATTTTGAAAGGAAATAAAGCCTTTTGACTGAAAAGATAGGAAGGGAGGGGAGGAGGAAGAGGGCAGGACCGAATCTAGTCAAGGGCGAGGGGGCCTCTGCCTTTGGCACCCACCTTTGGGGGGGGGGGTTAGAGTGGATGTAGGGGGGAGTCGATGGAGGTTTTAAGGGTTCGGTGAGTGACAGTGAAGAATGAGAGGTTAAGCAGGTCATTCAAAAGGGAAGAGACAAGGGTAGCAATGGGATTGCAGGGTGGGGGGGAAACATGATTGACTGGGGGGGTATGGAAAGGAAGCTGCTGAGGGTCACACTTTCCTTTCAACTCCCACCCCAAGTACAGCGTGCAGCCATTGACGGCTCCTTTCCCTGCCCCACCACCTCCCACCCAAAAGGACAAAGACAGAGACAGAAGCAGAAGAGGGCACAGGGAGAAGCAAAAACAAACAATGAGGAGAGAAGCAGCAGAAAAGAGAGACAGAGAATAAGCAACACAAAGGCATCAGAGACAGGCAAGAGAGTGAGCATATTCTCTGACTTACCATGTGCAACACCACGGAAGATTGACTAGCATTACATATATATATATATATATTTGTGTATTATATATTTATATATGTATATATATATATAAAATTATATATAATTATATAATGCACACAGCACTTTGAATGAAAAAGTACTCCCTGGAATTTGCTTCCCTTTTCTATATATATATATATATATGTGTATATAGAGATATATTTATATTAAAAAAACTGCAGTAACACTGGGCTGTAATTGGAGGCAGAAGCTTGAAGGACTTAACCGGTACTCCCATTAATCAAGTTGCCCGTCCTCTGTTGCAACCTACTGCACTCTCCTGCCCAACCATTACTGCTCGATTCCAAGCTGCACCTTTCTACTGTGGTGCTGTTGCAATTTCCATTACCAAGGTTATTTTAAGTGGTTGACAAGGACATTGACCCTTTGAGCAGTTTGGGCTAAAGGAAAAAAAAATGTAATTTAAATGTTCCATTCTTTATTTTGTTAACTCATTCTTGGACGAAAAATACATCCCAAAGCATCTATTAATCTATATATATATATATATATATATATATATATATCAATTCTTGGGGCTTCCTGTTTATCACAGCCATTTCCTGTTGCTACAGTTTAGTACCACTTTTGTGACATTGGTAATATCTAGAGCTTAATGACTGAAGTGTAAGAGTAATGCACGCTTCTATTACTTTTAATAGGGAATAGTGGATTAAGCTATCCCCTTAATGGTATCATTCCTACTCTTGAGTCAGGAGGTGCAGGATTTGAACTCCCCTCCAGACATCCAGTGGGAATACTGGTCTCCTGTGCCATATGGGAGCCCATAAAACCCTCCCGCCGGATAGGAATAACCACCCTATCAGCTGGTATAAAGATGGTTATGGCCATGGAAGGAGTGTTCACGTTAATCAGCCTGCGAATCCTTCCACTACTTCACACCATTCACACAAGGGAAGAGCGTGAACATACGAGAACAACAATTGAACCAGTGTGCACCCGAATTTCCAACCTGTGATCTTGGCTGAGAGTGTGAAGTCGGAAGATTACTCCATGGACAATCTCTAAGTTTGGAACTCCAAGCTCCTTAGGAAGTCTGGGTCTGTATGGCTCAGTTATACACTGCCTTTATCGACTAAACCAATGGGGTTTCCACCACACTTCTGGCAAAGTTACAGCAGTAGAGCGGGAGCAGCTCTGAGGAAATTCCTGGACTAGATTATGTTTTCAAGTCCTGAAGTGGGTCTTGAGCTCAAACCTTCTGACTCAGACTTTCTAAGGAGTTTGGTGTTCCAAGTTTATAGATTGTCCAGGGTCTACTTATGCATAAGCTATGACTCAGTTGGTAGAAATCTTTCCTCTGAGTCAGAAGGTTGTGGGTTCCAGTCCCACTACATAATCCAGGCTGACTCTCTAATGCAGTACTGAGGGTGTGCTGCACTGTCGGAGGTGCTGTCTTTCAGGTGAGATGTTAAACTGAGGCCCCGCCTGCCCTCACAGGTGGATGTAAAAGATCTCATGGCACTATTTGAAGAAGAGCAGGACAGTTCTCCCTGGTGTCCTGGCCAATATTTATCCCTCAACCAGCATTGCTAAAACAGATTATCTGGTCATTGCTGTTTATGGGAGCTTGCTGTACGTAAATTGGCTGCTGTTTCCTACATTACAACAGTGACTACACTTTAAAAGTGCTTCATTGGCTGTAAATCGCTTTGGGACGTCCTGAGGTCATGCTATATAAATGCAAGACCTTCTTTCAGAGGCAAGAGTGCTACCAACTGAGCCAAGCTGACACTGAGTGCCCAATATCTGTCTGTCAGCAAAAAATTGGAACATGATAATTTCTCTTTCCGAGTGGACTCGATACTGAAATATCGCAACGTGAAACTAAAACTTGTCATTTAAGAAAATGCAATTGGTCTGTCGGTCGTTAATTTTAGAAAGAAACAGGAAATCACGTGTATTTTGTTGAAATAGAAACTTCAGGGGAAATACTTATGTTGTCTCCTTGAAACTAAAGATCTGAATAAGTGACTATTTGACATATTAGCTGAAAATGGTCAAGGTCTGAGTGTGCAATCTACCCTTCATTTACACACAAGAATTTTTGGTCTAAAGTGTGTTTTGTGATCCCATCACCTCCATACTCTCCATTTTTTATTGTTTCCCATTGTGTAGCCCCTATATAATGTCACTGTGTATCCCCTGTGTAATCTCACTGTGTATCCTCTATATAATCTCAGTGTCTCCCCTATATAATCTCACCATGTATCCCCAATATATCACAGTGTATCCCTATATAATCTCAATGTGCACCCTCTGTATAATCTCACTGCGTATCCCCTATATTCACCTTTCCACCATCTACAAGGCACAGATCAGGAGTGTGATGGAATTCTCTCCACTTGCCTGGATGAGTGCAGCTCCAACAACACTCAAGAAGCTCAACACCATCCAGGACAAAGCAGCCCGCTTGATTGGCACCCCATCCACCACCCTAAACATTCACTTCCTTCACCACCGGCGCACCGTGGCTACAGTGTGTACCATCCACAGGATGCACTGCAGTAACTCACCAAGGCTTCTTCAACAGCACCTCCCAAACCCGCGACCGCTACCACCTAGAAGGACAAGGGCAGCAGGCACATGGGAATAACACCACCTGCACGTTCCCCTCCAAGTCACACACCATCCTGACTTGGAAATATATCGCCGTTCCTTCATTGTCGCTGGGTCAAAATCCTGGAACTCCCTACCTAACAGCACTGTGGGAGAACCTTCACCACACGGACTGCAGCGGTTCAAGAAGGCGGCTCACCACCATCTTCTCAAGGGCAATTAGGGATGGGCAATAAATGCCGGTCTCGCCAGCAACACCCACATCCCATGAACGAATAAAAAAAAATATAATCTCACTGTATATGTCCTAAATAACCTCACTGGTTCCCACTGTGCGTTCCCTACTGTGTGTTCCCACTGTTTCTCACTGTATAATATCACTGTTTCCCACTGTTTCTCACTGTATAATATCGCTGTTTCCCACTGTTTCTCACTGTATAATATCGCTGTTTCCCACTGTATATCCCCTATATAATATCGCTGTTTCCCACTGTTTCTCACTGTATAATATCGCTGTTTCCCACTGTATATCCCCTATATAATATCGCTGTTTCCCAATGTATATCCCCTATATAATATCACTGTTTCCCACTCTATAGCCCCTATATAATATCGCTGTTTCCCAATGTATATCCCCTATATAATATCGCTGTTTCCCACTCTATAGCCCCTATATAATATTGCTGTTTCCCAATGTATATCCCCTATATAATATCACTGTTTCCCACTGTATATCCCCTATATAATATCGCTGTTTCCCAATGTATATCCCCTATATAATATCACTGTTTCCCACTCTATAGCCCCTATATAATATTGCTGTTTCCCAATGTATATCCCCTATATAATATCGCTGTTTCCCACTGTATATCCCCTATATAATATCGCTGTTTCCCAATGTATATCCCCTATATAATATCACTGTTTCCCACTGTATATCCCCTATATAATATCGCTGTTTCCCAATGTATATCCCCTATATAATATCACTGTTTCCCACTCTATAGCCCCTATATAATATCGCTGTTTCCCAATGTATATCCCCTATATAATATCACTGTTTCCCACTCTATAGCCCCTATATAATATTGCTGTTTCCCAATGTATATCTCCTATATAATATCACTGTTTCCCAATGTATATCTCCTATATAATATCACTGTTTCCCAATGTATATCTCCTATATAATATCGCTGTTTCCCAATGTATATCTCCTATATAATATCGCTGTTTCCCAATGTATATCCCCTACATAATATCGCTGTTTCCCACTGTACATCCCCTATATAATATCGCTGTTTCCCACTGTATATCCCCTATATAATATCACTGTTTCCCACTGTATATCCCCTATATAATATCGCTGTTTCCCAATGTATATCCCCTATATAATATCGCTGTTTCCCACTGTATATCACCTATATAATATTGCTGTTTCCCAATGTATATCTCCTATATAATATCACTGTTTCCCACTGTATATCCCCTATATAAATATCGCTGTTTCCCACTGTATATCCCCTATATAATGTCACTGTTTCCCACTGTATATCCCCTATATAATATCACTGTTTCCCAATGTATATCCCCTATATAATATCACTGTTTCCCACTGTATATCCCCTATATAATATCGCTGTTTCCCAATGTATATCCCCTATATAATATCACTGTTTCCCACTGTATATCCCCTATATAATATCACTGTTTCCCAATGTATATCCCCTATATAATATCGCTGTTTCCCACTGTATATCACCTATATAATATCGCTGTTTCCCAATGTATATCCCCTATATAATATCACTGTTTCCCACTGTATATCCCCTATATAATATCACTGTTTCCCACTGTATATCCCCTATATAATATCGCTGTTTCCCACTGTATATCCCCTATATAATATCACTGTTTCCCAATGTATATCCCCTATATAATATCACTGTTGCCCACTGTATATCCCCTATATAATATCACCGTTTCCCACTGTATATCCCCTATATAATATCACCGTTTCCCAATGTATATCCCCTATATAATATCACTGTTTCCCAATGTATATCCCCTATATAATATCGCTGTTTCCCACTGTATATCCCCTATATAATATCACTGTTTCCCAATGTATATCCCCTATATAATATCGCTGTTTCCCACTGTATATCCCCTATATAATATCACTGTTTCCCACTGTATATCGCCTATATAATATCACTGTTGCCCAATGTATATCCCCTATATAATATCAGTTTCCCACTGTATATCTCCTATATAATATCGCTGTTTCCCAATGTATATCCTCTATATAATATCGCTGTTTCCCAATGTATATTCCCTATATAATCACTGTATCCCAATGTATATTCACTATATAACAACACTGTTTCCCACTGTATATTCCCTGTATAATCTCACTGTTTCCCACTGTGTATCCACCATATAATATCACAGTTTCTCTCTGCATATCCCCTACATAATATTGTTTTTCCCACTGTATATCCCCTATAAAATATCACTGTTTCCCATGTATATACCCTATATAATCTCTATATACACCACCAAAAACAGATTAACTCATCATTTATCTCATTGCTGTCTGTGGGATCTTGGTGTGCGCAAATCGGTTACCTTGTTTGCCTACATAACTCCAGCGACTAAACTTCATGAGTAACTCATTGGCTTTTAGGCGCTTTGAGGTGTCCTGAGGATGTGAAGAGGGCTATAAAAATGCAAGCTCTTTCTTTCTCTCTTTCTTTCTGGAAGGGAAGACAGATTAGGGCTGAATCAGACTCAGCTGTGATGGCTCAATGGAAGAATAGCTTGCCGACACTCACTACCTCGGTCCCCAAATGAAGAATGGTCACATCGAGTGGCCGGCCACTGGAGATCGTCCAGCATGCATCAGGAGAGGAGAGGAGAACATTTTAGAGGGGGGAGGTTAAAAGAACATACAATAAGCTATTACAAAAATGTAATAGTTGGCCCTTGCCAACAAGGGTTAACATTAAGAATCTCTCAGCTTCCATGCATTGATCTTTGCTCGATAGGATGGTTTCCCAAGTTCGGGATTCTGGCACGGACCTTTATCCATGGCCCCCCATATCGGGAAACATCAAAATTTCCTATGCATGGTAATTCTGAAAATTGACCCTTATTAAAACACTTCTGACAGAGAAGAGCCTGATTCAGTTGGTTTGCTACCTTGTGCTGGTGTAGGATATAATATCATAGGCAGCTGACAGAGACCCCTGACGTGGTAAGTCAGAAAGTGCCATCATACTTTGAAAGCTGTCATGGCCAGTCATACTCAAAGGGTTACGAACCCCTTGGGTTTTAGTTAGTTGGAGCAGAGGCTCACTGAAACAGACAGGAAGTTTCATCTGAGGAACTCCCCAGGGAAAATTAGCCACATGGTACCACTCAGGGCAGAAATTAGTCGGACAGGAGGCAATAATAACAAGTATATCGTGAGCATTTTAAAAATTGAAAACCTCGGTGAAAGGCCCGACAGTGCAGGGCGCCACCAAGTTTGGAAAGTGTAGGTGAGATAAATCAAGATGTTAAGCTCGGGTTATAAAAGATCCGTAAAGTTGTAGGAGCAAGCGAATGCTGAAGGCTTGTCTTTTTAAAAAATATAGCGTCTTTCACGACCTCAAGACGTCCCAAAGCGCTTTGCAGAAAATTAAGTACTTTTGAAGTGTAGTCACTTAATTGGCTGTAAAGCGTCCCTGAGTCAGAAGGTCGTGGGTTCAGGCCCCACTCCAGAGACTGAGCACATAATCCAGGCTGACATTTCAGTACAATACTGAGGGAGTGCTGCGCTGTCGGAGGTGCCGTCTTTCGGATGAGACGTTAAACCAGAGCCTCGTCTACCCACTCAGGTGGACTTAAAAGATCCCATGGCACTATTTGAAGAAGATTAGGGGAGTTCTCCCGATGTCCTGGCCAATATTTATCCATCAATCAGCATCACTGAAACAGATTACCTGGTCATGTATTTCGTTGCTCTTTGTGGGACCTTGCAGTGGGACCGTGGCTGCCACGTTTCCTACATTACAACACTTCAAACTACACTTCAAGTGATTACACTTCAAAAGTACTTCATTGGCTATAAAGTCTTTTCCTTTCCTTTGAATCTAGCTCAGGCTCATGGCATAAACATAACAAATGGCATAAAGTGGCTGAACACAGAATTTCAGACCCTCCCCTTCACCCTAGGCAGGTCCCAGAAAGGCAAAATTGGTTGATATCAACCAGGACAGAAGTAGGGGCACTATGATTGGCCTCCACACCCTTTGACTAAGGAGAGGAGAAAGGAACTGAGCTTCCTGCTACTGATTGCTAACTCATGAACCCCTGAGATAACCGCCACGATTAGTAAGGTTGCCAAGACACACGCATGAAGAGTGGTCACTGGAGTATGGGAGTGAAATCATACCTTAGCACCTTGAGGAGAGGGGGAGGGGAGAAAGAGTGAGGGGCCACGCCTTGTATGCAAGAAATACACTACCCTGGACATCCCATCAGTGAGTCAGCTTTTCACACAGGAAGGACCATTAAATGCGCAAAGGAATTTCACTTCATCATTGCGGGCTGCATTCAGCATGCGCATCCTAGCGGCTAAAGGATACACCAACCCTTTGCCACCCCCCAGAAAATAAACATTAGTGCTTACTGATCTACCCAGGGAGTTACATAACCCTTAGCCTTATCAGTGGGAATTTAATTCTCCCATCATTACGTTGGTCCAGAAAAGAATTCGATGCCTTTAAGAAAAATAAGAGGACCTTCAAAAAGTTATTGAAGGAAATTACCAATAAATCATTCCACTAGGTGCATTTGGGCTGCTCCTTGGCTCCTTTCGAAGCTTCTGTTATTATCTCCTGCTGCAATGAATACAGCACCTCCCTGCAGCATCCTGCATCCTATTACATCCCATCCTTCTGACTCCAGCGCTCCCAGATCATCTGATTAAATTAAGACCTCACTGGGGCAAATCTATTTCCTTTTCTCAGTCAACCATGTCCAGCTTTGCAATTCGATTGCTCGTTATAAATCAGCTTGAACAAAAACGGTATTAATTCAGTTATTCCCCAGTATTGACCCAATTTGAAATCAAAGATCTTTGACGGTGTGAAATGCAGAGAGGCCACTAGCTGTTTAAGAAGCTTCACACTACACACACACACACATGCCAAACCACCATTTGTGGATCTAGAATCTCATCATTGCACTAGATATGTTTTGTGAATTGCTTGGTCAAAAGGCCTCAGAGGAACATTCCTTAATACCACAAGTCATGTTGCTCCAACACCCTCCCACCATTCTTCATTCTCTTCAAGGTAGGGTCAATTCCACAGCTGGATATTCTTCGTGTGTGAGGCTGAGCAGTGGGGCTGGGATTGTCCTCTTCGGGGTGGGCAGGGCAGGGCAGGACATCCTCCCGCCCCCTCCAATTCTGCCCCAACCCCGACCCATTTCTCTCAATCGGGGCTCATTAAGAGATCCCCAGTGGGATTCCTGCCGCCCAACAGTGCGAAAAGAATGATCTTGGGACATCGCTGCAGCACCAGAAGAGCCAGCGAGGGACCGTAAAGGGGCAGGAGAGTCCCGAAAATCGGAATGACTGTCCCACGTAAGGCCTTGACTGAGACCGGGGCTTTGAGAAGGTAAGTACTATGACGGGTTTTGATGGAGTAAATAAGGAGAAACTGTTTCCACTGGCAGAAGGGTCAGTAACCAGAAGACATGGATTTAATGTAATTGGCAAAAGAACCAGAGGGGAGATGAGGAGAATTTTTTTTTAACGCAGCGAGTTGTTATTATCTGGAATGCACTGTCTGAAAGGACGGTGGAAGCAGATTCAATAGTAACTTTTAAAAGGCAATTAGATAAATACTTGAAAAGGTAACATTTGCAGGGCTATGGGGAAAGAACGGGGGAGTGGGACTAATTGGATAGCTCTTTCAAAGAGCCAGCACAAGCACGATGGGCGTAATGGTCTCCTTCTGTGCTGTATGATTCTATGAAATGTTGGGGGCCAGACTGAAGGGAGAGGAGGCCACTACAAGACACTCTCCTTCCTTGAGCAGGGGATGGGAGGCTTCATGGGCCACTATCATCGCTTCCCAGGACCTACTGCCACCTTCCTCATGGCAGCTCCCAGAAGCGATGGTAACACAGGAAGGCGGGAGGGAAATGTGCCAGGGACCTGGGCCCCCACCCATCGCCATTTACCTAGGCTGAGCGGGGAAGAGGCCAGAGGCAATCCTAGAGGGGCAGGGAAAGGGAAATACAGGCCGGGCAGTGAGGCGGCAGTAGGCCTCACTATCTATAACTTCCTTTGTTCTACACCAAAATTGGGCTGATTGGACAGTTCAGAGGAATGTAAGAACAGCAGAACATGAGGTGATTTTAACCATCCCAACATAGATTGGAATAAAGGTAATGCATGTCGCCAAAGTGGGGGAAACACTTTTTAGACTGTACCAGGACCACTAATATAAAATAAAAACAGAAAATGCTAGAAAACACTCAGTAGGTCAGGCAGCGTCCGTGGAGAGAAAAACAGAGTTAACATTTCAGGTTGATGACCTTTCATCAGAACTCAAAGGTCATCGTCCTGAAATGTTAACTCTGTTTCTCTCTCCACTGAAGCTGTCTGACTTGCTGAGTATTTCCAGCATTTTCTGTTTTCATTTCAGATTTCCAGCATCTGTAGTATTTTTGCTTTTGTTCCAGCACTACTTCTAAATCAGGACATTTCTGATTCAACAAGGGAAGAAGCCTTGTTTGATTGAGTTCTGAGATAAGGCAAACAACTGATGTAAGAGTAGCAGAAGGATTGGGAAATACAAACAAAAACTGACACTGCCCCCAAAAAGCAGACAGCTCAAACACAGCTCTAAATATAGATCTATAATACATGAAGACAAGGAGTAGAGCTGAGAGTGCAGTGGGACATGGGCTTGGCATAATCTTTGTTGTAGGCATACTTAATATTCCAACTATTTTATTGCAAAACACAAAAGCCTAGCTAGTGCTGAAAGCACGGTAATTATTTTCAGTGGGTGATACTCCCCTCACTTTGATTTTTGACACCTGATTTGAAGCATTTATTGCCATTTTGAAGCCTACTGCAATTCTGAGTGCGAATCTGAGTACATTTCTTTTTAATTAAGAGAAAGGTGTCATCAACCAACCCACTCTCTATTTTATTTCAAAACACTAGTAATTCTGCCAGGACAGTGACAGGAATTGTCAAGTTAAACCAGTTAATGCACCCCTGCCGGGTAACTTCTACCATACCTCAAGAAAGCAGCTGCAACTAGTATTAAAAAAAATACGTCCCTAGAAGAACAGCCAGGCATGCTCCAGAGAGTTCTTTTGGAAACTGCATTTTCGCAGCTTATTTGTATCATGTAACTTCTTTGGGGACAACCACTAAATAAACTTACCTATCACTGGGACACTCAGAAACCATGTTCAAATTTGCGCACAACAAACAATAAGGGAGGTTGCACCTGATTGGTTCCAGCTCCCCCCTCCGACCAACCTGCTTCTGACAGGTTCCAGTCCCGTCTTCCCAACGATCTGATTGGTTTCACAAAGGCAACCTTCAGGGCCAGTGAAAAATGCCGATCTCTTCTTGTGAAATTCTAGCAAGCTGCCACATGCGCTGAAAAGCTGACGGTTGGTGCGATATTAATGGACAGCTGCTTAACGTGTACGTACGACATGTCGCTGTCCAGCATTTTAAGTCAGCTGTGGTTCAGTTGGTAGCACTCTTGCATCTGAGAATCATGAAGTCCCACTCCAGAGACTTGAGCACAAAATCCAGGCTGACACTGAGGGGGTATGTTGGAGGTGTCATCTTTTGGATGAGATGTCTGCCCTCTCAGGTAGATGTAAAAGATCCCATGGTATTATTTGAAGAAGAGCAGGGGAGGTATCCTGGCCAATATTTATCCCTCAACCAACATCACTACTGCATTCCCTACATTAGAACAGTGGCTACACTTCAAAAAGTACATTGCTGTAAAGCACTTTGGGACATCCTGAGGTTGTGACTAGGCGCTGTATAAATGTAAGTCCTTCTTTCTTATTACAGGTCCTAACTCATTCATTTAAAATGGGTGAATACCTCTGCTAAAACAATGAACAGAGGAATGTCATACGAGCATATGAAGTGTTCATCCACTAATATCGCCAACAGGAATTTCAAGGCTTGTGTTTATGCTGCCTGACTGTTAACTCATGCGGTTGACAATCAAGCAAAACCCATGAGTTATAAGGAGCCGCTGGTCGCAGGAAGTCAGGAATGTGCTTTATTTGTTTCTATTGCACTTCTCAGAGAGATGGTTATAAATAAAAATAACCAGTGGTCCCAAGCAAACCTAGGACTAATGCAGTCAGCTTTGCAGAGTGGAGACTTGCAAATGAGTTGTGGGCCAGCTAGTCGGGGTTTTAAGAACCGGCCCTGTAATAGTGTCCCTTTGCTGACATAACTGATGCTTTGTGTGACTGCTTGGTCTCTTGGGAGTCCCTATTGCTGTTGCACACAGGCATTTGTGCTATGGAAAAAGCCACCTCTACCTTTATACATCTCTCCTGACAGACTCCACATACTTGGTCATTGTTATACATAGACCTGCCTTTCCTTTCCAAGAAAGGACTTGCATTTATATAGCACCTTTCATGACCTCAGGACCCCCCAAAATGCTTCATAGCCAATGAAGTACTTCTGAAGTGTAGTCATTGTTGTAATGTAGGAAACATGGCTGCCAATTTGCACACAGCAAGGTCCCACAAATAGCAACAAAATAAATGACCAGATAGTCTGTTTTTAGTGATGCTGGTTGAGGGACAAATACTGGCCAGGACATTGGGGAGAACTCCCCTGCTCTTCTTTGAAATAGTGCCATTTGATCTTTTATATCCACCTGAGAGGACAGGCCTTGGTTTAACCTCTCATCTGAAAGAGGACACCTCTATCAATGCAGCACTCCCTCAGTACTGCACTCGAGTATCAGCCTGGATAATGTGTTCACCAGTGACCCCACATGCCCATGACTTTCTGACACAGAGGCTACCAACTGAGCCACAGCTGACACATCAATGGAGGGCAGATGCTCAGGCATGGACGGGGAACCCTGACAGGATGCAAAGGGTGCAAGGTTCAAACCTTCCGTTAAACATCTCCATCCCTTTCCCTCTGCCCTGGACCTGTGGCACGGCACAGGGGAAAATCTCCCCTCCCTTTGGCAGTCTCCCTCAGGGAGGATGCAGGATGGCTGGTGTTATTGTCTTGGTGCATTAGCGGGAGCTCTTGAGGTTGGGTCGTAGGCAGAATAGAGGGAGCTTTGCTCTGCATCTGGCAGTGATGTACCTGACCTGAAGTATTCAATCTTCAAACGCTAACGCCCCTCAAAAAAAAAAACATGACTGGAAGAAAAATCGGGAGTGTTGGGAGTGGGTTCCTCTCCCAGTTGCTGAAATTCTAACCCAATGTTGGAAGGGGTACATTTTTGAAAGTGTACCCTCTGCGGCCACCAGACCTCATATGTAGCGAGCGCTAACTGCACATTCTCAGATAATCTGCCCGCAGTTTTTGTGTCCACTGAAATCAGTGGGGGGGGGGGGCGGGGGATTGTAAGTGGAGCGCCCTGAACTTCTGATCTGTGCTGGCTGCGTGTGAGGCCATGTTGGCGGGACAGGGCCTAGCAAAATCACGTCCACTGCATTCATACAGCCGTGCCGAAACAGTCCTTGGGGATATAGTTACAAAGCCCAGCCCTTTATCACTGAAGGTCTATTCGCAAATAGGCCGACAGTTTATCAAATTCCTTCATTTTGACCAGTTTTTGTGTCTATTGAAAACATTTCACTTCAAAGTAAAGCTGCAGAGAGAAATACAGTAGCCCTTTATTTCCTGTGACTATTCCTCTCTCTCGCTCTCTCTCTTGTGACAGTTACCTGGGACTCAATCCATTTATTTGCGGTGCTCATTAAGGTGAGGGATCGTCCTGTCGCTGAGCACATTCTTTACGACATCATTAGTCAAGCCCTGTGCACTCAACTGACTTACATCTCCTCCTCAGGTAGACAGACCCCTTGGTAACGCAGTCCCCTTGAGAACCAATTATAGGCTTGGGTTATCAAGCCTCTTGTGGGTGAACAGCCTGCTGAGACGCACTGTCTAGGCTCAGGCATGAACAGTGGCCTGTTGGGCAAGGCACTGAAGAACTGCCGCCAGCATGCAAATGGCACAGGCACCAGCCCCCTCACCCTGGGAGCAGCCTAACCTGTCACAGTGGAGGCTTGTGCTTTCTAAACTGGACCTCGATTAAAAAAATTTTTAAATGCTTTGTCTATTTTACACAAGATTGTTATTTCTCAGGCTGTGGAGAAATGCTCGCTGCACATCTCCCACCCTCATACACAGTCAATCCGAACCTCTCTTACAATCTTTTTCCTAATTTGAGGTTTTCCAAAAACCAATCTGAAACAGCATGCAAATGGCACAGGTGCCACTGTATAGCCACCCGTGCTGTTCTCCTCAGATGTCCTCCTGTCTTGGACATGCTCACTCCTGCTGGCGGCAGTTCTTCAGTGCATTGCCCAACAGGCCACTGTTCATGCCTGAGCCCTAGACAGTGCGTCTCAGCAGGCTGTTCACCCACAAGAGGCTTGATAACCCAAGCCTATAATTGGTTGGCATCTACAGATGGCAAGGGAGTCACTGTATAAAGATCAGGAGCAGTAAGCAGTGGTGCAATGGCAGTTTTAGAAATGAGAACGTTGTACATTGTGTACGGGATTTTATTTTCTAGGAGTGACTGGGGCCCCTCAGGAAATGCTGATTTTTGACACTTTAGGGGTGATTTTGGTGTCGGGTGTTAGTCGGGCGGGCGGTGATTTTGGTGTTGGGTGTTAGTCGGGTGGGCGGTGATTTTGGTGTCGGGTGTTAGTCGGGTGGGCGGTGATTTTGGTGTCGGGTGTTAGTCGGGTGGGCGGTGATTTTGGTGTCAGGTGTTAGTCGGGCGGGCGGTGATTTTGGTGTTGGGTGTTAGTCGGGTGGGCGGTGATTTTGGTGTTGGGTGTTAGTCGGGTGGGCGGTGATTTGGTGTTGGGTGTTAGTCGGGTGGGCGGTGATTTTGGTGTCGGGTGTTAGTCGGGTGGGCGGTGATTTTGGAGTTGAGTGTTAGTCGGGTGGGTGGTGATTTTGGTGTTGGGTGTTAGTCGGGTGGGCGGTGATTTGGTGTTGGGTGTTAGTCGGGTGGGCGGTGATTTGGTGTTGGGTGTTAGTCGGGTGGGCGGTGATTTTGGTGTTGGGTGTTAGTCGGGTGGGCGGTGATTTGGTGTTGGGTGTTAGTCGGGTGGGCGGTGATTTGGTGTTGGGTGTTAGTCGGGTGGGCGGTGATTTTGGTGTCGGGTGTTAGTCGGGTGGACGGTGATTTGGTGTCAGGTGTTAGTCGGGTGGGCGGTGATTTTGGTGTCGGGTGTTAGTCGGGTGGGCGGTGATTTGGTGTCAGGTGTTAGTCGGGTGGGCGGTGATTTTGGTGTTGGGTGTTAGTCGGGTGGGTGGTGATTTGGTGTTGAGTGTTAGTCGGGTGGGCGGTGATTTTGGTGTTGGGTGTTAGTCGGGTGGGCGGTGATTTGGTGTTGGGTGTTAGTCGGGTGGGCGGTGATTTTGGTGTTGGGTGTTAGTCGGGTGGGCGGTGATTTTGGTGTCGGGTGTTAGTCGGGTGGGCAGTGATTTTGGTGTCGGGTGTTAGTCGGGTGGGCGGTGATTTTGGAGTTGAGTGTTAGTCGGGTGGGCGGTGATTTTGGTGTCGGGTGTTAGTCGGGTGGGCAGTGATTTTGGTGTCGGGTGTTAGTCGGGTGGGCGGTGATTTTGGAGTTGAGTGTTAGTCGGGTGGGTGGTGATTTTGGTGTCGGGTGTTAGTCGGGTGGGCGGTGATTTGGTGTTGGGTGTTAGTCGGGTGGGCGGTGATTTGGTGTTGGGTGTTAATCGGGTTGGCGGTGATTTGGTGTTGGGTGTTAGTCGGGTGGGCGGTGATTTTGGTGTCGGGTGTTAGTCGGGTGGGCGGTGATTTGGTGTTGGGTGTTAGTCGGGTGGGCGGTGATTTGGTGTTGGGTGTTAGTCGGGTGGGCGGTGATTTGGTGTTGGGTGTTAGTCGGGTGGGCGGTGATTTTGGTGTCGGGTGTTAGTCGGGTGGGCGGTGATTTGGTGTTGAGTGTTCGTCGGGCGGTGATTTTAGTTCTGCCACCGCTCTGTTTGCGATTGAGTGATATGAGAATCACCCCCTGCCCCCCACCCTGCCATTTTTGTTTCAACACTTTGCAGTTGAGTTTTCATCTATGTCCAAAATCCTTGTGTTAGTAACACCGTCACAAAATCAATTGGTGATGGGAATGGCCATGGTAGTACCTGTTGTTCTTACTTATGACAGAGGTGGTGCTGTAAGCTCTCTCAGCCTGTCACCACAAACGGGACTTCTACCCACCCCTCTTCCCCATTGCAATTGCTAAATGTGGGGAAGTGTGAGGTCATCTACTCTGGATCTGAGAAAGACATTTTCTTAATGGTGAAAGGCTAGGAACTGTGGAGGAGCAAAGGGGTTTGTGTGTACATGTACACAAATCACTAAGGTTCCAGCATTGGCTCAGTGGGAACACTCTCGCCTCTGAGGACAGAGGTTTTGTGGGTTCAAGCCCCACTCTAGCGACTTGAGCACATAACCTAGGCAGACACTTGAGTGCTGCGCTTTCGGAGGAGCCCTCTTATGGATGAGACATTAAACCGAGGCCCTGTCAGCCCTCTCGGGCGGACGTAAAAGATCCCACAGCACTATTCGAAGAAGAGCAGGGGAGTAGTCCTGGTGCCCTGGCCAATATTTAACCTTCAACAAACAAGTGATCTGATCATTTATCTCATTGCTGTTTGTGGGATCTTGCTGTGCGCAAATTGGCTGCCTCGTTTCCTACATTACAACAGTGACTACACTTCAAAAGTACTTCATTGACTGTAAAGTGCTCTGGGATGTCCTGAGGCCATGGAACGTGCTATGTAAATGCAAGTTCTTTTTTTCTTTTAAAGCTAGTGCACAGATGCAAATCGAAAAGGCTAATGGAATGTTGGCCTTTATCTCAAGGGGGCTGGATTACAAAAGTGAGGATGTGATGCTTCAGTAGTACAGAAAGTTGGTCAGTCCCCATTCAGTTTTGGGCATCAAGGCTCAGGAAAGTGGGGGTACAGCACAGATTAACCGGAATAATGCCGGGGTTTAAATGTTTAAATTATGAAGACACGCTGTGTGAACTTGGATTGTGTT